>NC_044601.1:12667190-12982940 GCF_901933205.1 Camarhynchus parvulus | reverse complement strand
TATTAACACACAAAGGTGACTGCACAGTCTTAGGCCACAGCTCACGGGCAGTCAGGACTCAGAGATGTCTGGATGTCTACCTCTGGTTGAGAATTCAGGTTGATTTTTTTAGTCTGTTTCACTGTTAGAAACTTAGATGTCATCCCAGTTGAGTCCCTCTTTTAAGTGAAGATTTGTTTATGTTCATCCTGAGAGATATTTTACTAATGTTTGTGAGCACATGATTCTGTGAACATATGTCTTCATTGTAGAGTTGTTTTCCTTCACAAACCTTGTTTGTACAGAAATACATGATACTTGAGGGTGGGGGGAAAGCTAACCAGTATTAATAAAAAGACTCCAAAACAGATATTGTTCACAGTGTACCAAAATCATAGCAGTCTTTTCATGAGTTCTGGAGAATGCGATTAAAGTAGAGAAAATAACACTCCTGAAGATAGAGTAACAGATGGAATCTACAGCTTCTTATACACCAGGCATTCAACTGAGCTCCAATCTACCAGACTATCACTAAAATGAAAATTTTTTTAAAAAATGGCAAAATAGTGTAAAAAAGAGATACAATAAAAGCATTTGGATTAAATAGCAAAAATTTTGAAAGATAAAGATGACAGTGATTCCAGCATCCTGGGTATAATAAACCAGCTAGGGACTCTAGCTGTAGTAACAGAAAGACTGATGGGGAAATGGTTCAGAAGCTGAAAAAGAATGCTTGCAGCAAAACTCTGACAAAGTAAATAATGGGAAATCAAAGGTCTAAGAGGGAAAAGGTGTCAAGTTACAATAACTTTCTTTTAACACTTGGTAATCATTATTTTGTATATGTAGGCTCTGATACGGCATTAAGAAATGTTACTTTTGTTATTAATGTCACCAACTGTCCTATTAAGACAAACTTCATAGGACAGCTCAGAAATTCTTCATCTATGGTTCTACAGTACTGGGGAATCTGACATCTGGACATGGGCCAAAGTGCAAACATTACTTCAAAGATAATTTAAAATCCATATACTGTCCCACCATATTTATTAGTGAAAAAGAAAAAACTACAGTTATTGAGAAACACTTAATACGTTTCCCATAAATGTTTGAAAAAATTGACAAAATATGCATCAAATAAGATGTGTTATATTTGAAACTGAAATCAAATTCATGTGGAATGAAGAAAGAAGTATCTGACTTCCAACATGTATTTGCAGCCTGCACAGCTGACTGAATATGTATACTCATGATGCAAAATGTTAATGGCAACATTTTCAGACTGGATTTAGAGCATCCCTGAAAGCAGTAATCGGAATAGTGATGTTCACAAAATGGTTATAGCTTTAATGAATACACTATGAGACGATGCCTGTGGAAACATGTGAAATACCTCTATTGGAGTTGTTTAATTTCTTTTTTCCCTCTGCTTTTGAAAGTATTTCTTTACTCTTGCTTTTAGCATTTTGCCTTTCAAAATACTGCTGCAACAAGTTTTTTTAGGTATCTGCTAAGGGTGTTTTCTGCATCAAGGTCCTTTTCAGATATGTGCATAGCAAAAATACTGTGACACATACTTCATTGCCATGAAGCTAGTCACAGCAAAGCAAGCCTTTTTTACAGTGTAAAGGTTTGATAAGTATTACGGGGGAAGTCAGCAAAGACTGGTGGTGACCAAATATGACTTTTTATAAAACTTGATACTATGCCTGAATAATTTTCATCAATTGTTTAAAAGATAATATAAATATGCAGAAAAAAATTGAGATAATGTAAATATGCAGAAAAAAATGGATGGCAGGAAGGTTTTTCAGAATTATAAACAAGAAAGTTCTAGTTTTCAAGGAGAAGGTTAAGTCTGGCTAATAAACAGTTAGTGAAAAAAATATATTTACATATGTGCAAAATTTCTTTTGTTTGAGTGTGCAGTATGCAATATCTGTGGAAGCAGAGACTGTATACAGAAAATGGTGAGTCTGAAAATAGTCCAAGGGTCTACTTCATATGCAGCACAGCAGGTTCTCCAGATGAGCTGCTGTGACAAAAAGTGCCACAAGCAGAACACGAGAGTTTAGGAACAGACCTTACTTCCAAGCAAGGCATTATGTGTAATGACATTTTGTTTAGGTAGCTGCATCTTAACAGAAACTGAAAAAGAGAAGGGATGCAAAAGCCTTGAAAGCTCTCACTATGCTGAAACACTTCTATATGTCCATTTGTATTAAAATGAAACTTGTTGGTAAGTCTTAGAAAAAGAGTAACTATCCTCAAAGAGTATACAGGTCTTGTAAAGACCCTTGATTAACCAGAAAAGCAATACTTCAAAGGTAACCCTTTCAGAACAACTTTTTTAAAGTAATGATAATTAACCTTGGAAACAAAATATCAAAATAAATATTGAACTCCATTTCTTGCAAATTCAGGTCAAACTGAGTATCTTACAGAATTATACTTTGGATAAAATGTGATGGAGTCAGTAGAGGGGTAACTGAAGGAAATTGAAAGTCTCTGAAACATTGGGTGGGAGATTGGATGAACTGTAGGTCTTTTTGATCTTCAGCTCAGTAAATTTCTTATAACACACATCTTGTTTGTGAGAGCCCAAAGGAGATTGCTTTATCTTGTTAGCATATTGTAACAGACAAATAGAGATGTTATATCACATTTTAGGAGTTCAGTTCTTCAAGGACTCATTTTCTCCCAGTTTGGCAATGTTTTTCCTTGTTTCATTGATTTAAACGAGCTGAAAATGTCACAGGCATTTTCTGCAAATATCACCAAATGTTTTGTGTGTGCCACTGTTTCCATAATAATTTAGATTGGATAGTCTCCATCCTTCTAAATTCAGGTGTGGGGGGAGGGAAGGGGAAGGAAGAGCAATAAGGGAGAGAGAGAGAGAGAGAGAGAGAAGTGCCGTCGCTCGCTAGAAAGCCCGGCGGCGCTCCACAGAGCACGAGAACTGCAGTTGGTCGCCAGCGGCCGCAGTCTGTCTTGGCCGGGGAGCAACTGGCTGCCGAGGGCAGAGCTGCTCCCTAGCGACCTGGAGCCCCTTGGCGTTATAGCCGAAGGATGCGCTCCAGAGAGGCAGAGAAGGGATGCTTGGTAGCGGCAATGGATGAAGCAGGTGGAGTCGAGGAAGGCACACGCGAAATCAGTCAGTTCACCGTGGTAGAACGAGGGTTTATTGGGAGGAAGCGTAGGTACAGAAAGGATGGGGTTACGGCAAACTGACCAAGAACCACCCCCTGGTCAGGCTATATAAAGCCGACCCCAGGGGGAGGGAGAGACACGACAAGACCAATAGAAAAGAATTACATCATATGGGGTGACACTCAACAACAAATCAGGATTACATTGAGGAGTGGCCTTCCCCCCCAGCCCAATCACCACCCAGACCCCGGGGAAACTTCCAGGCTTTGGGAGTGGGGTGGGGGTGATGGACAGAGGGGTCACCGGGGAAACCGAGGAGGGGGAACACCGATTGACATGAGAATTAACATAAAACAAGGAGGACCCGGCTGATAGACAGATAACTGACACGGTGGAGGGGGAGGGAGCCCTGGAAATCCCCTACTCAGACGCCATCTTGACTACACAATACTTAATGGAAATAAAATGTGAAACTTATAAAACTCAACTCCATAACCTTAAAACAGTGAAAAACAACATGCACCCCAACAGAGAAGCAGAATATTTAATTTTTTTTTTGCAATTTTCTGAAGGACAAATATTTTTTTCTTTGCTGATATTCATCTCTGTGAACAGTCAGCAGATATAAAGGATATTTTACATGCAATTGTACAGTTTGATTCACATAATTCTTATTTCTTTGTGGAAGGTTTTGTGTCACTATGAAATGTTATTTATTGATTATACTGATTTCACTGACAATGAATCCAGACCTATTTCATATTTTAGGATAAGAATAAGCTTTATGTGAAATCATATTCTTAGCTTTTCTATTTTGATATTTTCTTTTGAGTCCCTAAGTAGGGAGTTTGGTTTTAACATCTAATTAATTTACATCATTCCTTTAATACCAGGATGCACCTAGAGAGAAGCTAATGAGCAAGCAATGAAATGGACTGAAGACATTTAATTACTGTCACCTATGTTTTAATATGTTTGAACCCATGGTTCAAAGTAGGCATTTTTGTTACTAAATGTATATGTATTTATCAATCAGAGAATCAGAAATTACAAACACCATACATGGTGATCATGCTTACATATCATTTATCATAATCACACAAAACTATCCTTAGCACTGATCTCTTAAATCAGCTGTTTACATGTAGATCCTTTGAAAACCTCAAACATGAACTCAAGCATATAAGCAGCAATGGCCACAGGAGTGCTTCCTGTGCTGGCTGAACTTGCTCTTGCTGTTGTTTCACTCTACAGCCTCTCTCATGGTTATTGCCCCTATGCATCTGGGCATAAAGAATTACATCTTACATTCCCCCTCCCCATTTTTTCATTTTCTCCTCCGTAGAATACTGTTTCTAATCCTCTTTGTCCTTTTTTTTTTGGATTTGGACTACTGAAGATTTGCCTAAACCACCTGAATGCACTCCTCTATATCCTAACAAAACTCACTTGATGAAAAATTGCAAGGGTAATTTGTTAAAAACAAGAGACTTGATCTCACACTTACTTTTTAATTCTAACTGGGCCCCATTCATACTTCTAGAGGTGTATCCATTTTGTAAAATTATCTTCCTCAGAATTATTTATAACGTGTCTTCAGACTGACACTTATTCAAGTCATTGCATGAGTCCTGCAACACAATGTAAAAAAATCTTACGTGATTGATCATTAATAGAGACATTTGAGATGACAGAATTGTATGGGATAAGTATGACCAGAGAGAAAAGGTGATGCTTTTGATAACTATCCAAACAAAAATTAGAGTTTCACTTGCACAAGATTTCTTTGAGATGCTTGCTGATTGAAATTAAAATCAAGATGAACATGCACTTCATTATTATTTTATATAGTAGCTCTCTTCAAAGCATCAGAAACTGGTTTGCAAAGACACATAGAGCAGAGACAGAACATTGGGCAATGTTACTATCATCTGTTACAAATGAAATAAAAAAAAAAAAAAAAACAAAGCAGCAATGATACAAGAAGGGGTTTGCAGGGATATTATAGTTTTTCCATAAGAGGATAAGTAACTTGGACAAGAGGGTAGGTACTTGGACATCAGGCACTCACTGCGATGGCAACACCTACAGCAGATGCTGACTATAAGAATTTAGGCCAAAATTGACAAATTCATTAAGAACATATTTTCTTTCAAACTCTTTCACAGCAAGCAGCAACAACCTTTAAAGGAAGTCTGGAGCAACAGATGAAAGTTCTTAAAATCTCCATAACTGTGCAATGTAGTTCTTCAGGGGCAAAAGGGATGAATATGCAGGATTATCTGGTTAAAATGGAAATGGGGTATGGGACTGGAATATTATCTGCTACACTAATTTTCTGCATCTCTACTAAAGATGAAAATGTGTAGATAAAATTACAGGAAAAAGAATAGGGGAGGCTAGTCTGTGGATACCTCAGCTAGAATACCTGTATAGTTCAGCAGCCAAAAACAAAAAAAGAAAAATAAGAACTGTTGTATGAATCTTAGATGGCACTCATAAAGATTTCTTTTAGGTAATCATAAACAACATGATTTTGTGCCATTCACATGGCAACACAAATGTGGCCTGTGAAACTTAAAAACTGTAAGTACCTTTCTCACCATTGTCAATACAATCACTTGCTTTGAAAGTGAAGTGCTATACTAGTGCAAATAGCAATATGTACACTGCAATAGCATAGTAAAATACCCTGTAAAGACACCATGTGTCTAGTTATGAGAGCAAGTTTAACAAAGAGTAAATAACTTGTACAGTTGTACTGAAACAGTGATAAGAAACAGCTCAATAGCAAACTTTACAAGAGAAAGAAGAGCAAAATAAGCCCAAGTAACTGCAAATATGGAGGAAATGTATAGGAAGGAAGAATCAAAACTAAGATAAGCAGGTCAAGAAAAAAACAGATAGATCATCTGGTGCAGGTTGGAGCTGTGGCCTCTTCTTCCATCTCTAGCTGCCTGGAAGAAAAGATTGACCCCCATCTGTCTACAACTTCCTTTCAGGGAATTATAGGGAATGGTAGGGTCTCCCCTGAGCTTCTTTTTCTCTAGCCAAAACTAGTGTTCCCTCAGCTGTTCTTCGTAGGACCCCTTACACCCGTCACCATCTCTGGACTTGCTCCAGCACCTCAATGTGTATTTGTCAGAACTGGATGCAGAACTTGAGGTATGGCCTCAACAGTGTCAAGTACAAAAGGAAAATCACTGCCCTGTCCTGCTGACCACACTATTGCTGATTCAGGCCAGGATGCCATTGGTCTGCTGGGCACACTCCTGGCTCATATTCAGCCACCATTGACCAGTCAACTCCCCTGGGTCCTTTTCTGCTTGGTAGCGTCCAAAACAGTCTGCCCCCAGCCTGCAGCTCTGCATGGGGTTGTTGTGACCTAAGTGTCGAACCCAGCACTTGGCTTTGTTGAACTTTAGCCAATTGATGAAGCCTTTCTAGAACCTTCTGAAGAGCTTTCCAATCCTCCAGCAGATTCACATTCCCACAAAATGTGGTGTCATCCATGAACCTAGAGATGATACGCTCAATCCCTTCATCCAGATCATCAATAAAGATATTAAACACGACTCGTCCCAGTGATGATCCCTGGGAGACACCGCTGGTGAGTGGACTCCACCTGGTTGCAGCCCATTCACCTCCACTCTCTGGGCCTGGCTGTACAGCCAGTTTTTAACCCAGCTAAGAGTGCTCCTGACAGCTGTCTTGGACACTCCTAAGAGTGTCCAAGACAGCTTTTGCAGGAAAAGGCTACCAGCTTTTCCAGGAAAATGGTGTGAGATATGGTTTCAAAGGTTTTGCTGAGCTCCAGGTAGACAACACCCAAGGCCGTGCCTTCAGCCACTAGGTGAACCACCTGGCCATAAAAAGAGATCAAGGTCAGGCAGGAGCTGCCTTTCCTAATCCCAAGCCAGCTCCTTGGTTGTCCTGTGTGTGCCCCATGATGGCACTCAAGATGATCTGTTTCATGACCTTGTCAGGAACCAAGGTCAGGCTGACAGGCCTGTAGTTCCCCTGAGATCTTCCTTACGATCCTCCTTGTAGTTGCACATCACATTGGCCAACTTCCATGCGTCTGGGACCCAGCTAGCCAGGAATGAGCCTGATCTCTTTGACTGAGACCACCAGGAACACAGACATCAGCCCTGACCATGTGGACTAGCTCCATGGAACTGCATGTAAACAGGTGATTTGAGAGATCAGTGCTAAGGACAGTTTTGTGTGATTATGATCAATGATATGTAAGCATGATCACCATGTATGGTGTTTGTAACTTCTGATTCTCTGATTGATAAATACATATATATTTCATAACAAAAATGCTTACTGTGAAATCAGAACAATGAATACAACATAAATTGAGAATTAAATGAGCAAAATCGGCCCATGAGAAAGTTATAGTTAAAAGAACTCAGGTGCTTGTAGAAGAGAGACCAAATGATTGCATCTTCAGTCACAGAACATGGAGCCAGAACTACAGATGAATCTGCATGACTATCACAGGCAACATTTGCTACATATTCACAGCTTTTGATTTCTATGTCAGCCATAGAAATACACATTTTATCATATCTATGTGTCCTGCCTGAATATAACTTGTCTTTCAAGTACAAAACAGAGAGTATACTGAGGGGTCCTTAGATGAATATTAACCTAAAAAACTTATTCAGTCACTGAATAAATTTTTAGATTAATATAGGCATAGGTTAATATAATCTGCTTACCTTTTATAAGAAGCCTTTTATACCAGGTGAGGATGTTGAAATGACAGGAGTATAAATGAGAGCTGAAACATTCGCATTCAGAAAGAAAGTCCTGAAAAACCCTGTGACACTGGGCATGGGCTAGAGTGACAAATTGGCAAATAAAAGTCCAAGAACACTGTCTACTTCAGAACTTCAAGCAAATAAATAAATTGTAACTCTTGTAAGTCTTCATTTCTTTTTTCTTCCCTTTAAGTAAAGTTGAATTTATACAGCTTGTCTTCCCTATAGGGATTATTTTACATGTCCTATATTTGAGTAAAATGACTCACAAAATTTTGGAATCCCTGAAACATTTTTATTGTGTTTTACTTTGATATCTTTCAGTGTTTTTCTCCAATTGTACAAGAATTCTCACCTGTTTCAGTTTTGACTATCATGGGTAAGACATTTCTTTAAGACAAGTAATGGAAAATTTTAGATTCTGAGTACATAAATCAAGCTTTCTGGTAAAAATATCATGGTACTCCCCCAATTATAACAAGTGTTCTGAAACTTTCGGGTGTAAAATGAAGAAAATAAAAAAAGGTTAGAAACTGAGTATAGGCTTGAAGATATCACATATAAATAAAAATGACAGAATGACAGAATCTGTTGGAAGAGATCTTCAAGATCATTAAGTTCAAACCAATGCCACATTAGACTTCAGACCCCCATTACTGATTTTTGAAATCTCTCTAAATGGTTCTGATAACATAAATTTTTCTCTTTGTAAAATTTTAGATCAAGTGAAAATCATTCTTCTGCAGAGGTATTTGCCAGATGACTTCAATATGCTTGTCTAAATGGCTTAGTAACATAAGCTATTTGATCAGCCAGACCACACAGCTAGCAAAATGGGGGCACCCATCCCCTTGATCTTCAGGTTATGGACAGAGAAACTCCCAGGGATCCCAGAGAGCACCACAGCTCTTGTGGGTCTCCCACTGAAAGCGGAGGGAGAGTGTTAACCTAAAACAGGAGGAGTACTCTACTGGGATGATGCAAATAAACATTTTTTTTTCATGTAATATTATTTCAGTTCAGGTTCCAACACACGCCAAGCTCCAGACTCTGAGAGTTTGCCGTCAACCTCCTGCATGGTCCATCTGCCCCTGATTCAGAGAAAAGATATATTAAAGAATGAGATGGACAACACGTTCAGTGATTTGACTCTAATCCCCTTTTACACATAAGTTTAACCTGTGACATTTGGTCAAGCAAAGAGAAATGATGACTTATCTGGTGGAAAGAAATGGGCATATTTAGCTGTGGTGCAATACAGAAAACATCCACATTTTTAGGCACTACAATTGCAAGGAACACCAGGAATCTCCATCAAATTAATTTATTTTACTTCACAGCATGAGAAGACTCTAAGTGAACAGAGTCTACTATTACCTTGTAGTAACTTTTGAAACCTAGTAGTAGTTAAAAGCCTTGTAGCAGTTTTTGTTCATGTTTGAATATTCCACCCTGTGCAGTTTTGGAATGTTTCATGATAAGCTCTTGCTAAAACCTAAGTGACAGACATTTAGCTGATGTAAATCCACAGGGCTTTATTAGCTGGGATTGAACTATATCTATTTACATCACTAGGCATCTGGATCAAAGGAAAAAATGTGTGTAAAGGGACTAACTAAAATTTGTCTGAAACTCCAAAGTAAATCAAGCTTGCAAAACATTGGTGAGAACAGCAACAACAACAACAAAAAAGAGCAACTCAAACCATCTGGTATACAGAAAGTAAGACATTATATAGAGAGACTTTCTAAAACAAGTAAAATCACTTACTAATTATTGATTTATTATGTTAAAGTAAAAATTCTTACTTTTAGCCCATCTTTTCTATAAAAGACTTCTATAGCTGAAACCAAAACTGTTGGTTTCCTTTGGGTAGACTGATTAGCTTTTAGGATATAAACCAGCCTAGCAGACAGGCATTTATGTCTGCTTTGTATTGGCAGAGTGCCATCAACCCATGGCTCTGGTTGAACTGATCGTGCATCTCCTGACATTTTATGGCAAGGATATATACACAGCCACCTGCAGCTGTGCAGAGAATACCATCCTGAAGATGTGAGAATGGATGAACAAGAAAATTTTGGACTATAGCTCATAGTTTATGGACACTGTCATCACCAGTTGTGACCTGTTCACCTAGCACTAAATATAAGTGAAAAGAACATAATTCTTCTGAGTTCTGTAATATAAAAGCAGTTCATCCTTATGATGTTAATCATAGCCTCATGCTTCTCATATTTCAGTTGGGAAATGTAATGTTAAAGTTTTCAAATTGGTGCTGAATCTTCCCATTGAATTTTTATTCAATAATTCTTGAACTGGTTCTACATAAGATGCAGACTTAAAAGAAGATAATAAATAACATATTCTGATTTGATTGTAATACATTTCAAGAGATTTTGTTGCTAGGGATTATACACTTAAAAAAATGTTTTGCTTCCTGTATCCACATAAATATAAATATAAAGGAATTAGGTTTGTCTACAAGAACCCAATGTGTAGTTTATGCACACATTATTGGGATACTTTTACACCAGCTAGATTGGTTATTGTTGCTGCAGCATGTTGCTCTGAGGGATATGTGCACTGGATACCTATTTGGATTCTGAATCTTTTATTATCCAGGACTGCACTGCACACTAAATATATGTGAAAGCAAGAATAAACTCCCCATCCCTTTCCCTGCCCATTTATTTATGTCTGTTTATAACAAAACAATCCATTAGTGTCAGTAATGGTAATTACTACATTAAAAACATCAGAAAATCTGCTACAACAGAAGTAGTAATAACATCATGGAGTTTTGCCAGTTTAATATGGATTTAGGTCATTGTCAAAAAAAGTCTACTGCTCATTATCAGCTTCTAAGCAACATACATTTTATAATGATGTGTCTCAGATTTTAACACTTTGCATAAATTACTAGATAAAATTTGCAGAGTTTATACATGTAAAGTTTCATTCTATAACTTTTTTCTTGTCTAAGAATGTTATTTCCCATTCTCTAGTTCCATGGACTCATGACATGGGACTTGTCTTACCACAGAGAAAAAAGTGAAAAAGTTGGTCTACAAATTCATTGGGGGGACTGTGACATGCAAGGCTAAAATGTTTTTAATTCAAGGAATATTTGGTTTCTCTAAAAGGTCAATTAACTCTCTTCTAATAATTGGCCCTGTGAGGGTACAGCCTGCTCTGTGTGGCATTTTCAAGTGACTCACTTCTTTAGCTCTGTCTGCTTGCTCCCTGCAATCCATATCAGTTGCACAGGAAACAGTGATTATTCCTATACATCTTTGTCTGGAGCCCACAGTTACTATTTAATGTAATTACTTCCCCACTGTAGTGTTGTTTGAAAACAAGTGTTTGCTTGCTTTATTTACTTATTTTAATTTCAAAACTTTCTGTTGTGGTGTCAGATGCTGGGAGCACCTTCAAGAAGAAATTGCTGTCCAACATCATATTTTTTCTCAATATATGGAATTTGATATTCCTACCTTACTTTTATTTGCACAGTTGCTAAGAATCTAGGGATTTATTTTCCACCCCACATTTGTACCATACAATATAAAAATATTTAACTTCTTGGCTCAGCTGTATCATCATTGGACAAGAAATTTTAAAAAGACAAACTTTTAGTTTCCACATTTTTTCCACATAATTTTTTCAACACTATGCATAGGTCTTTCACATTTTTTTTTAAACAACAAAAATAAATAGCAGGAAATTCTTTCAAAATTGTAAGCAAAAAAACTCCCTTCTGAGTCCTTCTACCACTTTAATAGTAAGAAGTTTACTCTGGTTATATAAGATTTTTTTAAAAGAACAACCATTCCTATTCAGTTTCCACATAATGCATCTCTTTCTTTAATATTCTCTATACTGTTGAACTCCAGCCAGCAGCTAATCCATACATGGCCATTCTCTCACTCCTTCCCAGTAAGTTATGGGGAGAGAAACAAAAGGGTGAAAGTGCAAAAATTTATTATTTGAGATAAAAGCAGCTTAATAATTGATATAGAACATAATGACGAGGATGCTAGTAATTATAATAGTAGTAATAAAATATAGTTATTTAACTTAAAAGAAAACAACAGAGAGAAATAAAACTCAAAAAAGTGATGTAAATGAAAACAGTTTCTTGCCAGCTGCCTAATGGCCAGCTAGTCCCCAAGCAGCAACCCCCTGCACCAACCTTCCCCAACTTTTATATGCTGAGGATGATGTCCTGCAGTGTAGGATATCTCTTGAGTCACTTGGGGTCAGCTGTCCTCACTGTGTCCTCTCCCAACTCCTTGTGCATGCTCAGCCCTCTTGCTGGTGGGGTGAGATGAGGAACAGTAAAGGCCTTGGCTCTGAGTAAGCCCTGCTCTGTAGCAAAAACATCCCTGTTTCCAGTGCAAATACAAAGCACAGCTCCCAAACAGCTACTGTGAATAAAATTAATTCTATCCCAGCCAAAACCAGTACACATTTTCATCATTCTTGGTAATAATTATAGAAAAATAGTAAAATAAGAAGACTAATAAAACAGTTCAATAAAAATAGAAATTATTTCATTAAACTATTGATTTCTTCCCTCTTGGCCTTCAAAACAAAGAACAGATTCTTTATTAGCTGCAATATGCTATGTCATCAAATAGATCACATACTAATTTAACCATTTTACTAATTTATTTTATGGCTATTTACTAGGACTTTGAGAGCTTTGGGATTCATTAATTTAAAAATGCAAGACTGAATTTTGATCTCTCTGGGTTTTTTCAAGATATTCAGATAAATTTCCTCCTAAATATTTCAATATGAACATATCACTACAGTTAGGAAAGAAATTAAACACTTGATTTCATCTCTTAAACTAAAACAAAGTTAAATGGATTTATATCTGCTTACTGGAAATAAACCCATACAATGTTATTTGCTTTCAGTGTAACTCAGAAAAGGATTTTTTCAAGCATGTAACTATTCTTTAGTACATGACAATACTTTAGTCACAGATGTAAACTCAATTAAAATGGATGGCACGATTAACTGCTATCTTAGGTAGGAAATTAGTTAATTGTGTACTGCATTGTTGTCTCAGTGAGACTGTATTTGATGCAAACCAACATTTTATGTTATTTTGATTAAACATGTTTCTCTTTCAGATTCCTATACGATGTAGCTTGCTTTAGGAGAAGGCAATTACATGTCAACCTCACTGAAATCAGATGAAGGAAATCTGTGAGAACATGGCACTTTATAGATCCCAACTTAATTGCACTCACACTTAGCTTCCATGTACTCCACCACATTTAACCAAGATTCATTGTACCTGTTTGCTAATTGTTGACAAGCAAGCTCTCTGTTTCTTAAGCTTGTAATGCATATGTTTATGTAAATATGTGCTTGCATGCAATGTTTAGTTTGCATATAGTTCAATATTTCAAGCAAGGATATAAGCTGGAGCCCATTCTTCTGAACACAGTCCACAGTTCAGCCTGTTACTGTGTGTGCCTTGTAGCTGCACTTTGGCTCAAATATGTTGCAATAGAAAGCAGAGATTTCTGCAAAGTGCTGGTTGATAGTAAAAGACCTCATGAAGACTAACTTGCTGCTAATGTTTAGGCATATGCGTCTATTTGGAGGCTGATTTTCAGGTTAGGTCAGGGTGGAGAACTCAGCAAGACAAGAACAGGAAGAACAGGACGGAAGGATGTTATAGGCATCATTGTCAATTTAACTTTTCGGTAAGTCCATCCAGAAAAGATCAAAGGTACCAAAATGTCAGTCATTACCTCTTTCCATATTCTAGTGTGACATTTCATTTCAATTTAAGAGTCATATGTCCAACTATTTAATTATAAATTATTTGTTTTGTAGAAGGAAATTCTGACAATGGGCTTTCTTGAAGATTGACCAGAGAAGGACAAGTTTTTTTGTGCTTCTTTCAGAGCACAGTAGATGCTGATCTACATCTCCTTCCTGCCTGTTTAACAATTTTTCATATGATTTTGGGAATTTATTTTCTTTAATCTGAGCTTTCTCAGCTGTTAAATGTGATTAATATGGCTTACCAGCCATGGTTTTGTTTTGAATTACTTTAAGGCATAGAAAAATTTTATACATTTGCATATTGCATAACCAACTTTTAGCAGAGGTCATCAAACAATATTAAAGTACATAAAATAGTAAAAAGTGCTTTATCTTTAATTTTTTTTACTTTATATCCCCCTACATTCAAAGAAATAAGGTCAGGTGAGGAGTAGTATAAAATATTTTACCTATTAATATAGCATCACAGTGTCTGAGATTAATTGATTCCTTGTACATAAAACCTGCAGAAGACAACTTTTAACTAAGTAGTCTCTGCAAGGACTCTTCCCTTTTGAAGCTCAGCAATGTTGGGTATTATTAAGGCTCCCTCTGGTCAGAGGGCTTTCTCTAACTTGAATGTCGTGTTGGATGAGGTTCTGTAGAGTAAGGATCAAACCTACCACAGCAGGTTTTGCTAAATACTGTAACAAGACAGATCTTTCTGACCGTGATTTTTAAAAGAAAAAAAAAACAAATGAGTTTGATGTCTGTTTGTCTGGGTGTCTCTGTTCAGTATTTCTGTTGTCAGGGAATGCCCAGATACAAAAGCTTTCCTTGGTGTATTGCACAAAAATAAATATGAGCAGTATACAAATATAAAAGCTTAATTACTTTTAAAGGTAACCACATTATATCATAACACCTACAGCAAAGAGATTACTTGTTAGCAGAAATCTCTTGCTAACCCTGAAATCTGTAAGAATCTGAGGTAGCAACAGACCTGAAACTGGAAAGTAATTTTTACAAAGTGCAGTAATTGAGTGATTAGCAGCAGGGACAGAATTGATGAACTGGTTAGGACCAATTTGTGTTTGCCTCCTCTC
Organism: Camarhynchus parvulus; assembly: GCF_901933205.1. NCBI lineage: Eukaryota > Metazoa > Chordata > Aves > Passeriformes > Thraupidae > Camarhynchus > Camarhynchus parvulus. The sequence continues at coordinate 12,968,140 of NC_044601.1, read as the reverse complement.
CTGAATTACTAAACTGAATGAGAAGTGCAAAGAAGAAAAACAAAGCTAAACTAGGAATCATCCACTCTCTTCAAGATAATTTTGAATTCCCATCAGAGCAATCGTAAATGGAGCTACTGAATATAATTTGCACAGGTTTTCTGGTTGCCTTTTTTTTTTTCCTGTAATAGATCACATAATCTTTCATGTGTCCTTTAGAGGAATACAGAACATTAACAGGACTGAGGTGCTGTATTCTGATATGGAGAATAGGGAGCGGTGGGAAAGAGAAAATAAGATCAAAACAAAATTGTAATTACTGATTATGTTAGAAGTAAATGCAAACACACACTAGTTAGATTTCTTATCCTAGTGATTACTGGCCAGTAAAATTTTATAACCTAATGGAGATTTCTTTTTCAGTACATCCAGTTTCTTCCTCTTGGCTGTGCTTTTGCTCCTACTCTAATGCCAAAAGTTTGTAGGTGGCCATTATGTATTATAATCACAGAAGTTATTCCTATCACATAATTACTAAACTGCCCTGAGCACAGATGTACTTTAATGAGCCTTTGGGGAAGTGGATTTAGCTTACTTCTGTTTCTGAATGGCTAAAAACCATTCATGCACTGCTTGCAGAGTCACTGCTTGCACATGGATTATATTTGCTGGCAGTCCTTGTTTCTGCTATTCAGATTTAAATGATCACAGCTATTTCTTCCTTTTGAAAATGGCTAAAAACTTTTAACTTTTCTCATTTAATTTACTTATCTGTTTCACAGAAATTCAAAGACAAAAGTATTCTTCTTTGTAAATACTATCTTGAGAATTGGTTTTCCTAGATGAAGTGAACCATTTCCTAGATGAGGTGCCTCATTTCTCAAGGCAAATACTGCTTGTTTAGTTTTTAGTGAAACAGCCACTTTGTGGAGTCTCTGTCTCCACATATCACGTGCCAGTATGTCATGGTACAAATGCTCTGTCTGTGGAATAAAGCTACAGAGGAAATGATATCAGCAAATATTAGTTTCGTAAGGAATCATTACAGCATCTTTAACTCTTGAATATTTTCATTTAAAGCTCCAGAGATCTTCTGACCCCAGTCTGCTTCTGCATTTTTCTCTACATCCTGTATAAGAAGAATTTTCCTACGTTTAGATTACCTGTGATATCTAAGACCCCCTTTTCCTTGGTGGTTTAATCAGAAAGTCTGTATCAAAAAAATCTGAGATTTGTGGTCGATGGCTCTGTGTCCAGTTGGAAGCTGGTGATGATAGGTGTCCCTCAAGGTGATGAGTGATGTCTCCCAGGGCTCTGTCTTGAACTCGTACTGGCTAATGTATTGATCAATTACACAGACAGTGAGGCCATTTGCAGATGACAAAACACTGAGAGATGTAGGGGGCAAAAGAGAAGGAAGGGATGGCCAGCCAGGGGGAAACCTGGACAAAATTGAGAAATGTGTCCGCAAGAATGTCCCAAAATTCTGCTAAAGCAAGTCCAGGGTACTGCCACCTGGGCTGGGGCAATGCCAGAGAGACTGGGAGAAGAAGACATTGGGAAAAGCACTTGGGAGTTCTCATTGATGAAAAGTTGGACATGAGACAAAAATGTGCGCTGGCAGCCCAGAAAGGCAATTGTATCCTGGGCTGCACTCAGAGGAGGTCAACAGACGGGATTCTGCCCTTCTGTTCCACATCTGGAACACTGCATCCAGTTCTATCAAATTCAGGGAGCCCCCAATGCCTGGGAATGATTGGCATCTGACTCTATTGATTCAGAAGGCTGAACAATTGCTTTATTAAACTATACTATATTACATTAATACTATATTATAACTATACTGAAGAGATACTATACTATACAAAGATATATACTAAAGAAAAACCTATGACTGTCTCCAGACAGCTAGGACACAGCTTTGACCTAATGGGCTAATTAATGTAAACAACTATGACTAGAATCCAATTACCAAATCCCTTCAGGTAAACAATCTTCCTAACACGTTCTACAGGTGCAAAACAGGAGCAGAGAATAGAGATAAAAATTGTTTTCTCTTTCTCTGAGGTTCCTCGCTGTGATTCCCAGGAAATATCCTTGGGAAGCTGTGCCTGCTTGCTCCTTATGAAGAGAGCTGTGGCTACACAGTTCTGGGATCCCAGCACATGTGGTCTTGGTATGAGTCCAGAGGAAGTCCTTGAAGATTGCTTGAGCATCTCTGCTGCTAAGAAATGCTGACAGAATAGGAATTTTCAGTAAGGAGAAGAAATGCTTCCAGGGAGACCCTATTGGAGATTTCTTTACTTAAAGGTCTTATAAAAAAAGAGAGAGAAACTTTTTACACAAGTAAAATCTCATCATAGGAAAGCAAGAATGGTTTTAAACTAAAAGAATAAATATTTAGATTAGATGATAGGAAGAAATTCTTTACTGTGAAGGTGGTGAGGTGCTGCATTGAGCTGCCCAGAGACATTGTGGACACCCCATTCCTGACAGTGGGACCAGGCTGGATGGGTCTCTGAGCAACCTGATCCCATGTGTGGCAATATTGCTCATGGGAGGGGTAGGAAGGGTTGGAACTAGATGACCCTTGAGGTCCCTTCCATTCTATGATTCCATGGTCATCCTGACTTTCCTTTTTAATTTAGCTATAAATAGGACAATTAATTCATTTATTCGAGCTATTGCTACTTCCTATAATCATATGAGAGATATACATAAAGGTTTGTATATATATATATATATGGATTTTCCAGTAGATAGGTACAGTCTCTGAGCTATAAAATACATTATCTCCAAGAAACCAGTCAAGTAATTATCAGAATACTACATTAAAAATCCTGTTGTGCATTACACAAATAATATTAATAAGTCTATGTCTCTGACAAGGAAAAAAGTCTGGCAGATAATCTATTGATGTTATTAGAGAAATAGACGTGATATAAATGTCAGACCTCAGTATTTAGAAATAATTCATCCAATATTATCAAAAAGTCATATAATTTGCTTTAAAAAGTAGTCAGAAGAGGATTTTTTTTATTTCTCGTGGCCTTTAAAGATTCATCTTTTCAAGCTTTGCATTGCAACTTTGTTAGAAAAAGATTAAAAAGAAAAGCTGATTTGTTTTAGATAGTTATTTGATTCTAACTGCAAGGTCTATGACAAGAAATATTACTAGACTTACTAAGTATCTGAAAGAACTATAAGACTGTGAAAATTCAGTTTAGTTAACTTCATGACCAAAAGACTTTTTATATTTCATCTTTTACCTGAATTTCAGGCTCCTAGAATTATCTGCCAAATCATGTTCCAGACTTCTGAACCTAAACTCTTGTACAAGGTTGATTACAGTGTCACGTACTATACTGCCATAAAAATATTACTGAAATAGCTCTATTTGTCTCCCTTATTTTTTTCTAAAAGATTGTAAATTATCTAAGTTAATTTAAATTAATTACATTTTAATGAGTTTTGAGGGCTATCATAAATTAAGATCTATAAATTAAATTAAATATACACATATTCTGCTATTCTAATAATGAATATTCCATATTTACATAAGTTTATCAAATTTCACATCTTCAGCAGACATTTATTAATTTGACACATAATCAATAAGAACTTTTCAGTGTGAACATGTATTCCTTTGCTAGAATTTATTTACATAGTGATGTTTTTGGGGTGCGCAGAAATATAGCTTACTATGGTACAGGAGAATTCTGAGGGATTAGTTTAAAATAAAGGTCTACAAATATAGTAGAGAAAAATTGCAGCTACTATAATTTGAGAAATTAGCTCAAACTGACATATTTTGAGTTTAATATTGCAGTTAGGCCTGGTGTATTTTGACCTGTGATAGCAGAGGCACATAGGTATTGCCAGGTGAATCTTCTAAGGGTAAAGCTTTTATCACATACTTTCTCATAGGTGGACAGTATCTGTAGGGCTTAGCAAAACTAAAACAAGCTCTGCCATAGTCATGGTGACTAATTCTTGGCCTATAAACCATTTGAAAACATTTAAATTGATGATCACAATAAGAACAATTCAATACGTGACAGCACAACTCAGAAAAAAGAAGGGTGATAGAATTTAAAACTAATGGGCTGAAACTGCAAAATCCTGGTTTTATGATTAGTTTATCACACTGAATCATACAACCAACACCAGAGTGATATTCAGAAATTCCAGCAGTGTCAGTTTGCTCATGCAGAAGAACTAGTCACAGGCACACAATTTCTACTTTAAACTTTATGTCTGGTGTTGGTACAGTATCAGCAGTAGAAGCTAAGTGTGCAAATATTAGATAAACAAGTAAAAATTTCCTGGATAGAGACCACCATCTGCCAACCACCTTTACACCATAACTCAACAGTAGCTCTTTTATTAAGATGTATTATCAGTGTAGCCACTTTAGCATTGATTTAGGAAGTTCAAGTCACTTATCTGTGAAATACTAAAACATGGATGAAGGACAAGTTGAAGCCATAATCACAATCAAGTTAATATTTTATGATTTTATATGACAATACAAAGACATCTCAATAGACATGCAAAAAACTTAGAACTGTTCTCATGTCAGTTACATTCTTTCTGAAAATTATTCTCTCTGTCTTTTCTTATAAGTAAGGAAATTTCTTGTCACATAGACAAGGCAAAACCCTAACCTGAAGGCCACATTTGGAAGAAAAACTATGTTTTAATTTTTGGGTTTAAACAGATAGTAAGTCTAGCTCTGTTTTAACTTTCCATGCTTGTGAACTAGTATTGGGCATAAGGCAAGATGCTGAGCATATTAGAGAGTTGGAGGTCTTTTATTCATATGTAAATTAATGTAAATAATTTCCAAACATTTCCAAATGTTTTTTTAGAACAACTAACAGGCAACTAATAAACAGTACGTATATGTACAAAAAGACACTTCCTTATGGTGGTCTTTTGCCTATTCAAAACACCAGGAGAAGGAACATGATCCCCATGAGCAATATGTTTCCATGCTTGAGTATGTGTATATGCGTATACCTGCCCATACTACAGAATTCTAAAAATCACTTAGAAAGCAATTAAAAAAATAGTTGAACTTAGGAAGCTTGGTCTTTTGCAACCATAATTATACAAAATCTAGTGTTGAGGAGGGTGTAGAAAAAATGAGTCAACTGTTAATGTTTTTTTCTGGTGTAAGAATCAGGGACCACCAATGGAAATAGTAGAAATATCCAAAAAATCACATGTGATTATTCAACCCATAATGAGCAATATATCAACAGAACTCCTTGTCTTATGAACATGTAGATGTAAAATGTCTGTATGGGTTCAGAGGACAATATGGTAAAGGACTTAGAATTGAAACTAAATCTAACTCAGGAAGTTAGAATTTTCTGTGAAATAAAACAGAAGGTCATAGAACAGAAGGGTAGATTGTAAAAATAGTCATGCATGTACATAAGAGAGATGGTGCTATTGACAAGACACACCCCATGGGTAGGTCTATCCCTAAAATCTCTTTTCTTCTTAAACTTCCAGTTTGATTTTTATGTTCAATTTCCATATGAATATTAGCATAGAATTATATATATATATATATGTATCACAGACTAAATCCCTAAAAAACAGCTACTCAAGTATCACCTTCAAGACCAATTTGTACCACACAAAATCTGTAATACTTAAAATTTCTTCCTCCCTGCAAACTGAAATCATCCCCTCAGTCTTCATGTAGATCCTTGATATTACTGGTGAGTCATAACATTAATAAGAACAGCAGAGTATGTTATACACTATTGAAACAGTTATGATATTGTTTGAGATGTATAAAACAACCAGTTTTTCCGTGCTCTTCTCTTCATATTACCTTTTCTAGACTAAAATATTTCATTTGGATTCCACTGAGAAGCTAAGTGGTAGGTTTTGAATATAGTTATATAGACTTAAAAAGCCATCCTGACACAGATGTCAGAGTGATTTTTTTCCTACCTAGGTTGCCCCATGTGAAGCAAGAACATCCTTTGCAGCTGATGTTTTGTAATTCCATTAGACTAGAAAAGTGTGTGTATCTGCTCTGGGCTGTTTACATACTACTGTTTTATAACCTGCTGGTCTCCACAGAAAATTCTGGCGAGAGCTGAAAAATCTTCTCTCTTTATTTACTCGTCAGGGTGTTACTGGTGCAGGTGGGAGCAGAAATGAAAAGGAGACCACATGCCTGCAGCATTCACAGGAAATAACCTTCAGTTAGGCAGACACACATACACATTGCTATTGACACTAGGTAGCTTTATATTAAAAACAAACAAACAAACAAACAAAACCCAAACAAACAAAAAAACCACAAAAAACCCCAAACAAAACAAAACAAAACAAAAAACCCCAAAAAGCAAAACAAACAAACAAACAAACAAAAAAAAAACAAAACAAAAACCAAACCAAACCAAAACAAAACAAAACCCAAAAAAACACCAAAAACAAAAATGGAAGGCAGAAACCAGTCCCAGAAATCAGTGCTTGCTTCCTGAACTGATTACTGATTTGTTCAAGCAAGGCTCTCAAAAGATAGAGACAGGGGAGCTGCTGGAAAAATTGGGACCTGGTGAAATAGCTTGCAAAACTAGTAAGAGCAGTAGTTGTGTAAAAGCTTTTCAGTATCAGTGGGCAGGGAAAAAGTGGAAGATGGAGTTATTCATAGATGGAGGAGCTCAGCTGTCAAGGGCTTGTCTGTGGGGCAGGAGACCAGATGTGAGAGCTGCAGGTCAGGCTCAGAGGCAAGGAGGACAGACAGCACCGTGGTGGGAGCACTTTAACAACCACCTGGTCGTGGGTGTTCAGTGAACCACTTTCAACAACCTGATTAAACCTCTAGGTACTGCTACTGGCTTCCTTGAAGGTTTCTTCTTTCTGACATTTTCTGGTTTGCCATGTAGTGGGACAGAAACTGTCAAGGAGATTTGGGAGGACCATCAGGGATATCTCTTCAGGATATGTGCTAGACATGAAAAAAATTCCTGATATTTTATCCTGTTTTTATTTTAACTTTACTTTTACAATAATTCTTTCCTAAAAGAAAGAATAAACAAAAGTAAAACAAAATAATCCCTACTGTAATTTAAAAACAATTCATCATTTAAAATAATAAAGTTATTGCAATTTATAATACTGCCCTGTAAAATTTCTATAGGTAAAAGAAAGAATAAGTGATTGTCTAGACAGTATACTATAAACAGTAATCTTGATCTTGGGACTCTATAAAGAATGAAAAATTTAATAGTGTATTACAGGAGAAATACAAAGTTATGGCCATTATGGAGTTGTATAGGAAGTATCTAAATGACAGAATATTGGTTATGTCTTTTCCATTTTGTAGAGGGGGAAAAAAGGCAATTTTTGATACAATTTAAGATTTTTCCATACAAATATCAAGCTCATGATGGTAGCTGTGAGACCACAGTCATGTTTGCACAAGATATGTTTTCAGACTATGAAAATATGTGTTTAGGCGTTCATTCATATTCTCCCACTTTCATGACTCTGTTACATTTTTATTCCATGAGAATATTTAATCTAATTTTGAATTGCATTAAACTTTGGGCTTCCAGAGTGTCCTGTGGCAGTGTGTTCCAAAAATTAATTATTAATTATAAAAATCTGCTATATTTAAGGAGCTCTAAACATGCTGCAGGTTACTTAATAACTCCACTTGATACTTGTGTTATGAAATCTATTGGGCAATGTTTCCATCATTCATGACTGGATCTATTTCAAATCCAGAGAACATTATTCTATTTAATTTCACTAAATGTTTCTGTTATACAATGTGTTGGTTATGTGAAAATCTGTGAACCAGAAAAGTAAATTTCAATGAAGTTTTTAAACCCACCCACTGTAAAAGGGAGCCAAATGAACTGTGATTTCCAGTGGCTATAGTAAATCTTTATTTGTTTACCTAACATATGCAAAAAACCCCTCTAACAACTTTTGTGTACATTTGTGTTCATCAGGTGTATATTTTGAAGTGTTTCACATGCTGTTAATTTAAGAAACATTTACAGCAAAATGTGAAAATAATGAAAATGTGATATTTGAATTATTCTTATTATTGTTGTTGCTGTTTTTTAGATCACTCATAGTTAGCATGAATGCTGCAAAACCAACTACAGCTTATTCCTCACAGAGCTGTGATAAAAACAGCTATAAACCTTATATTAAATAAAGTAAAATCGGACTGCATCTCCTTGACTAATATTTATCTTACTTGTTTATCATGTGGTGTTGGCCAAAGATAAATTCCTCTTCTTTCCTTGATGAAAATTAAATTCTTCTTGTGGTGTTCCATCACTTATGGAGAAATATTTAATAATGTACAGGGTGTGTACATACAAGGAAAAGAATATCTGCAAGCACACAAATACTTTCAATGAACTATTTCAGAATAAATGAGGGCCTTTTGTTGGGCTAGCATGATATATACACTCTCTTGGAGCTTGAATATTACTAGTTTATGAAAAATGAAAAGGAAAGAAAGAGGAAGAGAAGAGGTGATAGACCAAAACAATATGCCTGTATTTCCAGACAGCTAACTTTGAAAATGTGATAAATGCTGTATCATAAGGCTCAAGGTTTTCATACTAAAACTCTCTAGCACGGTTTATACAGGGGTTGATAGACAGACTAAATCATGTTTTAGAAGGGGATAATGTATCTTATGGCCTGAAGGATGCTTTTTTCACCTTGCTCAGATGAGAATATGTGAATATTTGGAGGTTAAAAAAAAGAAAAAGCTGTGATCCCAGAGTCATAATTACAGAATCATAGAATCAAAGAATTATCAACGTTGGAAGAGACCTGTAAGACTTTCCAATCCAGCTACACATCCAACATTGCCACTGTAAACCGTAAACCACTCGACCACATCACCCAGCGATATTCAGAAGCCTCTGAAACACCTCCAGGGATGGTCATTCCCCCACTTCCCTGGGAAACATATTCAAATGTCTGACCACCCTGATAGTGAAAAAATTTTTCTTGGATCTAATCTGAACCTTCCCTGTACCAGCTGAGGGCCATTTTCTCTTGTCCTCTCACTGCAGGCTTGGTAGAATTCTCAAGGTTCGTTTTGGAAATGAAACACTCAACACATTTTTTTAGATAAATATATTTTAGGTAAATGTCTTTTAGTTAAAGAGAGTAAGAAAGGAATCTTTCTGTCTAGAAGATATAGTTAAGGAGTGCCCAAAATCCATGAAGACATAATCAAGCTTGTGACACCACAATCAGGAGCAGCACACTGTACTCCAGATGTTACTATGACTGCTATCACTGCTATTATATGAGTAATCTGCAGCCTGCCTTCACTCTTACCACAAACTGTTAATACCATCATGACATTACTGCTATTGAGTAAACCTCTGGCTGTTCATCAACTCCTTGGCTGAGGCTCACTTTGTCATAAGTTTGCTATGAAATAGCCAAATTATGTTTTTCTCAGTCAAAAGTTACTTCAACTTCCTTCTTTTAAAAATGTAAGTTATAATAAAATAACTTATTCATAACTGAATTCCTGCAAATTCTACCTGACCTCCAAAACAGCGCCACTTCATTTAAACTAAACCCCAAGATTAAGCCCAGGACAGATTCCATTTTCTCAAGACTCTATACACGTGAATGGTCTTGGCTAAGTGCTGGCACACACAATTGTCTTCTTGTCTTCTTGTCCTTTCCCATAATGGTTTTCATAGGAGGATTATGTGAGCACAAAACCCAAAAAGAAGTTACCTAGGTGTCCAAACTTGGTGGTCAAGCACACCATAGACTGATCCGTCAGTCTAGACATGTAATTCAGTGCTATCGCTTTGCTCCTTAAGGAGCAGTCAGTGGGCTCAAGAAGATCCCCTTCATGTACCCAGCCAAGAGCAGCTGGTGGTCAGAAAACTGCATCCCATCTAGTGCAGGAATTACATGGAGGAAAATACAGCTGGACCTTAAAGAGACTATATTTCAAGTCTCTTTGAAGGCTTTTAATTAGTTAGTACTATATTGAGTATTTACCTGCTTTCTTCTCTTTTCTTTCCCCTCCTTCAGAAATAAGCTACAGATCTGGTTTTAGTAAGTCCATCCACTACCTTCATATGAATGTGATGGTTTTTCAAAGGTCTTTTCTCCTTTCCTACATATATCACTTACACTTAAGCTTCTACCTCAAATTCTTAGCCAACTTTATAGGAAAGTACTCTGTACATCTAAGGCCATGATCAACCTTTGGTGGTGGTGCTGTATATCAGTTTAGTGTTGTATGGAGAGAACGAATGTGGAACTTTGAGCATGGGTATTCATTTCTCCTTCACTTAAATATTCCAAAGGTTGATTTGATCTAATTAAGATACACATCAGTATAAATTATTAAGATTTCTCACAGCATCAGTCTCCTCATGACTATAAATGCAGGCTATATCATGTAGTTTGTCATAATGAATGGAGAAGGCAAGGAAGAAATGGTAATTAAGTAAGTTTTCTAAATAATTAAATTGTCAGGCTAATTGTGGAAAACAAAGGAGTATCAACAGTCCCCTTGTAGGAGAAGCTGGATATAGAGAGGACCTAGTGGGGCAGAAGCTCAGTGACAGATACAGAGTAGCTTTCAAGCTGAAAATATCAGTGTGTTAATAAATGTAATACCATTTTATTCCCTTGAGTGACTTAGAATTATGCGTAATGACAACTAATCTCTAGCATTCATTAAATTGATATACTATAATTACTTATTTTTTATTCAATCAATATATTGCATTCTGGCATGGGCCAATTTTCATTTAAAGTTCCAATGGTATTTACAATCATATTAGACTAGAAACCAGGACGTTTCTAAAAACCCAAACACATACCAATCCAAAATTCACATAAAGGCAACACATGTGCAATCACAACATATGAGATGCAGATTTTTAACCTTGAGAGCAAACTTTACAATAGTAAAAACCTGAAGAGGTCTCAGGCAGACAGACAGCGACCTCAACACACCCTGATATACACAATGATAAATCAAAGTGAATAATCTGTCAACATTAAAACTCAAATCAACACAAAGACTAATTCACGAGATTCTATCATTATTGCAGCAAATAAATTTTACAATAAATTGAGGGATATGTGCACACTCTACCTGCATCATGTATAGATACCTTGGGACTAAATATTCAAACACAGCATCTTCTTAGCTCAGTCTGGGACAGATCTCTCTATTGCTTTTATGTGTGTGTTGAACCCACCTAGACAAATCCTGCTGTGTTTCAGGGAGCATGAACTTGACCTAGAATGCTGTTTCTGCCCCAAAAAAATGCAATAGAAATTAAGTGCTTGCAGGATCCTAAAGAGAAAACAAAAATGCAGAAAGATGAAGTAACTTCTCTTTTTTATAGAACAAAATTTGGCTAAGAATAAATAGATACCCTAATATTTTATCTTTTCATCTTGAGATCATCCCTGGGTATGTGGTCCAACCACCTGATTGGCTTCACAGCCTTCAAAAGAGGTCTTTTATTATGTGATCCAGTGCTATATTGTATGTTTGGAAAAAATCATTAAACCAAAATTACAAATCCGTATATTGGCAAGAATTAGTTCAGAAATTGGGAGGCCTCTGCCAAATAAAAGCAATGAATACCAGGGGATGAACACAGTAAGAGTTTTCTCAGGGCATAGCATTGACATTTAATTATTATAGCTGTTTCCCCTTGCTTCTCCTTTCTCCCTTTGGTTATAATGATTCTCTAAAGAGCTTTTACAATTTCCTCATTAGTCATCTTTTAAACTGTACTTAAAAATAACAGATCTCATTACTAAGGGGTCACTTATGAACCCCCTTTCCTATTATTATTTCAAGAAATTACTTAAACGTGTTTTAACCTCTACAGTTTATCTCCAGCATTTGCTCAGTTATTCAAAACGTTCTTAATCCATTATCGGTCTAGAGTCAGAAGGAATCCATTTGAGCATGTTCCTTCAGGAAAACATTTATCAATAAAAATTACCATGTAAGAAAAAGTTCTGTGTCTGGCAAATGGCAAACAATTAAGCTGTGTATGAGCTTCAGATTACCGAACAAAGAAAGAAAGAAATTTAAAAAAAAAATATTTTTCTTTTTATCTTTCGCCTATACAGAAGAAGAAGGTAGATGTAAAAATAAACAAAAGCAAATTGAGTTACATGTTGATGAGGAATAACCAACTGACCTATAGACAGAGCATATTTGGAAATTTTTCCTACCTTAAGAGGAAATAGAGAAACACAAAATTACATATAGACTAACAGGTTCATAACAGCTGGATTAATTTAAAGGCATAAAAATAAAAGGAATTGAAAGGATTAATTCATTATTCAAGACATTCTCAGCCCTCTCTGCTTAAGTTATTGGAATATAAACCTTGCATATGGACCATGACATTAACTGAAATCATTGAAGTGTCAGTTTAGGAACTCCTACTGAGGTAGAACTGGTAGAGATAAGAGATTTCATCAAGGATTGGGTTTTTCAATAACCATATAAACAAAAGCCTTTTTTGTGGCTTCTTTTTGTTTTGAGAGGCATTGCTCTTTCTCAAAAGCTAATTGCAGCTACTAACTCTGTTTCCATTTTTGTTTTTAAATTTATACCCTTTGAAATGTGACTCCTATTTTAGTTGCTTGAAATATGTGATTGCAGTGATTAATATCATCCTTTTGGCAATCTCCTGTGCAACTTTTTTAAGTCTTTAAAAACAAATCCAACTGTCTATGTCTGATGTGGGGTTTTCTTGAAACACATTTGGTCTGCTTCCTCACAGTACAAGACAGCAGTTATGTCCAGATCAGTACTCATTCCTCATTTGATCTCTCTAGACTTTCTCATGACAAAGGCTATCCCATTAGATAAAATAAAGGACAAACAGCTTAAAACTTGACTGTGAGGAAAGTCATGAGACTAGTGCATGAGCACCAATGAAATTATGGCATGTGCAGCTAAACATTTACACGTAAAGACTTTTCCATACGCTGGCAGGTAGCGCTTAGTTTCTTAATATTTCCTTCCAGCTTAGAGCCAGAACTTTTACATAATTTATCCAGTGCTTGCAATAACATTCATGTTGACACCTAAAGGGGTTCAAACAGCTCCTTTTGTCCTATCAAATGAATATGTAAGACAAGGCAAATCGCACCCTTCTTCATCAAATCAGAAACAACAATTTCTCAAATCAGTGTTCAGATGGCATTTCACCAATACAGATTTCATAAACCAACTATTTCTAATCCCTGTAAGAATGAAATTAAAATAATTTCTGGGAAATCAAACCAGGAGAAGCTGCACCCTCTTCATGAGGGAGAAAACAGCAGCCTTCAGCTCACAAGGTTCAGAAGCATTCCAAACATAACAAGGCCTTCAAAAAATATCCCCAAGACAGTTTTATTTTCCGTTATGTGAGGAGACTCTTACCAGGGTTTTAGTGTTTGCTGTAATATCCCATTCTATTCCCTTTAAGAAGAAAAGAATATTCACCCAAATGTGCAAAATTCTGATACTTCTAAATGGTGTTACTGTGTACCTTTGTTGATTTGATATCTACATGTGTATGATCCTTAGTTTGTGCTGTATTTCAAATCTAACTAGAAGACCTAGGTGAACCAGATGTCTGGTTTTATTTATGTTGAAAACCCTATTTTGATAATATGATATATGTGTATCACAGAAACCATATCCATAAGCTAGTAACTAGCTAATAATGTGCTGCTTATGAAGCCAATGTTTGTGTCAGATACACCCATTATATTTATTCTGGTTTTCATTCCCTGAAGCTCTTGAGTAATCTGTGCATGACTCACTTGATTAAACAGTAATATATTTTTTATAATAGGCATAGTGTGTACACCACACAACCTCCCCACCAGCTTAAGAAAGCAGGAGTGTTTTAAGTTGTCTATGTATGACAGCCTTTGATAAAAATGGGACATGACAACTGCCCCTGAACACTCATTTTTATACACCTCAGTCCTTCTGTGTTTTTTTCCAGTACTAATCTAGCAGTTTGATCTTTGTGATCTCCATAGTAAATTTCCTTTAATACAGTAAATGAAGGTAAATTATGTTTAGTTTACTCAGTTGCTTAGGAAAGGTATCTGATGGTGCATAATAACACCATTGAGTAGGTTAGCTTTAGTATCATTTCAACTTTCTTATCATGTCTTCAGAGAGATGTGTCAAAACAAGGAGATTTTACAAGCTTCCAATAATTGTTTGGCTGCCCTTTTTTTTAAAGAACATATTACAACACAGTAAGTAGGGTGTGATTTTAGTTTTATGTAGAGTTATTTTTGCAGTTGTAAGCTGTGATCCCCCATCCATCCGTATGATTAATATTCATATTCATAAAGCATCTTACAAATGCAAAATCAACTTTACAACCTTTTATGTGTTGGCTTTTCCTTGAAGGTTACCTAATTGCATTAAAATCTAGTTAAATTCCAAATTTCTACTCAGATATAACAAGCAATGTAAGAAATAATTTAGGAGAAATTTTCTCTCCTATAGAGTGAATGTCACCACACCATTTAACATTCTAGCCTACCTAATCTTTCATTCCCAGACCACAATTTCTAATGGTAAGGAGTGGCACAAAAGAAACAGAAAATCACACATTTAAGAACTAGAACACCAAAAAATGAAACTAATAATCAGACTACTCACTTTATTCAAAAGAACCAAAATTCAAAATACAATTAATTATCATAAATTAGGCTTTGTTAAGAAAAACAAACATTTAATGATTACACAGAAATATGTGGTATTTTAACCACAAAAATAAATTACATCAGCCTGAACTTCTAAAACTAACAAACAGTGAGATTAACCTATGTCAGCCACATGGGAAAGCTTACATGAGACTACTCTTCAAATCCCTTATTTTTTCTTTTCATATTTTTGAGGTTAAAATGAAACATTATTTTGAACTACAAATATTTAACACAAATACAGAAACTAGTGAAAAATGTAGCATTGGACAATGGCTGAAAGGAAATGTAGAAGTTGGAAAGCACTTAAAAAATGCTAGAGAGATTATTCAGGAAATAACATTTGGGTTAATGCATATTTTCACTAATGAAAACTGAGTTTGAAGAACAACATCAAATTCCTTCTTTGAAAACTGAATTTTAAGTAGCCTTACTGCACATGACTAATTTCCAATGAGACTAGCAGAGCCTTGAAAGAGATCAGGTTAGTTTTTCTCAATCGTAGCAAGCCATTCCTGCATATCTAATACGATATCAGCAACTGAACTAGGACAAAAAAATATTCAGAAAATAAAATAAATAAAAATAAAATAAAATAAAATAAAATAAAATAAAATAAAATAAAATAAAACCCTAAAGCACATTATAGCAACATATTCTGCCTATAGTCAGGGTAAAATAGCTTAATCAATGCTCTGTTTGCAAAGCTATCAGTGGTAGATGGATTACTGCTGGTGGTGTTGAAGACAGCCAGACTCATCAAATGCACGGTTAAAATCCTGAATATGAACAATGTACCTGATAAAGGAACCAACAAGTGATAGTACCAGTGACTGATCTAAAGCTTGCATCCTGAAGACATCTGATGGATAGTCAACCACTTTATTCTGTAGAAGCCCAATATGCCTCTTCCAAATGAAGGATCTTCTAACACAACTCTTTTTGGTGTGGAGATTCCTCCCTTCTTTCTTTCAGTGGAGATGCCCCTCAACATTACTCGTCAAGGCTGAGAGAAACAGATTTGCCCATAGTCATTGGTATGGATGGGTGAACCCAATGTCTACTTAATAATTGGTTTTGCAAGCCTCAATATAATTGCTTCAATACTGCTTCAAAAATAGTAGTTATAGCTGCTTATACTGTGTAGTAAACAACTCATATTAAGTATTTTAGTCTATTCATTATCATCATGAATGCCATTTTGTTTGCTATCTTTAATCCTGAAGGACAAAATAGTATAAAGGTTCAGTTACTGCCATATGAATTTTTAGACAGAAACCATTGATTAAAACTGGGTCTAAGACTGGATGCAGACACAGTCTCCTCTCAAAGGAAATTAGAAAGCAAAAGGACCCTTTCTGTGCCTGGTGACTTAACAGAATGGCTTCTCCAACAAACTTTGTCTGAAGCTCCCATTCAGCATGAGATTCATATAAGAAAAAATAAACAGCCTCACAGGAGTCCCTTTTAACCATCTTATCCATGTTCTTTTATCTGTGTTATCTGTTAGAACTATTCCCATGTGATTGCCTACAATTTTGATTGTTGGTGGGATAAATGAGTAGCAACTTCTGAGTGGTTAGCCAAATCCAGAAGTTCATAGTTTGATAGGTTTTATCATTTATTTTAAAGAAATATCATTGCTCAAGTGAGCGAAGTTAAACATGAGTATGTTAAACATCCAATTTTTCATTTTTGAGTGTGTTAAAAGTATTTTACCGCACTGAAATTAGATTGGGCCGTCATATTGAAACTACGTTGGGTTTTTCTTCCATATAAATGGTGATCATAATGACTGTGACAGTTTAAATAAGTAGTGCTGCTTCCTTTATGAGCTGAAATAGGCTTGAGCTCATTCTATCCTTTCCAACTAGGCCATCATAATTAAGTCATCTGCAACTTTGCCTCCTGTCATAGATATTGCATTGAGAAAAATATATATTGAAAAGTAAAATATATTAAAAATTCAAAGATTCGCTAGTGAAAACAATGTGTAGCATTTTATTCATTTCATGTATGGATGAGGAATAAGATTCTCCAATTGACTGGTGTCCATTGCCAAGATCTCGGGTTAAATCTGTGTTATGTGTAAATTAAATCCACACATCAGAGAAGTGATAGGGGGCATTTTACTGTTAAAAAAAAAAAAAAAGAAACTACAAAAACTACTTCTTAACTGAAGAATTAAGCTCTAAAAGTTTTTCATTTTACTCACTGAAACAGAAATAATAGCACCCCCCTTTACTTTAAAGGTAAAAATTCTTCCTTAAACAATTCTGATAAATGCAATTAATTTGGAGTTCATTGAACAGTTCTTCCAACAAGAAATCTGGTCTCCACAAACTCTTAAAAAGCCCATCACTCTCAATTTTAGCTCAAACATACATATGTCTCTCCCATCAGGTGTTATGGGGAAAGGTACTAACAAAATTACTTTGTCAATAAAACAGCAAGGTTTTATTTTCATCATAGTACTCTTTGAAAGTTACTATCCAAGAAGTTTTTTAAGGAGTGAAAAGTTTAGAGACAGCACAACATTAATAATTATTGAAACTTACATGCAAAAACCCCAGATGAACAGATATATCTCACATATTTTTGTGATCTGAATCTTAATTATGCTAACATCCCTATGAAGAAGAGCAGTTTTCGTCATAACTTTTGTTGTTGTTGTTCTTTCTATTTGAGAATATGCACTTGGATTCCAAACATGTTATTTCATCTAGCAGTTTTTCTGTATAATCTACATCCAAAATTTATGTGATTTTCCACTGTGTATTGGTTTAATTTTTGCATGATATAAAAATCAGATTTTTTTTCAATAATTCATTCTCTCTGGCACTTCCACATTCCTTTTTCATTTTATGGGTGGATTTTAGGTTATGAAAATAAAAAATTCACTAGTATTTATAGTACTTTGTCCTGTTCTTGCATATTTTTTCCTTTATATCTTAGGCCAAATCATTTGAATGAGACATTTCTTTCAGAATATGTATTCACAATGTACATGAATTTATATATCTTTTCAAAATGAAAGTGATACTCTTCTGTATTTGGAAACTGAAGGTTATATTATCCAGCATTTTTTGGCAAATTTTAGTCCCTGGAAATTCAAAGCAGCTGTAAGTTAATTTTCCTGGCCAATTGCACTTACCCATACACTAACTGTATGGGCAACCAACTGCTGGTGTCACGGAAAATTACTTAAAATACCAGACTATGTAAATAAAATTAAAGCACCCATTTTGATTCATTTGACTGTTATGAATATCTGACTATATGAGAGTGCTGCATATTTTTGGAAGTCCCACCATTAGCTATAATGGAAACCTTTCTATCCAAAATCTATTCTAAAGCATTTTATTTTACTTTAAGGAATTGCAAATTATTTTCATACATATGAGTATTCATCTCATTATTTTACATCTGTGCATGGAAGGTTTGCTTCTTTTTCTGCCCAAAAACCTTTTTTTACTGAGACTATATATAGTTTAATGTTCTGTTCATGTTGGAAATAACTGCCCTAGTTTGGTTATTCCAGAAGTCAGAATTGAAAGATAATTTAGAAAGAGAGAAAATTGTTTATTTTTAGCCCTGGAAACAAAGATTTTTTGATTATTGATCGGGGGAAAAAAAAAACCAACCCTATTAAAAAGCCAAAATACTAACAAAGGTTTATCTGCGCTTTTAACATTGAGCATTATCTTCGCTGAATATAGGATTTAATCTTGTGCATTGTGCTGTTACCCACGTCTGAAATCTAAACTTACACTTATGGACATTTTGTTTGGGACTTCCTTTTGACAAAGTTTATGTTAAAAAGATGCAACTAGAATGATTACTTCAGAATGGAATATGGTTGAATTTTATTTTTCTTAAATTAATGCAGTGCTTCAGAAAAAAAAAAAGAAAACACTTCAAGCTCTTTTTTATTTTAAATTTCTGAGTTCAGTTCATTCTCCAAATGTACAGTCAGAACAAGTCTTGTAAAGGCACTTCAGTCTTTTACAATCATACAGAAAAATACTCTAAAAAGTTCATTTATGTTTTCCCTAAATCTCACCTGTTACAGGAAGAATGGTTGTATGAAAATTGACAGATTTTTTTGTTTTACTTGTCATAAATGGCAATTCACTAAAGTACTTCTTAATACTGTGAGTTTGAGGCACTGGAAGATCTTCAATTTTCTTGGACAGGAGGTAGAAGGTGGGGTGGGCTAGGAAGCTGGGAAAAAAAGACAGAAACTGCAGTCCTAGACAACATTTGAGTGCCAGAATTTCATCCATGTCATAGAAAATTGGGTTATTCCGGACTTTGACTAAAAAAACCATATTAGTATTTTATTAATATAAATAGTAGTTTAACCAAAATTCAGTATCTCTGAAGAATACCTGCTTGTTTTTTAAGATATCTTTGTTTATACACACAAATACATTCTGAAGAAAGAAAGAAAGGGGCAGATGAAGTATATGAAAAGTAAATTTAGAACCAACATTATTTTGGATAAAATTTTTATGTTTAAACAGACAAATATTTGTGGTGGCAGCGGGTTTTTTGGTTTTGATTTGTTATTATTTTAAAACTTTTTTTCTTTTCAGCATTTTGTCTGTTTCCATGTTTTTCTTCTGCAGTAGTTTTTATTGTAGTTTCATGAATAGTGATGAGTATAGTAGCTTCATTTAGCACAGAAAAAATGCAAATATGCATGAGAAAAGGTTTTAAGTCTTTGTCTATTAATTGTCCATTTAGTCTTGTTTGCAAGACTTGTCTATTATAATTATCTTAGTTATGTTAAAATTCAAGGAAAAATCATCAGTGCGTTTGTTGTCAATGTATATCCTATACTTCTTGGGCAAGAGAAAAGTTGATGTATAGTATTAATGCATAAAGTTTTAAATATGACAGAAGCATTTTGGTCATAAGTTTAGTCATAATAATTGTAAGAGGTACTATGCAATACCTATCAGCAGTATAAATAGGCTGTAAATTTACAAAAATGTTTGGGACTGGATTTCAAATTGAAGTTGAGATTAGCTTTTATTTACTTCCTAAGATGACTGTCTATAAAATCTGTTTAGTTATGTATGCTTCAAAAAAATCCTTAAAAATCTATATCTTTCAAGAAATAGTTTGTTTTCAAAGCTTAGCTACAGCTCTCAATTTCATGAACTGTACTCATGACAGTCCCATTTTAATAGCTAGCTATGAATAGAGCATGGAATTTCAGGAGTGTGTGTTCAGCCTAGAAATGCAAATATCAGGTGCTTGCATAGCCATATAGGATTAGAGCATTTCTCCTGAAAAATCAGAATACTAAAATTAGTATTTGTATTAGGTGGTACCTGAACCACCAAAACTTTATTCATAATATAAATGCTTTTTTTGCTATTAAGAGTGTGTTTTAGACCCTCTAGTATGTCTTTTTCATCTTATTATGTTTGAGAATATCCTCTTCCTAAAGTGAAGATTTATGCATTTAAATGTGCTTATTTTGTTCAACTTGATAATTAGTACATTTTTGATCTAGCTGCAAGCAGCTTGTTACAACCAACCAGGTTCATTCATATTATTTAAAATTCACCTGATAAGCAAATCTTACTAAAAAACATCTAGCAGCACCTTCAAAAATGTCTTTTTATCTGTTCTTTCTGTATCTGAAAGTGGAACAAGCTCCCTGACAAAATTTGTAATAATACTATGAAATTTGAAATTTTTGTTACACTTTTGCTCTTGCTTTTTGAATGTGTGCTCAGGTGATAGCTGTGCTATCACATTGGTGTGGGGTCTTGATTTAGGAGCCCACACCAATGTGATAGTGCAGCAACCACTAGAGCACACTGCGGCCCACATGGGATTTGACACAGAATCTTAAATATCATATAAGCTCAAAAAAAAAATTATCTCCCATTTCATGATGGGAGAACAAAGAACTTTTCATTAACTGCAGCACTTACATTTTGCACTATTAAAAATAGTTATTTCCATTAGAACTTTTGCTTTCTAGATATATTATTATACCCGCTCTTATTTTGAAAAACACTGATTAAAATAAATTGGAAGTTTCATTTTCTGATCCAGAAAAAAATGCTTTCTAAAAATAATAAATTGAGACTACAATCTCTTACTCTATAGCAGATAACAAAAAACTTTAGAAAAATAATTCTGCTTAACAACTTTCTGCCCCATAATACAACATTGACCCTATATGTACTGCAGTTATGAAGGTCGTACAAAAAAAGTAATTATCCTTTAACTTCTGACATATTAAGGAAATCCTCCTTAATAGTACCCTCCACACTCATAACAGGTATACAGCTGTGTGATATAGTCCTTTTATTCTTCAAGAGTCAGAAAGCAGGTTCCCCAAACAAAAACAATAGTGTTCCAAAGCCCTGACACTTTGAAAACTTCAAGGATTATATTTTTTCTTCTGAAATTGAGTATATCTGTAATGCCTTTGCTGGAATATCTTTTTTCCTATATATATATACACGTCAAAAAAAAAAAAAAAAAACCTACATCTTATTTTTGTTAATTTACTCAAATTACAAATCAAAATACAATTATATATTAAATTTTCTATAAGTACAATCTTAATTATTAATTCATGAAAATCAACGTTATATAGTAGTCTTATTCCTTAACAAACAATTGGATTAAAAGTTTATAAAATATCCTGACTTGGAATGGACTTACAAGGATCATTGAGTCCAAGTCCTGATTCCACACAGTTTGAGAACCTAAAAGATAAATTTTAAAAGATAAAGTATAAGGGCATTTTTGAAAGGCCCTTATATATTGAGGCCCTTCTATATTGAACAGAAATAAGCGTGAGGCTGTGACCACTTCCTGGGAAGCTTTTTCCAGTGCTTGATCAACCTTCCAGTGAAGAACTTTTTCCTAATATCCAATCTGAACTTTCCTTGACATAGGTTGATGACATTAGCTCACATCCAATTACCAGACACCAGAGAGATCTCTCTCTGTGACCTCTCATAAGGAAATTGTAGACAATAATGACATCAGCCTTCAAGTCTCCTCACTAAAGCATTAAACGTCCAAACACTATTTCTAACTGCTCTATCATGTTATACTAGTTTAGCTCTTCCAAGTTTCAGTGATTATGATGAGGCAAATGTGTCTGGCTGAAATAAAATGCCTCTTCATGGCATTAACAGAAGTACTCTAAGGCACTGTTTCTTCTTCTGAAAAGCTCTAATGCAATATAGGAACACAGTCTGTTAAAGAGAATGAGTCATCTAAGTTAAAATGGAGAAGTTTTGTGTTTTCCTGAAATAATTTCTTTCTTTTCAAATAATTTCTTTCCTTTCAGTCTCTTTCATTTCCTTTCCTTAGTAATATTTCAGGTTATTTTCCCCACACTTTCTTAGAATATATTTTCAGTGTTTCATAAGACTTTATTAGGCTCATTATCTTGCAAACCAGAAAACCTGTTGTGAGTTCTCCAATAACTTTTCTCAGACCTTGTTAATCTATGTGCATTTTGGCACACTCTTCATTTCAAATTAAGGTTAGAAAATCAGAGTGATTAGGTCATCCTCTCTGGATGCTTGCTTCACTGAGATGCGTGTGCACAATGAATAGAAAAACGACAAAGATGAAACGTGAAAAATTATTACTGTCATGTTCAAAATTAATACTGTTAGTATTACACTGATTGCTTGAATTGAAAATCTGGCCTGGCAAAATTTAATGACAAACACACATTTTCTGAACAGAACCAGTGTTTTACTCTCTGGTAATGTTGGGGAGGATTGACTGGATATGAGCAAGCACACACTGCACAAAAGCTGGACTTATATTCTCAGGCCATTTTAAACTAAATCCCCTCTTGCTAGTATTCCATTTATGCCTGATATTTATGCCTGGTTTTATATTTTTGCTTGTGACTCACTGATTGTTTATAGAATCCATTGGTTTATAGAGAGTTGCAAGAACATTCTTGAATTAAAATGTACTCAACCTTAAACATGAAAATACATGTTTTTTTCTGATCAAATTTTGGTAGCATGTCCCCTCCTGCACACAGCAGATGCTCATTGTATTTACCTGCCACAAGCCAGTGCTGTAGTCTTGTGAAGTCACCACCTCCAGAAGATATCATCATATTCTACATATCATATTATATTGCTGTATGCAGATTTTAGAGAGTACTTTTTTTAATTTTATGCTCCAGGCTGCTTCTAAGCGGTATATTTTTTTAGAATAAGTTAGCAGTGGATACATTCAAATGATGGTCAGACCCTGATACAAATGCTTTTTAAGCATGGGTGCACTTCACACAGTATTATTGTCATTGTTCTGTTGGCAAAAATAAACTACCGAAGTTAGTGGTAAACAACATGTCAATAATTTGTTTGTGTAACACTGCAGCTTTTACTCACATTTTTATACTCCTTCTGTACTGCTATTTCTGATACCTATGTTCTGTACAGACTCAAATAAATAGAACATTAAAAATACTGTCAGAAAAGAACATGAGGAAACTTAAGTAATCAGAAAAGGCATACATTGTTTGCTTTCTGAGTTTCATGTATAAATTCTTTCAGAATCACTACACAAATACATCAGTTAGATGGATGGATGGATGGGTGGGTGGATGGATGGATGGATGGATGGATGGATGGATGGATGGATGGATGGATGGATGGATGGATGGATGGATGGATGGATGGATGAAATGAACACTTAAAGCAATGTTCAGATATTTAGAAAATTCAAATACCTAAGTATGCAAAGATAACATAAGATCAGTAGATAATTAAGTTTGGGGTTTTTTTTAATTACTTACATATCACTTTAGGTGTTATGCTAACTATCATTAAAATCCTTACTACCAGCCTATTGATAAAGACCTCTGACTTTTTAGGAACTAGAGGGCACTAAATGGAGGAGATATGGACTGGAATAAATTAATATAGATACAGATCAGTGAAAGACACAAACATCAAAATAACAGATATTTGTCAACAATATTTAAATGAAAGGCCTAAATGAGGTGGATTTTCACATTTCAGTTGGACAATTTTTTAAAAGAATTAGTGAATTTTCAAAAAGGAAAAGAAAATATGATATATAAGCAAACATACACATTAAATAGAAAAAGTCTTTCTTTCAAGAGGTATCAGCCAAAAAAAGAAAAGTTGAAAAAACCCAAAAAACAAAATCAAAACAAAATAAACCCCAACAAAATCAAAACCCCTTCTTTTAAAGCTTTGACACTTTTTTTTTTTTAAGTACCATGATATATCTGGGGATTGGGGTAACATATGAAGCTACACATAAGTAATTCACAGAATGGTTTCATTATTTTTTCTCTAGATTTAGTTTGGCTGCAGAAAACAGTTAATACTTAATGTGAGTGACATTAAGTAAGATCTGAACAGTCTTTTTAGATACAAGTTAATTTCAATTTGAAATTAGAATGGTCTTAAAATAAATATGGAATAGTTACTGGAGTTTTGTCTCTTCTGAACACCTAAATTTTCTGATGAAGTCCAGTTTCTTAGTTGTTGTATTCTAGGGTCAAAAAGTGGAAATATATAAGAAATATGACTATTTAAAAAATTATTACTCTTAGGCTGGAATGGTAAACACAGATCTCTCATCAGATGGGAATACTGTCATGAATGTTAGTACAATGTCCAAGGAAAAGTGGTGGAGGCAGTTAAAACAGGGATGGTAGTGGTTTGCAGTTATTTAAAAAATTCATGTATTTCACTAACACAATTGAAAAGCTTGCAGTTTGCTTTTAGATTTTTCATCCTCATATCTCAGCACTGTTTATACTTATGATAAAAGGTGAATCTGTGACACTGTTTTGTCTCTAGGATAAATGATCAACCTGTTACCCTAGAGATTATGCTCTTGACATCTTTCCTAACTCTTCCTTGTTTGTTTTTAAATTCTTCTGTTAGCAGTGACAGCTACTGTCAATCATTTTTTTTTCTGCTGGAAGCCATCAGTCAAAGTCTAGTGTTTGGAGTAAATTTAAATCACTAAATTTGCCTACTATCATAAAACAGAGAAGCCACATTCTGCTTACAGCTTGGTTTTGGTGGGTTTTTTAAATTTCATTTTTGTGTGTTTTGGGGGTTTGGGGAGTAGGAAGGTTATTTTGTCGCATCTTAGAAATTGCAATGCAAGTTTTATAGTTATTCAAGGAATATAAATCCATATTCACTTGAGCATTGTGCACCAAGATATATGCTGGTGCAAACCCAGCATTCATAATCATCATAACCATCAGCACTCAGCCAAAAGACTGCACTCTACAGTCCTCCAGCTGTTCTATGAATTGATTATTCTGTATCTCAAACAAAAAGATGCCTTGACATATTTCATCACAATGTTTGAATTCTCTACCAGCAAACCCGTGACATGGATGTGTAGCATCAATACTGCAGACTGCTGTAGTTTCAGCTCTGGTGATTAACTGGAGATACAGGAAGTAATTTTCTATACCTCAGCAAATAGTAGTGAGTTGAGACCCCATTTTCTCTTCCTACTTCCTTCAGGAACAATGAAGTTTTAGTTTTATCCTGTTTTGGTTTGAATTTGCAATTTTTTTCATAGAAGGACCATTTATTAAATTGGCTTTTTCTCTTTGTTGTTGTTGTTGTTGTTGTTTTTTATTTGGCCTCTTAATGCTAATCCTCAGCATTGCTTGCAGAGGTAAAAAATAGAAAGAGCTTTAGTAAACCAAAGTAGACAACAAGATGTTTTCCTGTAAATCAGATGTTGATATCTTGGAAGGTCGATCACAATTTTGCATTTCTTCCACATTTTATTGTGCAATTTATCCTCTGGTGTGAAAAAAGATAAGTGTTTGGGTGTTTTCCTGTGTAATGATGAATTTCTATTTGTAAATTAATATTGAGCTTATGAAAAATCAAACTTGAAGAATTTATAAATGAAAATGTTCCTCTAATGAAATTATATATATCAAATAAAATAGCCAAAACTCAAAACTGCTGTCTCTCTCATCAAAACCCTCACTCAGAATACACTTAAATTTCATTTTTCTCCTAAAGAGAATAAAAGTGCTGGCAGATTTATTGTGAAAAAATTTAATTTGTTAGAAACTGTAAAAGTATATTTATGCTAGGGAAAGCTAGGATAATATACTTCCACTAAGAGTAATATGTGTAATGAGTAGATGAAGCTACTGCTGAAAACTCCAATGGCAATATTAACTCCAATGGTTTATGTGTAATCTATTGGATTGAGAGGGATTAAAGCAATTAGTTCTTCCCAAATCCTTACCTTGAGGTTTAAAGTGCATTTTGTTTTGTTTTGGTTTTTTCTTTCCCAGTGGAAGAAAGATTACAGTACAAATACATGCCTGTGTTATATTTATAGTAAGTATAACAGTCAAAGACAAAGACAACTACATTGCCAAAATCCTAGGAGTTTTGTAAACCCGGAATGAATTCTGTCTTCAGTAGCTTGGAAGTGTGATGTAGACAAAAGCATAAATACATCTTAATGGGCCTCCAGTGCAAATGAGAGCTAGGGTCAGTACACCAAAATACAACAAGAAAATATTCTGGTCAGCAAGATCCTTGACTCTTCTGAAATTATTTGACTTTGCCAATTAGCTATGACTTTTTGAGACAAGAATTTTCTATTATTTCTCATAATGAAAGTAAGTATTTGGACAATATCTTTCCAAGAGCCATTGATCCTTGATAATGCCAGTTGGCTGTCCTCACCTCTTATGTTTCATATTGCAAGTGATTTCCCAGACTGACGCTTCTAAATGCAATATCTATTTAACTGTAAGAAGAATTTTGCATTCTTTGTGGATAGGATGGTTCTTATGGTATCACAAATAAATAATGTCTCCAATGAAACTTAAATTTTCATTCTTACAGAAGAAAACAGAAATATTTCTGAACTTCAAGGGCTGTGAATTCATCTTCATGAATTGCTTTCCAGTTGTATAGCAGCAAATGGCAAAAATATCTGCCTTAGTTTGTAACATTTCTCCACTAATATATCATTTTCTTTTTAGTAGTTGACAGTTCCTCCTCGTTTTGAAGGTATTTACTTATGCTCATGTGATTAATGTTTAGCACTTCTAATTTGTTTTAATTATACAAACTTTCTTTCTGTCAGTTTTAACATTTAGAATGAAAAATAGGTGCTGACTTCATAAATTTCCTCTTTCACTTCAGCAAGGGGAAGAAAACATTCCTAGACGACTGAGGAGGTCTTATAACAGAAATATATGTATCTTCCAACAGACTCTGCTTCCCTTCTGTTTCCAACATTCCCAAAACAACCGGTATGGATATCTAGCTTTAGCATCTGACAAGAAAGTATGCTTCATTCAGAAAATGGTAAAGATATTTTTGCCTGAATTTAATTCACTCTATTTTTCTTCCACCAAAAAATTGCAAAGAAGTAGGTAGGAATTTTAAAGTGCCAGCTACTTCTTTTAAGCAAATGATCTTTTGAATATTTTAAAAAAATTCTAATCCCAAATAATTATAAACAATAATCAGTTTCCTTTCTCTCTTGCTTATCTTACACAATATATTAGCCTTTTTCCAGAAATACGGTTTTCATTAAGATCAATCCTGCTAGCAACTTGCAGTGTCTCACCAACATCATGTGCCAGGAAATGAAGTATATCCACTTCTGAGCAGGGCAATTTAGAGTCCCTTTGCTTCTCACATGAACCAAGTAGGTAAGCTTGTTCACTTTTTAAGTATCACTGCACCTAGTCAGACTCATGCTATTTGAGGAAATCAGCATAAGCATAACACAAATAATACTCCCAAATCATGCTGTAAGCAATGGGACAGAGCATTCTGTGTGTTACAGCTCATTTCTTTGCCATCAATTTGGAACATAACTGTCACAAATTCTTAATTATTTAAGTAATTAGAAAAAGACATTCACAATGCTTAAAAAAAAGATAGCTACTTGCAATTGCTCCTTTAGGATACTTAATGTAGGATCTGTATGTGCCTTAATATCTGGATAGAGTAGAAAAATAAGGCAGATGGATTGGGAAATACAAGTTTATGCACTATGCATGTGGTTCTGCTGACTTTCTCTTTTACTAACTGTATAGGATGAGGGCATTTATCTCCTCTTGCTCTGACTAAACCCAAAGGACCATTCTGATTCTTGTTATGAATAGTTTTTGTTGAAAATGTAAACTTGTTCCACGTCTTTAGACTCAAATTTTTCTCTTACTTTTTCCTTATATGGCTCAATGACATTCATCAAAGATAAAAGATAACCATTGAAACTAATTATTGTCATAAAAATAAGTCTCCCTGTAGAACCAAGCCAGAATTTAGCAGTCATAAGCATAGCAGAATGTACCATTTTGTCAAAGAAACTGAAATATTTTCATTTAAAGATTATTGGAATTTTGGGGATTTATAGGGTCAGATTTTGTCACTCCTTGCCCGCTCTTTACTAATATCTGTCCTGAGTGTTCACTGAGAACATGTGGAGTGGCCTAGTAAGCTTTGCTCTCAAAACCACAGACTACTGGGCAGATTTGAAATTTTATAAAATGGAGCAGAATTTGCCAAACTTTTTGTCTGCTGGCAGAATAACAAAATGCAGTAAGAACTTTTCATTTCTCCTTGTCTCTGTTAGGAACTTTTCCAACAGAGTCCTCGTTGATAAGAACACATTTATCTTACGAGCTGGTTCCAATTAAATGAAATTTAAGGGTAGTGCTGAAGTCAGTTCCATACATTAAGCTTTGGCTGATGAATGAATTTGACCTTATTAGATTAAGAGAGTATCAGTAGCTGAGAGAATCTATCAGTTATTTCTCTCCATACAATTTTTCCCCCTTCTCAATGGTATGTATGTTTGTATGCATGGTAGAAAACAGCTGACCATATTTTACTGCACTACCTGCAGCCTACATATCTATGTTTTTGCATTTTCTAGGATGAAACTAAGAATAAAAAAAAAAAGGCAAATTAGAAAGATCTTGAAAATAAATAAAATGAGAATATGCCTTCCTTTCTCATGTGGGATAGCTTGGGGGTGGACTCACTGAGCCTGTATTCTTCAGACTGGAAGCAAACATTTGGAACTAGATCATGAGGAATGATCAGGGGGGAAAAAAATAGAATCTCATGCTTTTAAAGCCTTATGAAATCAAACAAGAAAAAAAAGTCATACTTTTCTCTGATTCACAGCAAATACACTGTCCACGTATGGCAGTATGAGAATTGTACCTGCTACGAAATCTTCCTCCCAAGTAAGAAAAAATTCCTTAGATACTTTAGTGTAGATCACTTCTAGATACCAAAAATAAATAAGAGCAGCAAAAGCATGTCCCAGTGAACAAGAACTTGCGTTTTTCTTCGATGTTTCAGATTTCCTACAAAACCTTTGGTAGTAATGTCCATGTAATAAATGCTATGTATTTGGGTTGGAGTTGCACAGAAACTTAAATTATTTTGGGGGTTTGAGTGGGTACAAGTACAGCCATGTAAAGGGAAGGGGAGAATGAGGAAGAACATGCAACCTGCAGTCAGTTGATTTCTAGAAGATTGTATTACATTATTTAACAGGAATGGGACGAGCTCCACACTGCCGAAGGGGGCAATAAACTACCCAGCATGCATGCCTTCACTGACAGTGGCATCCTCTGCTGCAGTGGCAGCTTGCATCAACTCTGGCACAAATCAAAAGGAAAACATTGCCAAGACTTTTCAGTTTTTGGCAATTAATGAAACATTTTTTCAATTTGTGAAACACTGTCTTAAGTTTATGAGTTTCTTCTAAATATTGCATAGTGAACGATGCTGATTATCTGTTGCATGCTATTTTGGCATTTTAGCTATTCTAATCACCATTAATCCTAAAAATTATACTACCATCTTCCTGAAAGTATGCTATAAATATATTATTTTTTCAACATAAAAATAACAAAACTTGCCATGATATCCCTATTTTTAGAAATTATGACCATCAATTTTCTAATATTTTTTAAAATTTATTGTGTGTCCAATTGATCTGTAATGGATATTGGTGCCAAAGTGTTGGCAGCTGCAGGGCATGACTCTGTGAGGAGAGGCCAGGAGCTGTACATTTGGACACAGCCAGTTCCTAATAGCTTCCAAAACAGACATAGGACAGGGGACAACTGAGCCTACCAGTCACGCTGCTGGTGACTGTAAACGTATGTTTAAGAAAGGGTGAAAAATGCTGCACAGGAGCATGGTAAGGAGGAGTAAGAAACGTGAGAGAAACATCTCTGCAGACACCAAAGTTAATGAAGGGTAAACAAAAGGACATTTGGTACAATAGTCTGATACTGGCCATCAACCTTAGCAGAAGTATTATGATGCTACAAAGGCTAAAACATGTTTTAATTAAAGATTTGAATAATGATGAAACCTTTGAATAAAGGTTTCATGGTGGGGATTTTCTAAAATGTAGCTGAGTTCTCTGTGTGTCTTTGGAGAGCGAGCCTCACTTCAACATCAAGGAGAGAAAGTTTTGGTCTCATTAACAATTCAGAATGTTTAATAATATGTATATGCCGGCACATTTACACCAAATTTCAATGACATTAAATAAAAAGTAAGGGCAACTATTCTGGAATAATACTCAGCTGACTCTAAAGTTCATTTTAGTTTTTAAGTGTAAGGTTTACTCCATGCTTAAATTTGAGAAAAAGTTAATTTTGCAACACTACCTCCCTATGACTGGATGGTTTAAGGAAAATAAGTTTAATTCCCTACATTTATTTCTCTAATATTATATCCTTACTATCATGTTTTTGTTGCATTAGTAATAAGAGGCAACTTTCACTTCAGTGTGATATCCGGGCATCCACATGAAAATGAGAATGGGGAAAAGCCTCAAAACACAGTAAGATGCTATCTTTGTTAATGTGAGTGCCATGTGAATTAAGTGAGGAATAAATAAATGTCACTTCATAACAGAAAAATATAAGAATTAGCTAGATAGACAGGACAATAGCAAAAAACAAAGCAAAACAAAAAAAAAAGCAGACCATCTCCAGTGACACTCTGATCTATCAATTCCACAACCTTATCAAAGGAACAAGTAAGCAATCACCATTTGCAGAGCTATAAAACTGGACAGCTTGTTATCTTTATGTCACACCTTCACCATTAGAATAGGAACTGTGCATCTGTTACTCACCTGATTATTGTTTAAATATCTGACGCATCATCAATATCAGCAGGAAAGAACATGTGCAGAAATCTAATTTGCTAATTCGTGGCATGACTATAAAGAGTAGGCTGTACTTGTGCAGCTGGAGATGAAAATATTTTTGGAACTTTGATTAGACTGTAGCATCTGGTCTCCTAAAATATACAGACTTTCTGGTGGAAACATTGGCCCTTGTATTTGATAAGACATGATGGACAGCAAGAATGTATAGTGAGAAAATCTAGAAAACAACTGCAAGAGGATATACCAAATTAAAATCAGTCATTTCTTAAAACTAAACCAAAGAAAAACATATCAAAGTGACAAATATTTAATTTTTGGTATGATAGCTCAAATCAGAGTGGCAATTAGAAATACTAAGAAAAAAAATATAACAGATACATTTGGAAAAATAAGTAATGAGAAATAGTTATTGTAGGTAAGTGTCAGAGGACATGCCCTTACTTACATTCCTTAAAGGAAAGATCCTTAAAGGATTATTTAGGTTGGAAAAGACCTCCAAGATAATCTAGTCCAACCTTTGACCAAACACCAGCATTGCAACAAAACGTTAACTTTAAATGCCATGTCCAGTCATTTTGTGAACTCTTCCAAGGATAGTTACTCTACCACCTCCCTGTGCAGCCTCTTCCAAAACTTAACAACCAGTGAAGAAATTCTTTCAGTGAAGAAATTCTTCCAGTGAAGAAGCGAAGAAATTCTTTCTTCAGCGAAGAAATTCAGTGAAGAAATTCTTCCTGATGGAAAACATGAATTTCCCTTCGTTCAACCTAAGACTGTGTCCGTTCCTCCTGTTATTGCTTGCCTGGGAGAAGACACACTCACCTTGCTGCAACCTCCTTCCAAGTAGCTGTGGAGAGTGATAAAGTCACTCCTGAGCCTCCTTTTCTCCAGAATAAACACCTCCAGCTTGCTCAGCCACTCACAGGACTCTCAAGGTTCAGCCACAGCAGTGATAAGAACAGAAAGACAATCTCTTCCCTGGTCCTGCTGGCCACAGTGTTCCTGATGCAGGTGAGGATGCCACTGGCCTTACCTGGACACACTCCTGGCCTGTGTTCACGTACTGTTGACCCTCGCCCTAGGAGGTCTTTTTCCATTGGGCCACTTTTCAGCCAGTCTGTCCCCGGCCTGCAGCACTGTATGGAGTTGTTGTGACCCAAGTGCAGAATCCTTCTTGTAAAACCTCATACCCTTGGCCTTGGCCCATCAATCCAGCCCGTCCAGATCTTTCTGCAGAGCCTTCCTGCCCTCCAGCAGGTCAACGCTCCCACTCATCTTGGTATCATCTGTGAACTTACTGACAGTACACTCAATCCCCTCATCCAGATCATCAATAAAGATATGGAACACAACTGGCCCCGGTATTGAGCCTGAGAACATTTTTATAGTCTGGATGCCAACAGGATGGGACAGCATTCACCTCTATTCTCTGGGTGTAGCCTGGCATTTTTTAACCCAGCAAAAGTACATCTGTCCAGGCCACAGGCTGAAAGCTCCCCATGCCATGGGAGATGGTGTGAAAGGCTTTGCGAAGCCCTGGTATACTACATCCACAGTCTTTCATTCATCCACTAAGTGGGTCATCTGATATAAAAGGAGATCAGGTTGGTCAGGTTGTCTTGTTGGCCTTTCCCCGACCCATACTCACAGGCATCCAACCTTATCATCACTGCCCTTGAGCTCTGTACAGTCAAAACTCTCTCTCATGTACAAAGCCACTTCACTGCCTCTGCTTGCCCATTGTGCCTTCTGAAGAGCTCATGACAATCATTGCAGCCCTCCAGCCATGGGAGTCATCCCACCATCACAGCAAGGACGTCATAGATTTCCTGCACAATTGTTTCAAGCTCCTCCTGTTTGTTATCCATACCACATGCATTGATATAGGTGCACTTCAGCAGGGCTGTCCATGGCACTCCCAGTTCTGCATGCTGCCCCTTGGTCTGTTGCTCTCCAGTACAAAAGCTCAAACACTCTCTGTGGCCAGAAACCCGGACAGCTGCATAAATGTGAGGGAGCTCCCTGTGGGTGAACACAGTCCTTCTAGCAATGCCTTTTGACCGTGTAGAAACCATAGTTGGGTCTTTGCTAGTTGGATAAGGAAAAAACACCAGGTGATCTCACCTCAGGAGCCAGGAAGGTCACTCTGCCCTCCTATGTGCGCACTGTTATGCAAACACCCATGCCATGTCCTTCTGATGTGCCATGTCCTGTTTGTCGCCTCTGTTTGTCTACCCAGTTCTCCCCACTTGGGGTGGCTTGGCTACCTGGAGGTGTTTAAATCTCTAATTCTTGCTGTGGCAATGCCCTTGACAGCCCAGGCCTGGTCCTGCTCAGTTTCTCCATGCTCTCTCAGATTTCCCTGTTTCCAGAAACACCTTATTTCACTCCTTCTTGTGTTTTGCCCCCCAAAAAGTAATGCCAAATTATTTCTGGTGTACATGTCAGTATTTTGTTCAGTCTGCTTTAAGGGTATTCATGAGCCATTGACCTCAGCTGGCTGCCTATGAGTATTAAGAGGAGTCACTTTGTATCTAATAAAGGAACTTAACTGCAAACAGTACTCCCTTTGATCAGTCAAGGGTAGCTTGACTGCTAGTTAAGCTAATGTACACACACCACACACAAATCTTGTGGCCTAGAAATCTACTGTGTGGGTTCTGCTTTCTTTTATTACAATGCCTATGAAGTGCATAGGAAGAAGAGACAGCATAAGGATGTAGAAATCACTTTTTACCTTTCTTCATTTTTTTAATTTCTTTTTTTTTTTTTTTTTGCAGAAACCTCTCAATCTCAAAGGTTCTGAAGAAACCTCTACTTAGCCAACCTCTACTACAAAATTTAGACAGTTCCTACTTGACTCTCGCTATAAGAAGCTTTACTCTGAATTATATTTCATAATAAGAAATTCTGTTCTTCATCTTCCATTTCCACATTCTTCATCTTCCATTTCCACATTCTTCATTTCATCTTATTACCACATTTATATTCCACACTCAGTGACAAGTGGTTACCCCTGCATTTTTAGTGTGCTCCAACATCATCTCAATGACTTTGCAAGTAACAATTTTCTTTCTCTTCTTCAATTCATAAAAAAATGCCTGAAGATTTATGAATCTATACTTGAAGATAATAGCACATGCTGTATGCTAAATACATAAGCCATGTAGCACACCATATGATATATGTGTCTGTTCTGACAGTTTTACAAAAAAAGTCAATAAAAGAGAATATTTAAAATGGCAGAATATATACATATTATTAAAGTCAAAGATCTTTCCTGCAAGCTTTTGTATATCATACTGTGCCTTGGGACCTGTTGTAGTTTAGCCCAAGTCAGCAGCCAAGCACCATGCAGACACTTGTTCAGGGAGAACATTGAAGGGTAAAAGATACAGAAGGCATAGGTTGATATTAAAACAGTTTACTAGGGAAAGCAAAAAATGCATACACAAGTAAAGCAAAACAAGGAATTATTTTGCTACTTCACATGGGCAAGCGGGAATTCACACTTCCCATTATTACATGTAATGGTTATTTGAGAAGACAAACACTGTTGTGCCAAATATCCTCTTTTTCCTCTTTACTTCCCACACTTTATATGCTGAGTATGATGCTATATGTTATGGAATATCTCTTTGGTCAGTTTGAACCACTTTTTTTGGCTGTGGCCCATCTCACCTTTTCGTGTACCTCCAGCCTTCTCCCCAGTGTGGCAGTAGATGAAGCCGAAAAGGCCTTGGGTCTGTGTAAGGCTTGCTCAGCAATAACAAAAACACCTTTCATGCCAACACTGAGTTCAGCACAAATCCAGAATACAGCCCAATACCAGCCATTCAAAGAAAACTAACTCCACCCAGCACAGACCTCAAAGATCACCTTGTAACAACCCCCTTGCCATTGACAGCGAGGCCACCCTCTAGATCAGGTTGTTCATGGCACCATCCAACCCAGCCTTGAACACTGGCCAGGGACAGGGTGCCCAAAACCTAGTTAAAAAGGCCATATAAAAACGTTTATATGAAGATCAGATTTCTTTTTAGAGGTGAAGTTACTTCCATGTATTCTGAGTTCTATTCACATGAGTTATCAGCGACTAAATCAACTGCCATGTTCTTGAAATACCTGAAACCATAAAGGAAATCCAAAAAAGTGTAATTCTCCTAGCACTGTGTCCTGTTTTTAAAAACATTGAGTTTGCTACTAAACTCTTTTTTTTAAAATAAGTTTCTTTTTTCTAGTTGTAACTGGCTTGTATTCATTTCTTTGCTTTTAAGAGAAGAAAATATCTTTGTCCATATGATCAAATATAATGAAAATAATTAGGTAAAATAGATTTCAAGAGGATTCTTTTGTAAGCAAAAACTACAGGTCTAAAATAGAAATGCTCTATTATTCCTCAGGAAGGGTACAAGAGCCTGGAAATACTTTGCTGTTTTTTGCAGCACATCCTGAAGATGACAGATCAAAATCTGTTTTTAAATTAACCCAGTATCATTTCACTGACAGCATGGCAGAAATACTCAGCAAAATAATGGGTGTGAATTGGGGAAGAATTTATCTAGCCTTAATATATCAAAAATGATACATCGATTTGTGTCTCAAAGCCATCCAGAAGGTCACAAAGTTCTTGAATACCAATGACTCCAACAGAGAGCAATTCCTGTGAGGCTTGTTATGGCAGCCTTGATCTGGATCTTCTAAATGAAGGACTTATTTACCTTCTGGTATATCACAATTAATTTTAAACAATGTTGATTTGTCAGCTCCAGGGACTAGGCTGAGAAATTTGGATTAAGAAGAAATCCTTTCTCTAAATTGCATGGGACTTGCAACAGTACATGAAGGGTAGTGTCATGTGTGTCAGAGTATAGTGCCTTGGTCCTTCTCTTTTGGCCATGTGTAATTCAAATGAAAATCAGAACAGAGGGAAATTACTAGTTTAAAGAATCATTCTGGAAATTAAGCCACTTGGTGCATATGTAACGAAGGAAATGCAGATGGAATTTGATTTTATTTTTCCCTGCAAGGTGAAACTTCCAGTGTTGCGGTGCGTGCGCGAGTTTTGTTTGTCTGAATTTTACTCAGTTTTGTGTAAAGTTAGTTGTTTTATTAAGGTTTAAAATGGCGTTTTCAGGCTCAGTTTTCAGGGCTCCCTCCCCCTTCCACCCTTGACAGATAACTGTCAATCATATATCGCCATGGCAATTTCCGCCTTTTTGTTTCAATTTTTATGTCTATCTAAGTGCCCCCTCCCTAATTATATTATAATGAAGTCTTCTCCTCCCCCGTTCCCCTGGCAACCCCCCTGCCCATCACTCTCTGCCCCTTCCCCATCCCTAGAAAGTTCTCCCAGGGACAGAGGGTGATTGGGTCAGGGTGGGGAGCTGCTCCCAAGTTGTATTATGATTTGCCAGCCGGGTTTGTCTTTCAGTGTATTGTTCCTTGTCATTGGTTGTGTGTGATTTTTCCCCCCCCCTCGGGGTTCCTATAACTGCCCCAGCCGAGGGGCGGGGAATTGGGCAGTTTTCTGCACCCCCCCTCCCGCTCGCACCTGTCCTCCCCTCCAAGAAACCCTCCCCCGCTGCAGAAGACTGCCTGCCTCACGTCTCTTCATTGCTCCACCTGAACTAGCTGCTGCCGTGGGACTGTTTGACTTCGCTGGGTCGCCGTCCCGTGCCTCGACGCAGGGAGGACCCAGGCAGCTGGCTGATCGCCCTGCTCGTTGCAGAGGCCATATCAGCTGGCCCATTAGGCTGCCGGCTGCTCACCTTTTCTCTCCCGCTCTGCTGTGGGAGCTGCCGGGCTGTCCTTTTACGAGCAACCGCATTCCAGTCTTGTTTATGTGGGCTTTAGTAAAACAGAATTTTGCAGTGATTTCCTGTTGAAATCTGAGATTATAGTTCCAAAATAAATAGATGGTAGCACAATGATAATTAACTTTTCAAGTTCACTACAGATCTCTAGTAAGATTCTAATGCAGTAAGGCATTTTTCTAGTCAATTTTTGACAGATCCCACATGTGGATATTATTGGCCAATGTAGCACACAATATATTAGGAATAAAAATAATATTTTCTTTCTTTTTTAAACACATATACCTTTACACTGAATGAAAGATTTTATATTGGCACATTAAACTTACCAAATACTGCTGATATCAATATCACTCAAATATACCTCTGAAGTCAGTGAGGAATTGTTGAGCCATTCGCATGTTACTTGGTGTCATGATATTTGAAACATATTGATTTTTAATTTTTATGGTTGACACATACTGGAATGGTAACTTGCATATTAAAAGAATTTGTTCATAGAGAGTTTAATCCTAAGGAGGAACAGTGTTCTGTGGTATACCACAACCATTTTCATTTGCATATATTAAAAATGAGATGTAATTATTCCCATTAAATTCAAAACACTATTTCTGAATTAGTATGCCTAGATTCTCATGGCTTAGTTATCTGTTACTCAGAAAGCTTACACACTGCAAATCAAAGCTAAGACTGCGCAAACTCATGGATTAAACTGGGAGGCTATCTCAGTTAGAATCCTAGAATGGTTAGAATTGGAACAGACCTTAAAGACTTTCTGTCTCTACCCCCTCTCCCTGGGCAGGGTATCCTCCACTAGACCAGGTGATTCAGAACCCCATCCAGACTGGCTTTGAACACCTTGAGACAGGGGGTTAAGAATCTCTCTGGGCAACTAGTTCCAGTGCTTCAGCGCTCTTGCTGTAAATAATTTCTTGCTGATATTTAATCTAAGTCTACTCTTCACTTAAATGCCACTCTCCCTTCTTCGTATCACTACATGGCTTTGTGTAAAAGCCCCTCTTATACCTTCCTTCTGCTTGTCAACCAGGGAAAATAGATAACAGTCACAATTTTAAAAGACTTGGACTATCATGAATTATTCTCAATTATTTTGATGACAAAAAGGCAACGTTATTTAACAGTCAGTATAGCAGAATGACAGAATTAGCTGATTTGGTAGGGACCCTCAAGGATCATCATCTCCAGATCCTGGGCCTGCATAGCACCATCCCCAAGAGTCACACCATGTGCCCAAGAGCCTGCAACATGATATGTATTTATTATCTTATGAATAGATAGATAGATAGATAGATAGATAGATAGATAGATAGATAGATAGATAGATAGATAGATAGATAGATGATTGATAAATAGATCATAGATAGATGATAGATAGGTAGATGATAGATAGGTAGATAGATAGACAAAGACACACTGATATATTTTAAAATATATTTTATAATCCAGTTCATATTAAGAAAAAAAAATGCCAAACTACAATAATTCACCATAATAATCTAAAAATTCTTATAAAATCCTTGAGTAACCTTCATTAAGTAGATATATGGAATCACAGTACCAAAGGTTGGAAAGAACCTCTTGAAAGTGTCTCGTACCACCTCCTGTACTGTGAAAGTCCAGTGAGATTGTGTTGCACAGGTTTCATCCAATATCTCCAAGAGGTTCCATCATCTCCTG
Organism: Camarhynchus parvulus; assembly: GCF_901933205.1. Lineage (NCBI taxonomy): Eukaryota > Metazoa > Chordata > Aves > Passeriformes > Thraupidae > Camarhynchus > Camarhynchus parvulus. The sequence goes on along the minus strand of NC_044601.1, from coordinate 12,929,681 downwards.
AGAGCCTGTTCTGGTGTTATGTTGCCCTCACAGAGAAAAGGTAATACCTGAATTCATTCTAGCAACCTGTCCCCATTGCATTTTGCTCTTCTGTGGTATTTCTCCAAGTCTGATCTGTGCTCTCTCTATATTTTCCTATCAAATAGCTAAACCTCCCTTTCTCCCTTTTTCTCCAGACTGAAGAAGCCATGCTTTCTCAACTTCCACTTTTATATTCAGTGGTCCAGCCCTGAGCGATCTGAAAACTCCGCTGGTGAGCTGGTTTGTGTCAATGTCTTTCTTGCGCTACAGAGGCCAAAACTGAATGTGATCAAATGACACTTTTTGTGCATGAATATCATTTGTATTTATAGCTGGATACCTTCATATGACACTGTCAATAGTGGAAAATTATACTTTGATACATATAAAAATCAGTATTACAATGCATGGTTCTCTGATTTATATTTGAACAAAATATCCTAATTTTCCTCTATACTGAATTTTGAAAATACTCTTCTATCTGAAAAGGGATGCTGAATATTTTTAATTTAAAATTCTGGGCATTATCTCATACCTGAGTAGCTAAAGCTCTAACTTAAAAATCAGAGTGCTAAATTTGTAGAAAAAGGTCTAAAATTAATGCTACACTTATTTGTTCAGATGAAAAATATATTTAATTAGGGCTAAAAGCATTTTTCTTTGATTTCTTGAAAAATAGAAATGTAAGGCCCTGTGAAAAAACGTTAGTAAAATAATGGAAACCTGATATTGTTTTTCTTTCTGTGGACAGAGTGCTTACACTTAAATTTCATATTTTGCAGGCACAAGACTTCACACACTGCACTTTGAAGTATGAAATGCAGTCAGTCAAAGTATAGGAGTCATTTGTAGTTGTAGCTATGAATTTCCTTGAAAGTCTGAAATTCCATAATGAATTTATTGAATTATTATTTAGAAAACAGGAAGCTTTTTAATGACAAGCTCTTTCTTAAAAATCGTGTGTCCTAAGATACCTCTGGTATGGCACCTTAGATGGTCAGATATTACAATATTAAAAGGAGAAAAAAATCCAAACACTTTGTACAGTAGACTATCTCAGCTTTTTATGGCAAATCATCCATGCTAGTTTCTGCTAGTGAAATTAAATTCTGCAAGAAGAGTAGCATTTTAATTATTATTTTCTACATCATGAGCCTACTCTAACTGCTTGCTAATGACTAGAACTAATTTATAGCTGATTACCACTCATTCCTGCAGCTAAGGACAGATATTAAAGCTATTTTCTTCCTGTGTTGAAAGTTATTAACAAATGGAGTTTGGAATGAAAACCAAATGAAAATAAAAGCTCTAAGATGCAGGCTGAAAAATATAATCAGCTATGTTGCAATTGCTTTTATTGTTATCCTTGGTGAATGTTACAAGCCCTTTTATTCAACAGACCCAGATGGGAGAACTGAGTAAAAATTAAAATATGTTTCCATAAAGTATAATAATTTGAAATGTAAATAATTGAGTATTTTTGATTAAGAAAATATGCTATCAAGAAAAAACAGGCATATAAAGAAGAAAACACTTTGTAACAGCACACAGGTGGTAGATAGAAGGCAATAGCAATACACAGACAAAAAGACCTTTAAGAGGTTAGTAGCATGACCCAAGAACCTTGCTAGAGAAAAATAAACAACTTGATTTGGAAGGGATCTTTAAAAGTCATCCAGTCCAACTCCCCAGCAATGAGTAGAGACATCTTCAACTAAATCAGGTTGCACAGAGGCCCAGCCACCTGATCAATGTTTCCTGGGATGGGGCATCTGCCACACCTCTGGGCAACCTGTGCTGGGGTTTCACCACCACTGTCATCATAAAAGTTTTCTTCCTAATATCTAGTCTGAATCAATGCTCTTTTAGTTTAAAACCCATACACCTTGTGGTATTGCAATAGGCCCCACTAAAAAGTTTTGACCTTCACCTACTTTGTACTACTTAAAACCATAAAAAACTTAAAGACCTTTAGTTGTATTGCTCACACTGAAAACTACTGTTTTGAAACATATAATTAGATAGTAATTCAGCATTAGCAATAGTTTCTTACATTCTTTTGCTTGATTTATTTTTTAGCTAGCTCCATGGTTACATTTTAAAGAATTATATTGTAGATGAAGAAAGTTTCCTAGATAGGTCAATATGACATTTAGCAAAAACAGTTCTTCAGAAACATAAAAGGGAACACTTTCCCCACACCCACTATTTTATGCTTTGAGTAAGAACCAGACTCCTCTTCCAAACATTTTTGTATTAGAAGCACAGCAGTTAAGGTACCATGAAAGAAGTATTTAGCTTGTCATCACTGTTTATTAGAAATAGGACATCAGGATGTATGTAAACAATGTCTTGTGACACAGCCCTTAAAAAACGTTATTACATCTCATCTGAAACATTTTCTTTAGTGTTTATGTGTTACTCCACACTATCTATTTTATAGAATAGTATCATTTGGATTGGAATGGATCCCAGAGATCATCTAGTTCCAACTCCTCTGCCAAGGACAGGGACATCTTTTACTAGATCAGGTTGTTCAGAGCTCCAACCGGTCCTCAAACACTTCCAAGCATGGGGCGTTTACAACTTCTTTGCAACCTGTTACAGTTTCTCACCACCCTCACACTAAAAAAGCTGCAAGCCTACCCTTTTCCAGGCTGAACAAATGCAATTCATTCAGGCTTTCCTCGTAGTAGAGGTTATCATCTGTCCCTCCAATCTTGGTGGCCCTCTTCTGGACGCATTTTAACAGATCGATGTCCTTGTTTTGCTGGGGACCCCAGAGCTGGATGTGGTTTTCCATGTGGGATGTCATGAGAACAGGGTAGAGGGACAGCATCGCCTCCCTTAACCTGCTGGCCATGCTTCAATTTGACTTTCTTCTTACTGTTTTGAATGTTGCTGATCCTCCTCCATTATACATATATATATATTTGTGTGCATGGTCTTCATATTTGGACTGATCAATAAACCCTTCAAATGCAAGAAGGATTAAAGCAGATGAGCAGCATTGTTGTGCCCATGAATGTGCTCATTCAATAATGCATGTTGTGACTCACCAGAGCTACAGCAAAGCTCAATTTGCTTCAGCATGAAGGGGACTGGAAAGTGACCCATGTTTTAGATAAATAGCTATCAACAGCTGAGCGGATCAATTGGTGATCTAAGTGTTTCTCAACAAGTTCATTCAAATGTGTCTCCCTGGGTTAACCAGACCAGCATGTGGGAACTGAATTTGTGTCCCAACGCATCAAAGAATATAAGAATTGAAAAAACAGCAGGATTTGATAAAGAACAGTGGGCTTGACCTGGATTCCACCTACATATGGTTTCCTGGAAGCTGGGGATAGCTAGTGTCATGACAGCGAGCATGCTACAGAGACCAGTAGTGGGAATCTCACAGGTATTGTGATTAAGCTGTGTATTACAATAACTAGGTTTTTTTGCCAAGCACAACTTAATTTTTAGTGTGTTTTACTCTTTGCAAAACAAGAGTAGGTCAGAAATTCTGTGTAACATCAAATATCTAATCAAACAAGTAAATACTGTATTAAGTATAACATCTCTGTGTGTGATGTGTGAAATTTTTAAAATAACTTCGCCAGAGAACACTCGATTCTGACTCATTTTATATTTTTACTGAAATCCAATAAGTAGTTTTCTAAGACTTGGGCATGCTAAAGAATGGGTTTTTTCTTGGGTGTCTTCCATGCAGACAGTAGAAACTTTTTCAAACTTAGTTCCCATTACCAAAAATAACTCTCCAACACTGTCACAGTGAGCCTTTCAGATATTTTATATATTTCTTAAATCACAGACATGAAAAAATAAGACTATCTAGTCTCCCAAGCAACTCCCATGCCTGGGAAATAGCTTTGTAACCTGCAATCAATATAAGTTAGAGTTCTGGCCGCACTTATAGCACACAGCAGGAACAATGAGGATGAACCTTGGGGTTAGGAAGCAATTGCAGCAATGCTGTGTGTACTAAAAGGGCAAGACTGGTGATTTCCTGCTTGGTATTTTCTCCCTAAGATATAGGGAAAGATGGGAAGAGTGAAAAATACTGGATTAACAGATTACCTTTGGTCTGTTCTCTTTCCAGTACAGACACAGTAACTTGAAATTACTGTCTGGGGGACTTGCACTCATTCTTTGACTCATATAATTGAGACAAAACATTGCATAGTTGTAAATTTAATAGAAATATGCAGTAAATCACAAATAAAAGAATATTTTCTAATATAATAATACAAGTTTAAATTCAAAACCAGAATCCTGTTTGTGTTTCCCGGACATATAGATTGTGCTTCAAATGATGTTCATTTGTTGTTGGCACTTTTTCCTGAAAGATTGTTCTGAAAATCACTTTCACGTGTAACCAGCTTACTTTATTCTTCAGCTTTACCTATATGGATATAAAATATATAAAGATAAATAAAGAATATGTAAAGATATATTCAGAAAGAGTTAAACAATTCAAAACTTTTCTTCCCTAGAAATAACTAACTTTTTAGTCTTCAAAATCACTTAACACACTATCAAAGGCCCAAGCGCATCTCCATCAGCTCTCTTGATCTCCAGTTTTAAGGCTGAGTTTTCATTCAGTTTCCAATTTCCCTGTTCTTTCTTGTATCTCACTTTATGACACATTGTGCAGAGCAAAAGTATCCATTGTGCTAATGTACATGTCGGTGATGCTGTACATGCAAGAACAAATTAAAACACCACAGGTGATACTTACAGTATCTGAAGTTTTTTTACTAAGATTTTGTCCATGTCTGCAGTGTTCTACACAAAAAAGAAAAATTATATCCAGAGGGGGAAATGGCAAAGGCAACAGTCTGTAAAATCTGACAGTGTCACTTGTAAAAATTTATATACATACATACATACATACATAAATATATATATACACATATATACATACATATGTTTTTTCTTGGCAAATGTTTTTTGTGTGTTCAATGTTTTGTGGCTGAAAGGTAATGTAACATCTTTTTTGGTTACATAGTAGTTAGCATTTTCAGTTTCATCTAGATTTTGATGTAGTTACTTTTCTATCCCATTGTGGTAAAAAAAACCCTTTTGCACTTGTTTTCATATTTGTAGGTCTACATGCACAACATATTGTATCTTGACATTTTCCAGCCACCTCAAATCATCATGGCAACTCACTCATGAACTGCTTTATGATGCAGAATCCAAGAGTAGTTACTAAAATAAAGCAAAAAAGAAATATTTAGAGAGCGATGCTTAATGACAGACAGTGATCACAGCTAGGTTATACGGGATAAATACAAAGATATGAAGAAGCAAATTAAGAAAAGAAGAAACAAAGAAACTAGAAGTTTCAAGTGGTGCTTAATATTCTGAATAAAGGTGGAAACCAGAATGCTGATTTTCAGTACAAGATAATTTATCTTACACAGTCTTGATTATGGCTGAAATCCTACTTTAGAAGTTACTTGTAAATCTAGTTCTTATATTCTACACTAATTTTTCAGGATGTCTATAAATGTCCTTGTGAAGACTTCTACCCTGCATTCGTTATGCAACTAGGGATTGAATTGAACATGATTAGTAATCATCCTACACTTCATGTCATTTTGCATGCGACTTTTGTGGCATGTATCAGAAGTCTTTACTTTTTTGATAGTTCTCTATGCTGACACTGTAAAGTCCTAGCAAGAGAACTGGTGATAGAATCTGGAATTCTTTGGGTGCAGGAAAAAATATAGCAGGAGTGTTCAATTTCTGCTCAAATCAATTTAATTCTCACAAATTATTATTTAAGCAACTTGTAAGACCTTCCCCTAACTCCTCCAGACCTTCTTTCCTCATTTGTGAAAATAGACATCAGTCATTTCTCTTTGTTTTTCATCTTGTGCTTTCCAGCTTGTAAGCCCTTTGCAGCATGACTTATTCTTTATATATTCAGTCTGGCTGTGGCAATAAAAAAATTGTTTAAAAACTACAAAGGAAGTATTTGTGGTGGTTTGACTTTGGCTGAACAGATGTCCACCAAACCTGTTCTATTACTCCCTTAGCTGGACAGGGAAAAATAATATAACAAATTTGTGGGCCAAGGTAAGGACAGGAAAGGATCACTCACCAGTTACTATCATGAACAAAACACAGCTCAGGGAAATTAGTCAATTAACAACCAAATCGGTGGGGTGATGAGAAAGAGAATTGACAGTAATACTCCTTTCCCTTGCTCCTTCCTTCTTCCTGGACATAAATCCACAAAGAATTTTTCTACCTTTTTCCTCTCAGTGCGGCTGGGGAATGGGGAGTGGGGGTTACGGTCAGTTTATCCCACATGGCCTCTGCTGCTCCATCCTCTCCAGAGGGAACACTACTCACATTCTTTCCATGCTCTAGTGTGGGGTCTCTGCCCTGGGAGACAGTCCTCCATTAACTCCTCCAACACACTTTGATGTTATCCTACAGGTGCTCCCACTGTGCCTGATGGGCTCCACCATGGACTGTGGTGGATCTGTGGGAGTTATCTGGCACTGCTTCACTGGACATAGCAGAAGCTTCTAGCATCTCCTCACAGAAGCCACCTCTGTACCACCCCCCCCCCCCATTCTTGCCATGCAAACCCAATTCAGCAATAGACCAACTCTTTATATGGAAAATGAAACCCTTAAAGACACGTACAATCTCCATCCTAAAATACAACCTTCTCTCTTTTCTCTTTCATCCCAGTGAAAAGGAAGATTGAGTTCTTTCCACACTGAATCAGTTTAGGTTCCATTAGCTTACACTTTTCAGCTGTCACAGGCATATTCTACCATGTAGTTTTTTGTGCCTTTCTAAAATGCATTTAGGCTCATTACCAGAGCCATTACTAAATCATACTTTTCTCTAGTTATTAGACTAGAAAAATTTTAAGGGAACACAGTACTCTTACCTTACTGCCACAGGAAGCCCCTTTGGCAGAAGGTAGTTATTTTGAGCCTAAAGGCTTTTAATATATGGTCGTATAACCCTTTGCAAGACTGCCCTATGTCAGTCTTGGTTCCAGAGCGGTTAATTTTCATAAATCACATAATAAAGGATGCTCTGATTTCAGAGGTAATTCAAAAGTTATTTAGTAAGTGGATATCACACTCTAGAGGTGTAGGTTTTTTTTTTTTATTTTCAGTACTAATTCTTTATGAGACCTCATTTTCATTTTATTTCTCAAAATTCCTTTGATCTTATTTCAAGCACATACCTCATTAAAAAGGACTTCTCTATAACAGCCCAAAGCATTCCTAAAGCAAAAAAATTTAGCAGCTACTGAACAAAAAAAAAAAACAAAAAAAAACCAAAACAAAAGCAAAAAACCTCAAAACCTTTATGTGACTTGAAATTTTTATTTCTGAGGCTCTAAAATTGGCCCTTATTTCAAAAGGAGGGAGAAAGTCTCAGAATCACATTTAAAAGGTATGCATAACTTCATTGCCAGTTGGAAATTCTTGGATAATAATGGAATTAATTATGATGCAGGAATTTAAATGTTCCAGGGAAGTACATTAAAACTCTCTGATTTCTGTCCTAAATAAAAGACTGTGCATTTATTAGTTTTTTATTGTGTGACAACAGTCTGTTGGGACTTTTTTTGGTGCTAACATAATCCTTTTCATAGATCCATTCTCTTTTTATAGAATGCAAATGCAGGGAAAAAGAGAGATATGTTTAAACGAAAAAGCATCTTGAAATCACTGCTCTAATCAAAACAGAAAATAGTGGAGGAGGCTTTGTCATTCTTCTCAGACTGAGGAAAATTCAGAGTACTAGTCTCACTTCGCCCTCAAAGGGTGATGCTTTTGAGTTCTCCCTGTCCTTGATTGATCACAGCAATATTGCAGTAAGCATTGCATCTGATGGGAAGGTCTAAATGAATGAATGATGTGACATTTAGGGCATGAGTCTGGATATAAAGATAGATAAAATTTATTTTCTTCTGTCATAGGCCACTAAGTTGCTCTCTCAGTTCCCATCAGCAGCATAATGTTGTGTGTCTTTGTGTGGAGGATCCAGTATGCATGTTTTAGAATTTGTGACTGAAGCAATTATCTCCCATAACAGTACAAACTGCAGCCTGTATGTGTACCCAAATAAACCATAACCAAGTCTTTGCTAAATCTGAAGTTTCCTAATCAAGACCTACAGAAATTTGAGTAACATTTACTGTGACATTGATACAACAAAAATCTTTCAACTTTATCAGAAAATATTACATCTTTCTTAAAATAATAAGATATAATTATATATAAAATAATTGGTGGAAAACACAATAATAATTGGCAGAAAACAAAAGAAGATTATCAGAAGACTGTAAAACAAATACCTCTTGATAGATATCTATATGTTTGTACACTACATCAAAAAGAGATCCTTTTTCCCTTTATCTCTGGCAAAACTATCTAATACTAGCTAAACACATTTTGCTTATACTTAAAGTGAAGAAATCAGCTTACTGAGAAGACAGACCTTCTCGTCATGAAACTGTAGTGTCTCTTCAACATTCTGGAAATTGCCCAAAGTCTGATAAATGTTTATGATCAACATGTGTGTAATATAAGGATGATTAATCATTGTGTAGTAACTGTTTTGCACATTACCAGAAGTGTGACATTTCCTGGCAGCTTGTTGGCAATAGAATTTATTTAGTGTTGACATTTATTCTATTCAACTCTTTTAAAGCCAGCACTCTGTACGGTGCTTGTGCTACATACCAATGAGAACAGCAGACAAAGCTTGGACTGAAGCTGTATAACATTCAGTAATTCCTCCAGTCACAATTTTCTGTAGGTTTTAAGTAGTTTTCTTATAGAGTGGAGAAGGAAATCGCTGTACCTTAAGCTTTCAGAAGTTGCATTCAGCCATTGAATTAGTTCCTTATTTCTCCTAATCTGTTCCTTTAAAAGAAAGAATTTTTTGCTCACCACAGTGATTTAGTCATAGAACTGCCACTAATGCCAGCGGGAACTGTACAACAAAATTCCTTGACATAATTTTTTTTTACTGTTTTTGTAATTTGATGTTAGATTTAGACTGGATGAAGCACAACTTTGCATAACCCTGAATCTCCTGGTATCTTCTCACAGCTCCAGAACTCCCAGATTCAACAAGCAGCTAAAGGAGCCAAGAAAAAAAGTGGTATGTCTTCAGGAAACCTTTTCTCACTTGGGTGAATGAGAGTTTCAAGTCTCTCCAAGCCCTGTTGCCTCAGCTCCAACTTGTGTCAGTAACAAAACAGTGTCTTCTTGGTAGCCAATTCATAGCTGTGGTTTAGATCTAGATCTTCCCTTCCATCAGAAGAGACTTACAAGTGCTTGCCTAAAGAATGACCTAACTCCTTCAATCTCTGTTTTCCAATCTTCATGGAGTAACAAGATTTATTCCTTGACCAATGCAATAAATAAATTTTAGGACAAGTGCCTGATAAAATGAACCCTGATGAAACACTTGCTTGCCTGTACTAGCTTTGACTTCAGCAGACTTTAATGAGTAAGAGCACTCTCCTCATCTGAAATATCATTACCAGGTGAATATGTTTTAAAAATGGAAGACTGTGGTTTGGATTACCTTTAGAGACAGTGAAACCTGCATATCCCCCATCCTTTTGGAGAATACTTCATCCTGGCTGTTCTACAGAGGAGAGTAAGTGGTATAACATCCTCCTTAAATCTCTCAAAAACTAGTAAGGAAAAAGTAAAAAGTTATTTTGAAGATAGACTGCAAGCGCCCTTACATTCTGTTTTGCTTGAAATGCCTTTGGTTGGAAATATCAAGCTCACAGAGGGCTGCCCATATGCACCGAAGGGGTTCTCTCTCTACAGTCTTGTCTGGTTACTGTGAACTAACCCAGGAGATTCTTAACCTGCCTTGTACACATAAAAACAGCCTAAGAAGAATTTTGTATTGCATTTCAGAATGCAGAGCAGGTGCCTACGTGTTACTAAGCATTTACATAGCACAGGTCCTAATGTGGAAAACTTTTCTGTTTGCATTTTAGCAGAATTTAATATCCTCTGGTGTTGCAAATCTAAGGTTCTCTCAACACATAATCTGTATCCCCCGACAGCCAAGGATCCAGGGCTATTCTATAGGCTCCCCAGGGAAGCACCAAGCCTGGAAGAGGAAAAGAATAATTTGGACAATATTCTCAGGCACATGGTGTGACTGTGGGGATAGTCCTGTGCTGGCTAAGAGTTGGACTTGATCATTCTGAGTCCCTTCCAACACAGCATATTCTGTAATTCTCTTATAATAAAACCAAATTATGGAATTACTTGTAGTGCAGATGTAGGATTGTCTTGATGGTCTACAGAAATGTATTGTTTGTTAATTTTGGTATGTGATGGGCATGTATTAGTAACAGAATTGCATTCTCCTACCTTTGGATATCAGACACAGAGATACACAAAATAAATAATATGAGATGAATGTTAAAGTTCAATGAAGCCAGAGAATCCATTTGTATTTCCAGCACATAGCCTTAAATGCTCACTACATAATTAAAATGCAAATACTGCATAACCCACTGATTTCTGCAATTTAACCATGAATAAACTCTGTCTGTTTTCTGCTTTAATTTGCTGTACTAATCAAATTAATGGTAATTAGTGAACACTTAAACAAACAGCAATAAGGTAGGTTATTCTGTCTGAGTTTATGTCTTTTAATAATGATATAAACATAGATGAGATAAGAACATTCAACCTTTACTCAAATATCGACAAAGTACAATTTATGTAAATCTGCAATGTTGAATGTTGCCTGCAAAACTCTTTAGCTAAAATAGGGCATCTTGAAGCGTCGCATGAAGTATTAAAATACAAAGTAAAAGGAGTCTGAAGATGCAAAACCACGTGCATCTTCTAATTTCAGAGAGCTTGCTGAGGGGGAGGAATTGGTTTTAATTTGGATTATACCTTCTTGTACCAGCTATAACATCAGTAACAAGAAACATTAAAAGACTCATAATCTCTAAACATAGCATAAAGATGGGGAAAGAAAGCAGCATCTAAAATAGGTAGTAGACTTCTCACTGAACTTCTGTATGGAAACTCAAAAAACACACTAATGACAGTGGAATTACGTAGTAATAATCTAGCCATCAAAAGAAAGATTATCAAGCCTAAATAATTGCTGAGTGATAACTGTATCAGACAACCCTAATAAGTATAGTAGCACTGTTTCTTACAATTTTTTCAAGCTTATTGGCAGTGAATTTGAAGAATACAGGAGACAGAAAAGGTCACAAGGAAAAGTCAGTTTCTTTTTTTTTTCTTTTTTTTTCCTTTGAAAATTCAAAAGCTGTGTCCTTTCTTTTTAAACATTTTTTGATGTTCAAATCTGAAGTAAGGACTCCTTAACTCTGCCAGAGTTGCTGAAATTTTAACCTGCAGCTGCCTTCCTCCTTCAGCACCCACTGCAGCAAGACATGCAGCTAGGTACAGGAGAAGAAATATTATTGGTCTCTTGCCTACAGGCAGTGCTACTTTCACAGTCATGAAACCACTTTCAGGACTACCCTGGCTATGGCAAAAGCCTGGAGGCACCAGTCAGGCTTTAGAGTGAAAAATAATATGTAAGATATTACATACCAAAAAAAAAAAAAATCTCAATAAATATTACATTCATCTCCACTAACTCTCAAGGCAAAGTTTGCAGATCTCGGGAATGAAGAAAATTTCAAGCTTGAGACAGAGTTTCCATCCTCTTGGTGTTAGGAACAACAAAGCTGATCGGGATTTTTCTGTTTCTTTTTTTTTTCTTTACTACTACAACATAAAATTCTTCAGAGGTTTCTTTTGACTGCATAACACATACTTATTTGCTTTGATTACAGGACAGTAGAACAGCCAGCTCTTGAAATTGCTACTCAATAAATTTGGAATTTTATAGGGACAGATATCATGAGCTATTATGAAAACAAAAAGAAATATCAGATTCTGATTTCTTGCTAAATTATACCTACTGATTTTATTTGTTAAGGGTCAGGGTGAATGTAAAGTGCTGCAGCCTCATAAAGAGCACTGGCATAATTAATAGGTTATATGAACTTTTTATACTCATGTTTTCAGTCCAATCAAATTCCACTAACTGAAGAAATTAAATCTTGTCCTTCCAGCATGCTCTATTTGATGATGCAAGGGTCACAGATGCAATCAGTGTTTGCAAGTATGGATCAGTAGAGAACCAGATAATTCTAGGAATTTTTGGGAAAGATTAGATTTCTCTTCCAATTTTTATAAAAAGGAAAATTGCAAAATAAATTAAGAAACTTACACCAAATAGCACATGGTATAAACTTCAGTACTATAAAATGATGCAGGTAAAAAAAAAATCTATTCAGTTATGCTAGACTACAAAACAGTAAAATCAGATCCTACCTTAATCATCTCTGTGACAAGATGAAAAAAAAACCCAACATAATGAAGAAAAATCCGTAATTAAATGGTCTGCAGGGACAGAAACTTGTTATTTCTTGGAAGTACTAAATGTTGTGGAAGGCAGAATATTGCATATCCCTTCCTTCATGAACACATTCAAAATGCACCTAAGTGGGATTGGTGGAGACATGCTGTCCTGAAGACAGTAATTGTCTCATTTGTAATTAGAGACAACCAGCTCTGTTATGTTGGATTCTTTGAGGCTTTTTTTTTCCCTGCCTAAAAGGACACTGGTTTTCTTCCCTGACTCTAATGTGACATTTATACTGTCATCTAGAATTAGATAACCTGCTTTTGAACTAGAACTCAGGAATTACAAATAGAAGAGGAAAAACTAAGATCACCCTGATCTTTCTTTCCTTCTCTTTCAAAAAATATCAGCTAGAAGCCAAGTGGAAGTAGGGGTCAGACAGTGGCATGCTTCAAGTTTGACTCAATAAAAGCATATCCAGGCTCTTCCAGACAGAGGTTAGACCACAAGTTTGCCATTTGTCCATCAGTTATTGATCTCTTACACAGTATGGGTATCTCTCGATGGCTTCACAGATGAGATAATATTTTTTTTTATAAACTTTATTTATCTGTCTTCTGAAATCTTACAAGTCTACTGTAATTTCTACATTATGCATGCAACAGATAATAACATTTTAGAGGTTATAGGTCTATATCCTCAGATGTAGTAAATTACTGATGTTCCATTTAAACATCTCATAGCTTGTTTGATCCTTTTTTCAAAGGATCAAAGGCCATCTAATAATATCCCAGCAAGTTATTCTCCATATTTCTTCTGTAGAAAAAAAAAAAATCACATTAATGGCATTTAACATAATGTGTCCACATGTCAGGTTTAAGAGAAATTACTGCTCATTTCAGTTTATGAAAATCTTAGGAAAATTTTCAAATCCTGGTACATCATCCCTGTCAATCATTAGCATAGCCTCATACTCTTATATCACAAAGAATCCTAATTTAAAAAACCAATAACAAAAACAAAAAGAAATTGACTAGCCCTTTACACTTTCAATATTACTTCTCCAACAGAGCTACCTGGGCAATACTCCTAAACAATTGTCCACTGCTGTGGCCAATTGATTTATCCTCTGATTATGATTGAAGTAGTTGATCAAAACCAGTGCTACTTCAAAGTGATTGCTGGAGAAATCAGTGACAGTTGCAGCTCTCAGAAATGCCTTGGGATTAGCATAATACTGGCAGTAATATGAGGAAGATTAAGAAATAAAAGGAACAGAAATATTTTATTTATATTTTTTTGCCTTCTTTCCTTATTAACAATACCTAATTAAAAGTCTGAATTTCACACAGACAGAGAGAAATACATACTGAGCTGTGTAATTGATTCCTCCCTAGGAAGTATGAAAACAATCACATGTGCATGTATATATGGACCACAGCAAACCATTCAGGCTTTGCAATAGTAGGTAGTAAGTTTTCATTTTCCTAGAAAATAATTAAAGTTTTGAGAACAAGACTTAATGTCTATTCCTAATCATCAGTCTCCATAACTTGTCGTCACCAAAAAAGGATTTAGTTCTATTATTTGAATGCATTGCTTCATCCTAGCCTTGAACTGTATGAGCTGCATTTTTAGCTTCTAGGTGATATGGACAATCAGCTTGGTGTTTTAATAATGTATGGGAAGTGCAGACTAAACTTAGTAAGTAAAAATAAAATCAATCTGACACGCCCTTGCCAGCTTTTAGTTTGAGATTGTAATGAAGAATTAATATATTTTTATTTTTCTGTAACCCATTTTAGTAACTACCACTTGTATAATCTGTTACTATTAATTTGTTTCATCAGTGTTTTAACACTTGAAAATACTACTTGGGTAAATGCACCAGTTTAATAATTTTTGTTATGATAAAGATGTAAAAAGGTGTTTTAATCAAAGTCAGGTATCACTTACTTTTACCAAAACCTTACTATTTAAACAGTACTGTTGTTAGGAATATGTTTAAAAACATAATGCAGAGGTAATACCAATTGCTTTCTCTTAAAGTCTTATATCCTTTCAGAAAGAAAGCTATATCCTCATAGTCCAAGTTGCAGGTAAAGCAGAAGAAAGAAAGGTTAAAGAACTAATAAGTTTTCCTCTGGGAAACCAACCCCCACAATAAGCAAGCAATGCCGCACCAAACAGACCCAAGACCCTAAACAAAAAAAAAAAAAAAAAAAAAAAAAAAAAAACGAATGAACAAACAAAAAAAAAAAAACCCAAAAAAACCCAAAACCAAACCAAACCAAAACAAAAAAAAAAAAAAAAAAAAAAACAAAAAAAAAACACCACCAACAACAAAGCAAAACAAAACAAAACAAAACAATAACAACAATAATAGCAATAACAAAAAACCACAAAAACAAAAACACCCCCAAATGCACACAGAGGCTTTAATAGGTAAGGACCTTTCACTTTTCCTAATTTTCAAGTGGTAGTGAAATCACTTCTTTTGCTTTTTAGAAACACATTTATATTTAGTCTGTAGAGGGAAAGAAAAACAAAAATTCCCTACCAAGATGAAAAGGCACAAAACTCAAGTAAGGCACAAAATATCAGTTTTCTTTTTTATTTAGCCACAGAAAGCTATTCCATTATTTTGGCCCAATGAGATATTAAAGCCCTGAAGGGCTGGATTCTATTCTAATAGCTGCGTAATAGAATAATATACTAATGGAATGAGAGCAGGATCTGTAAGATAAAGATACTTGTCTTATTTGTCTTCGCACACTAATGTGGAAAGCTGCAAAAAGTGCAGTCTTTGCTGAAAGGAAATAAGTGGGCTGTAATCACTGGTAACCACAAAGTTTTGGTGAGTATTTCTGAGAAAACACATGCCACAGCAGTGCACTACTGGTGCTATTACAGGAGTGTTATTTCTTTCCCAGATAAACTTCTGGCCCAGTAGGTTGTCTCCTCTGACATGGTTACATCCAGATGTCTTGCTTCATTCAGAATTCACAGGCTATGTGTGCCTGTTTGTTTTCATATCAGGATGACGGAGATGGAAGATAATATCACTTCTCTTTGTAGAGATCAAGATAGAATAAATCTGCAGATGAAGGAAAACAGAGTTTGAATATGCTCTTTATCACTTACTGTGAAAATTTAAAATCTGGGTTATTTGATTAAATAGTTCCCTGCTTTTGCTGGGTTATAAAATTGCTGTCTCATTCTGTATGAGCGGTACCTCTGATCAGATTAAAACTTTTGTTTCTCTCATGCTGCATAAATAAAGTCAGAAACCATTTGTGCATTGAAGAGATATTTTGTGTTGCAGCTTCTGAAGTTTAAAAAGAGGAAAGCCTTCTCTCTGAATTTAATCTCTTTTTTTTTTCCCTTGGTTATACAATCCTACACAATTCTAAATAATTAGACAAGAAATAATGTGCATCAGCAGGGATTAATTTTCTGTCAAAACCACAAGAGAGATCAAAGTCCCCATGGGAAAAATAACAAAAATAATACTTTTTCCAAGTATGCACAGTTGAGCCTGAACCACATGTGAAACATTTCCTACCTAATCACTACCAATATCTGTGTACCACACAACTGTGAACTTCCCCTCCATCCAACTGCATACTGCAATATTATTGCGATTTTACGGAAAGGGAAATGAGATAGATTATTTCCATGAGAGAATAGAAACAAGCAGAGAAATAAACCACACTCAGAATACCTAAATATTAATCCAGCGCATTACCAATAAAGCTATCTATCCTTCACTAGTGCAGTACTATCTGAATGTAGGTGACAGACTGCCCAGCATGATCTGCTTCCAGTGAGATGTTACAAAGGCCTCTGATTTTAGAAATAGATAAAAAAAAAAAAAGCCTAAATGTCAGCCTTCTCAATTAGGGTTTTTTTTGCAGTTGTAGTTCAAACTCTCACAAATCAAAGGCTTAATGTGTGTTTCTGACAAGCACAATGTACAACTGGGACAGGAGAAGTAGACACCTCTACCGAGTTCACTCAGAAGAGTCCTAAAGAAGAGGTTTAATGTTACAAACTCTTACAACAGTATTGCAAATGATGTAACCTGTAACCTAAATTTAGTTTGAGCCTTGGAATTTTTGAGAAACCTATACTGCTGTCAAGTTTTAATTAAATATTTTGAGTGTTAAATAGCTTAAAAAACAATCAGGGTTTTTTGATGGTCTTGTTTAGTTTGTTTCATTTTGGTTTAGGTCAGCTTGGTTTTAGGAAAACATAATTGATAAACTCTCGTGGATGCTTTATATGTTGTTAACTGAATTATAGGGTAGTTTTTTGGAGAAAAGAGGAAGGATACTATTGTATGAGTTTTTCAGAGTACAGGTAATTCACTTACATGCAGAATTTTTCACTGTTTGTGTATTTGGATTGAATGCTCTGAGAAAATTAAAAGTAAATCATGGCAGATTTTTTGAAAGAACAAAGCAAATATGACTTAATGTATTGTTTCACTAATATAGTGAAACAACACTAATATATTACAGTATAGTTTTACTGTAAAATGTCATTCTATGTATCACTTAAAAAGAATGGCCTGAATCTTGCAGTTTTTTGCAGCCAGAATAGTTGCTAATAAAGTCCAGGGTAAGGAAGCAAAAAGGGCTTTTGCATGGTACCCACAGATGTTTAGTTCAGCCGCATGGTGAGATGTTCAGGGTCCAAGGCACACCCATAGGGAGACTCCAGGTTTTTTCTCTCTCCAGAGGGGCAGGGGGTGACCCTGGTCTCGGGGCAGTACAAAGGTGAGTGCCAGTCAGGGAACAGGGAGGGAGTGGCTCAGGGACACAGGAACAGGGGAAGGAGCCAATGGGGTCATAACAGCTTCTGGAGGGAAGCTTCTTGTGTCTCCATGACCTAGGAGATGCTCCCCAGGGTCTCCACAACATTTTTGTAGAGGGGCTTTGTGGCATTGATTTCAAAAGAATAAAGCAAATGCTCAATAAGACTTCAATAAGACTTTTTATACATACGTATGCCAAATACAGACATCAAATACTTTTGATGAGAATCACTTTGTCTAGCATACTGGGATTTTAGGCTTAATGGCAAAGTAATTTAGAGATATGCAAATGACATCTATGGGCTAAACTGGAGATTTCTTTATGGTTTTCCTCTGACTGAAAAAAAGGGAAAATCCAGAGACATACATCATACTTTAATTTTGCTGTATCTTCCAATACTGTAGTATTCCAGTTTTTAGAGCAAAATATTAGAAGGACATTAGAAAGAATCTGAACATATGAATACTAAGTTTGCAAAGACAATTCTATGTACCATATAGATTAACATCAGAATACTGCTTCAAACTTCTTTGAGATGTAAGTTCTCAAGACAGCAGTAAAATCACTAAATCATTTGATTTTACTCTTAAAAACTAATCCTAAAATAAATAGAAGGATATAGATTAATTTGTAAATAAAAGACGGGTTTTTTGGTTTTTTGGTTGTGGGAGGTTTTTTTAGCTTTAAGCAGAGATCTGCCTTATCCAACCCAGGACAAGAAGAAAGGAATGCAATCAATGTCATAGGAGTAGCTGACATACATTGATAGTGTTATGTTTCAAAAATAACCCATCTGGAAATTACATGGGTGGGATTTCAGATACCAAGATATCTTTGTGACTTAACAATTAGTTAAAATTTTGTTCATTACAAAATGGCTAAGAGTAGTGGACGAGTTCTGTGAAACAAAAAATAAAAAGTGGATATACTACGGAGAGGTTTTATGTTTTGAAATAATCTGCAAGTAACTAAAAATCATTAGTCTACCCACAGTGCAGGAAATATAATTATCTAGATAAATGCTGCTTTTTGTAAGAAAAACCACTTGCAAAGAGTTTGTAACACGCTGTGTTTCCCATACTGTGGTCTAACATAGATGTACTAACAACAATTTTGCTGACAAACCAAGCAAGTTTAAGATAAATACGATGTTTCAAAAATTACTTGATTCAAGAAAATATATGAAATTGTCAGGAGCTTTGATGGCTGGCAAGACCTGTTAGTAAATTTTTTGTTAACAATAGCTGGGAAGTGAGATGGACTGTGGACACGTAATAAGCCCATGAAGGCTGAGTGATTAACAGTGGATTGTTTAGCTGGCAATAGGCTCATTTTGTGGCAGCTTACCTTGTTTTGTGAGAAAAGGTTAAAAAAAAAGATCAAAGCTAGCAGATTCTAAGTGGAGAATATATTATAGAAGTGGGTACACATTTGTTTGAACTTCGTCTGTTGTATGTACAGAGATTTCTAGCAGAATATTGACAAGTTAGAATTTTGGGTTTTTTTTTTTTTGACAACACATGCAGAAGGGAACCATTTGGTTAAATTTTGGTGCCACCACGCAAGTGAGGAACTCATGCATCTTTTGATGGCAGAGAAGGAGCAGGCAAAATCTGTAGAAAATATCCAAATCTCCACATCATGAAACAGTACAATAAATACCCCACTGATGACCATTTGGGATGTCTCTTGAGCAGATCAGTGACAGTTTCTCAGGCAAGACCTGCTTGATTTTCAAA
This sequence comes from Camarhynchus parvulus, assembly GCF_901933205.1. Classification (NCBI taxonomy): domain Eukaryota; kingdom Metazoa; phylum Chordata; class Aves; order Passeriformes; family Thraupidae; genus Camarhynchus; species Camarhynchus parvulus. Next base: position 12,910,669 of record NC_044601.1, on the reverse strand, counting down.
AATAAACCCTGGGAGAGGGCTGCAGTTTGCACTTTTACCGGATGAAACCCCACACACAGAATAGTCAGGCAACATGTGGACATGAGCATGTGTGAATCTGTTCCGCACAGATGAGGTTCTGCAGTTCTTTGTGTGTCTGCTACAGCATGTTCAGGCAGAAAGAGGGCTGCTACAGATGAACACTCATTTTGTGGACAGACATTTGTGTAGCATTTACTGGGTTCTTATGAGAATCTAAATGTTATATTTACGGATGTCACTGTTTCAACTCTATTATGAATTCAGCCTTTGAAACTCCTGCCAATCTTTCAAACCTAAGTTTCCTCACCTAGTTTAATAGACTAATTCAGTAAGCTACACAAGTCTGGCATGTTAGAGATCAAGAAGGAATGTAAAAAAATCAGACTGTCTTCTTCCCTCATTAAAAGCTTATTATTCCTACTAAATTATTTTACATTGAGAGAAAGAAGAAATGTTTCTTTGAGGATTGTTAAGGCAATGAAACATTTAAAGACAAAGCAGATCGGTAGTACATAACTCAATTAGGAAGACAGTGAATCCTAGAATTTTAATCAGCTTAATGATATTTTTAATAAATCTATTTTTCCTGCCCAAAATAGTGCTAATTCTAAAAACTCCAACAAAATAATTTATTTCACTTAAGAAGAAAGAAAACATATTCAACACTCACATGAAAGTGAGAACATCTCGACACACAAGAATCATATACTAAAACAGCAACTGACTTTTTGTTATTCTTGAAATTCAGTTTTGTGATAATATGCGTATTTCATGGGAGCGAGTCTGCTCTTACACTTTCTGTCCTATGTTGCAACAGCCATTTGCTCCACTCATTGGCAGATTTTCTTCTATTCCACAAAAAGGAAACCACACTGCAGCACGAAAATATGCAAGCTCCTCCTTTTTGATAATTACTTAGTATTAATTCAGTTTTCTTTTTCACAGCTGCGCGTGTCGCTGAGCCCGGCATGTCCACAAAACGCGCGCCACAGCCTGGTTGGGCCAGCCGCGTGGCCACTTCAGCCTCCACTCCGAGCAGGGAGCGACTGAGGCGAACGGCTCGCTAGGGGAGCTCCTTCATGGCAGGGGTGAAGGACTGCGTCCCCCTGGAAAGCAGGGAAGCGGCAGGTAGCTAGCGAAGGCAGCAAGGACAAGGCGGAGAGGCAGCAGTTCGTCGCAGCAGGGAGAGTTTATTTAGGAGAGGAAGGTACGGGTCAGGAGGGAGACTGCAGCGAACTGCCACAGATCGCCCCCAGGGGCGAGCAGTTATAGATTTCCCCGAAGGGAGGAGCGCGCCACAGCAAACAAATCATATTACAGAACAGAATGATGAGCATGAGACAATAACAAATGAGGGAACAACGTAGGAGGGACAACCCCGCCTGCACCAATCACCTTCTGCCCTGGATGGAAGTTTCTGGGGCTGGGGAGTGGGCAGGCACGTGGGTTGCCAAAGTAACAGGGGAGGGGAAATCGAGATAATGAGAAAAACAAGGCGGGGATTACAGATGGACATGAAAATTGATACAAAAAGGCGGGAGTTACTATGGAAACCTGTGACGGACAGATAATTGCACGAGGGAGCGTGTGGAGGAGGTCTGGGACAGAACCATCTTATGAAATACTGGAACCATTTTGAGTAACAAAACTACGACTTATAAAACAGACTGTAATACAATTTAGAACACCACCACCACACACCACAACACTTTTTTTTGTAAAATTGGGTAGAAAAATGTTATGAGGACTTGATCTAAAAACAAAAAATTTAAACAGAGAAGTCAGAGACCAACTATTCTCTTTTTCATTTATCTTTTTCTCATTTATTTCTCTTTTCTTTCTCCTCTTCTGTTTATTCTTTTTCTTATTCTATTCATTTTTCTTTTTTAACTCTTTTTCATTTTTATGTTCATTCTCTTCTTCTTTTACCATTTTCTTTTCCATTTAATTTTGTTTTCTTTAAGTTTTCTTTTATTTGGTTTCTTTATTTCCCACTTCCTTAATTTTCATTTTATGCTTTCTTTTAATTCACAGTTTTCTCTTGCTTTTGTTTTTTTCTTTGTTTTTGTCTTTCCTCATGCTTTTGGTTTTGCTCCACCATCATGAACAGATGCTTTCCTTCCAAAACAAAAAATCAAAACTATTGCATAAGACTACATACAGATAGCTCTGTGTCAGTATATTAACTTCTTTTTTTATTTAATTATTAGAAGTGTGGCAAGTATGCAGTTATCTTGTCTCTTCAGACTTTAAAATTTTATAGCCATCTATTAAGAAGCAGATTTCTTAGTTTTCTTTGTCTGGAAGAAATACAAATATTCTTCAAAAAATAAATTCTTCTCAATAAATATATTAGGAATCAAAATAATTGAGAAGAAATCTTTTACCCCTTTCTCACTCATTACCATCTATTCGGTTGTTTTTTGGGTTTTTTTTACTTCTAGTATAATGAACCAATACTTGAAAAAATTACAATATTAACATGTTAGTTTATTTTGAGAAGAAAAGTAATTTTGTATAGAAACTGTAAGAAGAAAAATAACCGAAAGGCAAGGTTGGATAGAAAAACCTAATATTTTTACTTCCTCTGAAGTAATAAATGTATTTTAAAGGTTTTTTTTCTTCATAATTGTCTGACAGGAATCATGACACATGCCTTTTTAAGTGGCAAAGGAAAGTTAACATTTTTCATAATGAAAAAAGTTTTTATCTCCTAGACATTTATTAATTTATGTAAGGAAATGTATTGATAGAAATTTTGCTGACAGTAACTGCAGATGTCTTTGAGGTTTCAAATTTCTACCTTTGTTAATGCTTTTAATTTGTTTAATTTTGTTAATGCTCTTTAATTTCTGTACAGACAGTGAAAACGAAATGTGTTGTGGTGTGTGGTGTTTGTTTCATACTGGTTCACGTTGTGTTTTAAGCTGTTTTACAAGTTGTTCTTGTTTTGTTCAAAATGGCTTCCCAGTTGTTAAAATGGCTCCGTCTCAGGCCTCTGTCCCCCCTTCTTCTCTACGCAACCAGCTGCCAGTCACCCGTTACCTTAGTTACTCCCGCCTTTTTGTATCCTTTCCTATGTCTGTCAGTAATCCGCGCCTTGTTTTCCCTCATTATCTCGGTTTCCCCTCCCCTGTTACCTTGATGACCCTCCTGCCCATCATCTTCTGCCCAGTCCCAGAAACTTCTACCCAGGGCAGAGGATAATTGGTGCAGGGAGGGCAGCCCCTCCTCTGTTGTTTCTTCATTGGTCATGATCTCACGCTCTTCATTTTGTTCTGTATTGTTATTGGTTTAATGTGACTCGCTCCTCCCCTCGGGGAGTCTTTAACCGCTCGCCCCTGGGGGCGGATCAGTGGCCGTTCGCTGCAGCCTCCCTCGCTGTCTGTACCGCCTTTTCCCTTAGTAAACCCGTTCCTGCTGCGATGAGCTGGTGCTTCCTGACGCCTTTGTTCCAGCTGCCTCTCTTAGCACTGCTGCTGTCCACCTGCTTGCCTTCGGGGGCGCCTTCTCCCACCTCTGCCATGGGAGAGGTCCCTGGTAGCCGGCCGAGCCTCTGTCGCTCCGCTGCTTGGAGCAAGGGCTGGAGTGGCCACGCGGCCGGCCCAACCAGGCTGTGGCTTGCGCTTTTGTGGAGCTAGCCAGGCTCAGTGGTACGCGCTGCCGCAGAAATGAGAAACAAAATACCACCCCCCACAAAAAAAAAAGACCACCACTATCATCCCCCTACTGCCCCCAAAATATACAAAACAACAAAATGATGTTCCAGTAAGTATTTAAACCAAAGTTTTGGGTTTTTTTTTTAATCTAAGGAAATCACACTTATTTTTATGTTTACATTAATATTCATATTCGTGTTTATGGACACTGTATATTCTTAATGGTTAACAAAATCAGTTGGTTTTAACAATACACAGAATTTTTTACTCGAGTGATTCAATACTTTACAATATAAGCTTCAGATTTTAAGTTCTGATTTTGAAAATAATTTTGCAATATTTCCTTTTTTTCAGGATTAAAAGTAATATTATGCCCATAACGAGATCCTGAGTTTGGATAAAACCGTTTCATCTCAGCAGAACTGCAAAGCATGAGATTTCAATATTTTAATTTTGCTGAAAGTTTTAGTAAAAAATTTAAACCAACAGTATACACAAACTCCTTATTTACTTCACTCTTCAGGCAAAAATAATTTAATTTACACTAGCTCACTATGGCGCAATGATACAGTATATTGTTGCTAATTTTATATCCAGCAAAGCTACCTGTTTCAAAATCCAAAGTTTGCCATTTGAATGGATAATTTTGGGTCCTCACTCTCCAACCAGCTTTACTTAAAGATAATGTGTATTGAAAAGACTGGATTGCAGCTACTTCTCTTTTATATGCAAATAATTTCTCAATAGATTACTTTTATTGGACTGATAGCATTTAGTACCAGCAATTGTGCAACCTGGACTGGATGCTCTGTTGCTTCAATAATTTGTGAATAAATTGTTAATAATGAAATTGTCTTTGTCATCCTGATGAACATAGCAACACTTAGTACATGCAATGAAGCATTCACTGTATCCTTATATTATTCTAAAAAAAACCCCAAAACTCCACTCTCATAGAAAGCATCTTTAATAGTGGATATTTAGGAAAATCAATGCCATTTATTACTTTAGGGGAGTAGCAAGATTAAACAAAAAGCTATCATTAGGTGTGCCATGAGGAGATCAGCAAGCTTTTGCATAACCCAGGTCATTCTTGACTTCCATAAATTCTATTACTTATTTTGGAACAGTAGGGATAACGTTTCACATACCTATTGAGTTAAATGAGGAAAAATCTCACCACCTTGAAGACATGTATTAACAAAGAATAGTTAAAATCTTCTTTCATGGCAGTTGTTTTGTTTCATTTAATGTTAAACAGAGATTAAATTAAATAATATCAATAATACAGTAATAGAAAATTCTGGTAGACAGAATTTTTGGTTAATATGGCAACTATTTCCAGCACTAATTCTCACTCTAATGAATACAATAATACGAGTAGAATAATTTATTCCTTGCAAATTTGTAATTATAATTTTACATAAACTTTAAATATTCAGAATGAATAAATCATAAAGCACAGTTTTCTCCTAGGCTATTAGTAATTCAGAGCCTTGCCAGATGTGATTTGAAAAACAATATTCAATAAGATTTAGCAATATGCAATGGATTTAACCTACAATCATGTAGAAATATCTTAATTTTATTTTCTGCATACAGGCAAAATGAAAGGAAGTGGATATCAGAAGGTGAGAGCACACGATCAAAAAATTTCCCCTTAATTACATCAATAAAGGTGTAAGAATTTCGGCCTAAGCCACTGTAAGTAAGATAACACTGGTAAGCAGTGTTTAAACAGTTTTTCTACTCTATAATTATTTCACAGATCCACTGATTCCAGCATCATAAGTAAATGAAAAATTTCAGTAGAGTAGAAATGATCAGTAGATTTTACAAATTGGTGAACGGATCCATCTAAAAGGAAAAAAAGTCCTTTTTATTATTTCTTTGTAAATTCCTTATAATTGAATTTATAAGTTGTTCATGAATATATTTATAAAAAATCAATATATTTATAAAAAATCTTGTTCTGCTTTAAATGTAGAACTAAACAACATTTTCAAATTCTTATGTGTTATTCTGTCTCTGAAGTTCCTAATTCTGGTTAGTAGCATGGCAGAAGTAAGCTTGAGAGCCTTCAATACATAGCATAATTTGGTATCCAAGTCAGTTTGTGTCAGATCATCAGTCACACACACAAAAAGGCGTGAGGGCTTCACAAGTCATCCTAACACCACGTCACCCCTGCTGTCAGACGCTCCATCTGGAATCTGAGAGGACTGTGTTTGTGCCGAGTACCTCTCCTTTCAGGTCCTTGCAGTGGTAGAAGTTCAGTGCTACTACTGCTCTCTGATTACAAAGAAGAACATTATGACACAGTTCTAAAGTCTATGTTTTGTACTCTGTGGAGTACATTTTTTCAGCAAAAATATTTTTTTCCTGAAAATCCCCATAGTTTTTTGTGAATTCCGTGTGATATTAGAGAAAGGAGAGCCTCAAAAAGCCTAATTTTCAGGCTTATTATTGAATTTCCTAAAATTGTTGAATTTGCCATGTAAACCAATACACAAGTTTGGCAAATTCTTGGAGAGTCATTCCATGTACGCAGTCAGAATTACACATGTACGTCTCAGCCTTTGACCTCTGTCTTTCGTAACAGTTTTGCCCATAATATGATATCTGCAAAACTTAGCCACTTTTTCATATCATAAAAATTAATGATAGGACAAAAAAACAGGAAAGCCATGAACCTCACCTAAAAGCACTGCAGTGCTGTGTATAATGTAAATCCTGGCGTAAATCTTGACTACAAATAACATAATAGCTTTATAAGTGAGTAGCAGAAAAGCAGAAGCCATACTGAAATCACTGAGATGGCTTTGGTTGATACTTTTGACAAAAATTTTTGCGTAACATGAAAATGGTAGAGGTTAGAGCCTTGGGGCACTGTTCCTGAGAATGGAGGAAAAAGGGATAATTCACCTGAGTCTGGACTTCTATTCCTTCTACTCTGTTTCCTGCTGCAATATCATGTCACTGAACCAAAAAATATAAATATTGGGGTTTTTTTGTTTTCTGAGAACGCAGAGGAATTAGTGTATGCTGGGGACACAAAATGGGTCTCATCAGAAGAAAGGCCAAGGTCCAAATATAGAAATAAATTGTAACAAGAGAGTCTGTATAAAGGATATTTGGAAACTATTGCTCATTTTCATTTGAGAAGGCAGATTTTCGCACACAATCTGTAATCTCTTATGTAGCTGCTTTATTTCAGAAGGCCTAACAGGTGCCTATAACTATATGGTGCAGGTTGTAATTAATCCTGTAAGATATCAGTCCTAGAGTTATTTCTAAAAAAAAAAAAATTAAAAGAAAAAAATTAAAAAGAGCACCTCCGCAAACAGAAGGAGTTACGGAAGTGGAGAAGAGGGAAAACTTAATATGAGATTGGATGAGATACAAGTTTTAATGACTACTTTCAACAGGGGAAGCAATTCATTATATGACTTAATGATATGAGTGAGCATTTCTGTGATGAATAAATCTGGTCATGAATATTTAACATTCACGAAAACAGCCAAGTGCAAAGCAAATTGGTTTTTTTTTTGGGTTACAACCAGGTCACAAGCACTTTCTGATTTTCCTATTCATGGCCAAATTTTGTCTCTTTCGAAAGCAGATTTGATCATATGGCAGTCGACTTCAGTGGAAAAACTGAGTTTACTGGTTATTATTAAATTTCTTATTAGGGCAGTATATATGCAAAAAACTGCTAATTTTTAGCTTCTTAACTGAAGACAGATCTTTAAAACTAGCTACAAACACCTGAATGTTTCAATTGCTTTAGTATATTAAACTTATCTAGAAAGACAGACAGTATTTTTCTGGACATGCTGAAGGAGTATTGTACTCTAAGCTAAGTATTTCCTCTTTCTTTTCTCTAATACAAAGAAGAAGATACTCAAGTTAGGAAGTGTTAACCTACCTTACTAATATTGACAGTATAATAGTTATTCATGGATCCTACTTTTAAACGTTACAAAATTGACCTTCTTAAGCAAAAATTAATACTTCCATTTTGTAATGGTTGGAAATTTTGATCTAAGTGAAGATAAAGACATTACAGAAAATTAAACATTTAAGTGGGGGAAACTCAGTGATTTATTAATGCTGAAAATTATCCCAGCCTTTTGTTGAGGAGAACATTTAGTGCAGGTAGCTCAGCATGCAGCTGCAGTGCGAGATGCAATATCCAAAGGTCTGGATCACAGGAGCCCAAGGCAAGAGGCCACGAGCTGGCACCATCATTTTGCATGACAAAAAGCACAGGGCCTGTGGCCCAGCCAGGTGAGCACACACTGAAACAGGGCAGGAGACAATGACTCAGCTGGAAAATCCCAGATTTTCACAGGCTTAGACTGTGAGGCTATAAAAGGCCAGGTTTTACTTTGCTCAGGGTCCCTCTTGGAGGCACCAGCTTGAGCTGTTATTTCATTGTTGCGCCATGATTAAATTATTTGAAGGATCCAGACCACTGAAACTCTGATATGAGAAACCTGGGATTGAGGTGGTAAGGAATCCTGGTCTGACTGTGTGAGTCAGGGGTGCAGCTGAGAAGGGGCTTCGGTTCCAGCTCAGGTCATGCAAGTTTGACTTGCAGAGTGGCTCCTGGATGGTCCAACAGGAAACTTTCTTTGACACTTTTAAGTCATGGCAGAACAGATATAGACATGCATAATAGACATGTATAAGTATGATGTATTGGGAAACGGTTTACATGGTTTTTATAGAAAGAAGTCATGCCACATAACTATGCTGGTGTACCTCATAGGATTTAGAAAGGTAAGAGACTATAGGAATCTGTCTGACAAAAATATACCTGAATTTTTTAGAAAGCTCTCCCAACAAGAGACCTTAGAAACACTAAGAAGAAAAAGGAATCAATCTGGCCACAAAAAGGTAGGTTAATATCATTCCTGTTATTATTACTATTCTGTAGTAATATATGGCCATGTATCACAACCAGGAAGAGGGATTGTTTTTATCTCCCTTACAGCACAATGTCAAATTATTCCTAAAGTCCTGAGAGGGAGACCAATTTTACCATGACAAAGCTTCTAAGTGAAATAACATCTACAAGACAGGCAAAATGAAAATTGCTATGAAGTCATGCTGAAGATTCCTACTGTGCCAAAGGTTTGGCCAGAAAATGACACATGGACATAATGTCCTTAGGTTTAAAGTAAAGCAAAAAGAAGAGGAAAAAAATCAAGCTATCTGCAAATATATGCTGCTGAATTCTTGTCACTCTATGAAAAGATACTGGTGTCATTATGGATAGATCACTGGAAATACCATCTCATCACACAATAGCAGCAGAAAAGAAAATCAAATGCAAAGAATTATTAGAAAGGAATAAAAATTAAAAATTTTGCTATGAATCTTTTAAAAGCTGTTTGGCACTCTAAATTAGAAGAGAATGTATAGCCCTCGTACCCTTTCCTAAGGACTACTTTTTCTTTGAAAAAAAATGACAAGGAAGAAAAAGAAAATATTAGATTTCTTTTATAGGAAACTGTACTGTAAAACACTATAGACACAGACTACCTGTTCCAACTCCTGTTGGACAAAAAAGTATATGAACCAGAGCCAAATACTTCAGAATGCTTCAAACTACCTGTGGGGCAGACAGAAGATGATCAACAATAACGTATTAATGCATATTATACATACCTAATAGCCTATTAATACATTACCAGCAAGAAGGGGTTTGGTTTGGTTTGATCTTTTTAAAACACATAAAGAAGTTACTTTACAAATAAGATATCTTTTCAGGAGGTTACAATTTTAATAATGGGACATTGCATATAGGACAAGAGACTTAAAGGTAAATTAAAGCTAAAATTCATAAACTTCCAGTTCATAAAGGTAAAATTTAAATTCATAAACCTAAAGTTCAAGTTCATAAAGTTCAAGTTCAACCTAGACAAATTAGAGGGCTGGGCAATCACCACCTATATAAAGTTTAACAATGGAGAGTGCTAGATTCTACTCATAGGGCAGGGCAATCCTGGACATAGAGACAGGCTGGTGAATAAGAGGTTGGAGAGCAGTGCTATGGAAAGAGATGTGGAGGTCTGTTATGAACAAGTGTTTGAGGTCACTCATGCATGGCTTGGATACAGGCAGCTTTTGTTATAGACAGGAAGAGCTCATTCGCAGATTTAATAGGTGTTACTAGAGGCTGTTCTCTCTCACACACATCCATTTCACCAGCGCAGTATGCCACTCTTCAGCTCAAAGTGCACCAGTATGCCCAGTTTTACATGACTGACACAGTAAGACAGATCAGCTCTATGTCTGCACTTAGAGCTTTGTAACAGAAACAGAGTGGTGAAGGAGAGAACTTCCTGTCTTTGTTTAAATGATTGTTCATACATTGAAAAAACTTTTTCAGAGGTCTTATCTTTCTTTTGTGATAAATAGCAAAAATCCAATAAAAATGCTTATTTTTTGAAGAGTATAAAAATTATTCTTAATTAAGTAAAATTCCAACTTTTTGTGATAATTACAAGGCAGAGACAGCCAGAATATTTACTGAAAATGTATGTTCCAGAGAATGCTATCTACCAAGACTAGGAATACAAAATTCATCTCTCTTTGTTAATGACTTTCAGTCACAATTGAAACCTATGCACCTGAGAGAAGAGCAAACTGCAGGGGAAAAAAGGAAGAAATATAATAGAAATATATGGGAAAGTTGATGAAACTAAAAGGTCACTCACAAATCACTTATGAGGAAGCCCATCTGTTCAGCACATGCGCCTACATGAATACTAAAAACAGCAAAGGAAGCCCCAAAACAGAAATGCTGATTAGAATTCTGCTTCACTGACAGAGTACTTCTTACTCATTATACAGCCTATAAGTGACATCTCAAAACTGCTGTTGGAGGGCATAAACTGTTTTCAGCATCTCTGTTTTGTACAGAACCACTGGATCATCCAGGTTGGAGAGGGCATCGGAAGGTCTCAGCTGTGATCCCCTGCTTCAAGCAGGGCCAATAGAGAACTCGGATGGGGAGGCACAGGTTTGTCCCAAGGGCGTACAGAAGTCTCCAAGGACGGGGAGTCTGAAGCCATTCTGGTCAATCTGTTCCACCACTTAGTTATGCTCCAGGTGAGGTGTTGATCTCAACATGCGCAGTCTGAACCTTACCTGTCCAGGCAGTAATCTCACACTACTCTTTATCCCTGTCCTCTCAATTCCCTCCTTGTAGACACCTTGTAGGCTGGTGTTAAGCATCCCAAATCTGCCCCTTCTCCCAGCAAATCCCACTCTGAAAACCTGGTGTCAACTGAGAAATTCATGGAATACATTTGGTCCCATTTTCAGGTCATTAATAAGGATAGGACAGGACCCAGGGCAGACACAACCCCAGGGTCTGAGCAGCAAAAATTATTGTGTTTGTACTTGAAGAATACCACTGTACAAGGACTAAGATAAAAGTATTTAAATATCTGTAAATAAAGCCTACAGAAATGCAAATACAGCTAAGACTGGTGACCTGATCCTAGGCTGATCTCCAGGCAGGTGGCTGAAAGGCATCATACAATTTTATATTTCAAATCTCTTTAAAATTGTGCAGAGTGGAACCTTAGTTCTAATCTTGACATTTTGAAATTCTTCTTTTCTGTCCCTACCATTCCACACACACAATACCACCAAAAAGCCAGGGTACAAATCTAATCAGTTTCTCATAATTTCAGTCAGTTATTCTGCACAAATTAAATCTTGTACAAAATATGGATAGAGAAACATTTCCTTGGGAAAAACATGCTGCTTTCTTCAGCAGAGGAGGTCATCAAAACTTTTGTTTAATGAAACACGGCTTTTCTGAATCTTTCCATTTTGGGAAGGAAAAAGAAAAATAAAATAAAAAGGAAATGGAATCACTTCAGTACTGGAAATTAGTTTTCTCTATGAAGCACATGCATAAAAATCCAATCACATATTTAGGATCTTACATATGCAAGTGTCCATTGTCTCAGTCCTTGAACAGTTCATCAACAGTTTTTAGGAGAATAAGTTAGACAAGAAGCAGCATTAGGCTACTTGTCCATAATTAAGTGGCTTTTTTCATTCATATTCATGGCAATATAGAAACTTATTCTGAACAGTAGTGTGCTACATGAAGTCGCTGAGAGCTGATAGAAATGTTCTAGACTGAACTCTTGTATTCTGCTCAGGGTTGCAGCAGATAGATTTCTCTTACAAAGTAATACTTAAGCTTTTTGTTAGAAGCTCAGATAAATTAAATTTTGACATTTAATACTGTCTATAAATTGTTACCACAGTTTAATTGGTTTTGTTTTGTTCAGTCTTTTCTACTGAGGGTTATGAATTATTCTTTTCTAACTTAACTAATTTCACTCTAGTTCAAGTAGTTAGAAAAAAATGATCCTTACTAAAGTTAAAGTCAACCAAAACTGTGTTCCTCAATTCTGAAAGTAGAGTTTGAGCAGATGTGTTCCTCCTAATGATTAAACTCCCAAGTTTAAGGGAGGCATTTTTAAAAACAAATGGAAAAACAAACAGAACCACCAGGATCAACATTTTTGAGATTACAGATTCATGAGTTATTACAGCATTATATTTCTGTAAAGTAAAAAAATCTCATGGCTCATTATAAAATATATAATTTGAAGTAGATTTATTTTTGGCATGTGTATATACAGTGAAAGAAAATGTGATATTATCCAGAGGGTCAGATGTGTTCTCTTGTAAATATGCATTCCCCTCCCTGATGATGGCCTAAATTATTGGGCTAAATACTCACTAAACTGACATTTAGCAAAATACACAGATTATTTGAACAATTTTTTCCTATTAATTTCTTCTGCTGCTTTGTTCATTTTTTTTTTCTACATTTATCATCCCTTCTCTGCAATATTCTAGGAAAAAAAAACCAGTTAATTATTCAATTTTTGCATTATGCTTGGCCCATAAACAAAATGCAGAGCACCTGAACAGATTTGCCATATCAGAAAGACAGAGGGGTTCAACCACTTTTCAAAGAATAATTGGTTATTTTTTGTATCATGTGAGTCCATACTCCTTTAAGATGCATCCATATTACTCTGTAAAAAATGAAGTCATGTCTCAACTTGACTTGTGTGATTACCACCACCTTGAAACATCAATCATTAACCTCCCATTGTTTCTTTCTCTCTAAGGCTAAATTTGGGCTTAAAATATGCCTTCCCCTGATAAAGCATTTTGCATCAGAAAGCAACACAATAGAAATATATCTCCTTCAGCAGACAAGAGAAAAAATACTTTGTTGAATTCTATTAGAGAAAAAGGTCAGTGAAAATATCCAGAGAATAGGAAAAAAACAGATCTTGGAGATGCACTGCACAGTATGAATATATCACAGAGCCTTAAATTGCTGCCTTTTCCTGGTTTACATACCTAACTTTTCAGAATGATACCACACACATTCTACTCTTCCCAGCTGTGATTATATCAAAGAATTGGTATTGGACCTATGCGTTTCTCAGTTAAGCATTACTTCTTGCTTTGTAATATTAAATAGAAAATCTGTGGCAGGTGGCAATAACTACTGATATATATTAGTATCCCCAACTTCCTTAGCAGCTTGGCAATATAAAAAGCAGAAAAGACTTGCCTCTTAGTAAACCCTGCTCATCAATAACTAAAATAACTCTACATTATCAACACTGTGTTCAGTACAAATCCAAAATACAGCCTCATACTCAACACTGAAGGAAGTTAACTCTTCCCTAGCCAAAACCAGTACACCATGAAGAAATCAAACCATCAGTCAACTGTAGGTGTTGTGCATAAATTAGCAAGAAAATTATTTAGAAAACAGCTATTTTTGGCAGGGCTTCATGTAACAGAACAGACATGCTTACAGATGAATACTGGGTTCCTCTGTCATAATAAATCCGGGTTTATTTATATGTGATGATTTGATTAATGCATTATGTGGATTCTTTTGGTTTATCAACTCATGCAATACCAAATGCATGAGTGCAACATTAAAAATATGTTTTAAAACACTGGAGAAATTATTTTCTTTTTTTTCTTCTCAATAGATAGGTAAAAAAAAACTGATACACAAAGATCAACCTTATACTTTTGTATAAAAGTATACTGATAAAGTTAACTGATATTCCTTTGGGAATGCAGCATTAAACTGGGATTTATATTACCTTTGGGATATTTTTATTTACACATTTACTTAAGGGTCAAACTGAAGTAACCGTATCTTTTGTTTCCAGTATTTTGTTATGCATGCATCTTAGGGAGTACAGAAAGTGCTCCTGGGAATAATTAGCTCCCAATTATCACCTTTACATTTGCGCTTACACTTCTCTTAAATCTCTGAAAATTCTCTCTTACTCAGCTAGTAAAGGCTCAGTTTTCTTCTTTTCCATTTCTGTTGGGTCACTTGATGAGAGAGCACTCTCTCCACTGAGAAAAAAATTCCCAAGCAGGGAACTTTCCAGGTGGGATTGGAGCTGTTCTTTCAGAATCTTAGTTGCTAAGCAGCTCTTTGATCTAACCGTGATCAAGGTGTATCTATTGTCCTCTGTACTTAGTGTTCTCACAGACCCATTTTCTTTAAGTCTCAGATATACAGCACCTGCATATGCCTAAGACATCATGCCCAAGGTGAATTTTCAATATCTTCATTGAAAAAGATAAAGAAAACATTAGAAGACATTAGTTAAGGAACCAAAGAGTGGGTAGGGGTCTGAATAAAAGGACAGAGCATAAAATTAATGGAGTGAGAAGAGTGAAGCAGCATCAACAGCTGAGCTCCTTGAGACCTGCTTTGAAACCAGCTCTGCCTAATTTTATTAGTCTTTTGATAAGTAACACATGCCAATTAGATTTTCTGATGACACAAAGTATACTCAATACAGAAAAGGATTGGGGATCATGTAGCCCAATTTCCTGCTAAAGCAGGTTCACCTAGAACAGGTTGCACAAGATTGCCTTCTAGGTAAGTTTTCAGTATGTCCAAGGAAGGAGACTCCATAGCCTCTCTCGGCAGTCTACTCCAGTGGTCTCTCATCCTTACAGTATAGTTTTTCCTCATATTTTACGTGGAACTTCCTGTAAATCATTTCTTCCTCTTTCCTCTCATCCCATTTCTTGGCACCCCATGAAGAGCCTGGCTCCATTCTCTTCTTTCAGGTATCTTAATGGGAACATTACCAGGCCAGGTATATTTCACACCTTGTCTGGTTTATGGACCATAGCCCATGTTGAAGTAATCTCTCACTTTATTTTCTTATGTCCCTAGTGCACATCCCAAGACCTCCAGGCAGATACAAATAGGATGTAGATATGTGTGTATAGGAAATTAAGTACATTCCAGGAGGAGTAACTAGGGGTATAAATGTGCTTATGTAATACATACACAAATCCTTCCTGATTGCATTGAGAAACATTGTCCTTTGTAGAGTCGTGGTAGTGTACAAATCAATTGGGAGGAAGAAAATTACCAAATAATAAAGTTTAAAAAAATTCCTGAATATTTCATAGTATAGAGTAAGAATGAAATTCAGAGTGTTATTGTGAAAAGTCAATTCACCAAAATCTTGATTTTCCAAAGCTGTTCAGCCCTGGAGACCACTAGCTGTATTTGAGATTATTGTTTGTGCATGAGCAAGCATAGCTACTTCACTTTTAAACTACTCACTAGTGAACAGAGATTACTGGATTAGCTCACCCCTCAGTACCAGTCAGCTACTGCTGGAAGAGAACAGATAGGTCTTTATATCACAGTCTGGGAATTACATACACACACGTGAAGGAAAATAAATTCATATAGGTAAATCTGGTTTTTGGAGATTGAGAGACTCTTTTCCAAAAAGACTGTATACTTCAGAGCTCATGGCAGGTAAGAAATTTCTGCCATTTCTTTATTCTGCTTAGTAGGACTTTGCACTACAGGTTTTTCACTTCCTTCATATAGTGCTGAAACATATATAGTTCACAAATATATATAGATTCGATCACACAGTCTATAAGAGAAGGATAATATGACAAATATTGCAGTTGCTGGATTAAGACTCAGACAGAAACTAGTTTATTTGTCTAAAATTCCATACAGAACCTGTGACAAGCATTGGTTACAAAATGTTTTCCATTCACAGCTTCAAATTCCTTCAAGATACCTCTACATTCTAAATGTTCTCTTTGGCTATTAACATTGAAAATCTTTATAACCACTCTCTTAAATGAAAGTGCACAAAGTAATCAGCACAATTTGGTCTAAGGAACGGTACTACTATGCCTACTGGGAACTTTTCACAAGAGTTATTTTTTGTCCTCATAATATTAGGTCTGTTTTGCCAAGACTTCACATCTTTTCTATTAAACTCAGTATGAAAATGTTTTCTGGCTGTTAAAGAGACTAGAAGAACCTTTGTTCTAGTGTCTAGAACACAGATTTGTGCTGTCTGGGTTGAGCGACCAACTCAAATCAAGAGGCAGAGCTGGGGGCAAAGTGCATTTCTAACTCTTATTTTTCCATGAGATATTAAAACCATATAATGGTTCTATTCTCATGTGTGGCATTCACATTCCCTGAACATGATTCCTTCACCCAGGTTTTTTCTCCTGGGAAGCTGAAAGGCAGAGAGAGGCCTCAGAGAAAAGAAATCCAGTTCTTGTCTCATTCGCTTCTCCTGTGTTGTGCTCGTGTGGAATGTGTTTGGAGATTTTTTACCCGAAGGTGATTGCCTGATTGGACTCCAGTGTGAGTTGTTTTGACTCATTGGCCAATCAGTTCCAAGCTGTGTTGGGACTCTGGAAAGAGTCACGAGTTTTCAATTGCTACCTTTTTAGCATTCAGCAAGTATCTTTTCTGTATTTTTTAGTATAGTATGGTATTCTTTAATATAATATAGTATCATAAAATAATAAATTAGCCTTTTGGGAACATGGAGTCAGATGCATCATTCTCTCCCTTCATCGGGTTTGTCTGCATTTACAATACTCATGTGCCACCAAAAAACAAACTCAAAAAACACAATGCCCCACAAACAAAACCTCAAACCAAAAAAACAAACAAATATAAAACCCCAACAAAAATAGCCCCAGATTATTAAGGTCTCAAAAATTTTAAAAATCCTAATGAACAACTTAATAAAAACAGATTTTATGCATATTCATTTTATGCTTTAGCTTTTGAGATAATATTAAAAATGAAAAACATTGTTTTTTCTGTTAGTTTACCTGTCAGGAGGCATTCAAATCCCAAATGTGAGCTTGTCTTCAAGTGTATCTACCACAGCATGATTAAAACTGAGCATAGGTAAATAAGTTTTCTATATAATCTGTTTAGAAAACCAGATTTCAAAACCAAGAATCAGTTATATGTTATTATGCACACATTGTAAAAATGCACCAAAAATTCTATGAAAATACTTTTGCCCCAATAACTATCAAGTTTTTGCAAAACAACATATCTTTTTTAAAGACTTAGAAAAAAGGTTGATTTATCGGGAAATATATTTGTTGTACAATAAGGCATGGGACCCAAAGCTCAAAAACAGCAGTAGCTCTCTAAATCTATAGACTACACCTGAGAACTGAATTGACTTAATAAGGAAATCTTGATTCACCAAGACTTGAACACCAGGATGTCAACACTGGAAAATCTTACACAGCAAATCTTAGGAGAAAATTGACAAAACGCATCAGCCAAAGCCTTACAGGGGTTTCTTCTGTCATTAACACCTATTGCAAGGTCAGTGGACCACAGAAAAAACTGCATTTTTGAGCTATATGATATATCATCTTTATCTGAAAATGATAAGTTCTGCAAAATACATTTTCACTCAAAAAAAAAAGTGAGAAATGGACAAACTCACAAGCCTGATAATAAAATGTGTGGTTTTACAAAGAAGGAAATCTTATGATGTTAGTAGGCAGACTGCTAAAGTAGAAGACAAAAGCTGCTATGTATCTGTCTAAAAACATACAGCATTCATTTCCTATGAAAGATTGAGTCAAATGACATTTCGTCTGACTGTGGAAAAGAAAGTGTGTGGTAGATTTTGCTTTCAAGGTACTTACCTGGTACATTTAGGGACAAAGTGCTCAAGCATGTTCTGTAGTGATCATGGTATAGACTGAAATCTGGCAGTGTAACTTCTATAATATTTTGAACCTCTGAGCACAGACTGCAGTGTTAAATTCTCACAAGAGGAAAGTTTGCATGCAGCAAGACACTTTCTGGAAAAAAACCCTGGTACTTTTATTTGGTATAAATTTGTTAACACATTTGCACACAGAAAGAAGAACATGCACCAAAAGAAAAGATCATGAAGAGGTCTGAATCATTAAATACCTAAATATAGGAGTTAAGAATACTAGTACAAACACTTCAGTCTATAAAGGTAAAGGGAACATGGAAAAAAGTTGGGTATAAAGACCAGAGATATCACAGATATATTGTAAAAAATGTAAACCCAGATATAAGCCAAGTTTTAAACCACACACGCTTCAATGTGGCAGTTAATTCCCCCCGAATTAAAAAACACAAACAACCACGTCATGCCTATGTAGCCAGAAGTTTTTAAGTAGCTAGAAGAAAAAAATTCTAATGAATTGTTTCATGAAATACATGGAATATGCCACAGTCTTTAAGGATTGAGTTTGGGGGTTTTTGAGGGGGTTGCCATCAGGCTGAAGAGGATAACAGAAAATATATTAAAACATAAATGCAACAAAAATATGCATTTATTCTGCAAGCAAAAATCAAGTTGCTTCTCAATTAAGTTGCTCCCACTAATCCCAGGACACCTGTTCATACACATATAGCAATCCAGACTACTAACATTTGTTCTACATGTGCATTTTACTTCCATTTACTTAAATTTTTTTTTAAATGTAGACCTCAGTTAGTATATATCTCAGTTTTTAGCATTCCTTATTTGTTAACAGCCATGGTGAACCACAAACTAAATTATACTGAGCACTGGAAATGCCCTGATTTCCGCCTAACATGCCTGTTCTGAAGAAATAGCAGGGAGATTAAAAAGAGGGCCAACATTAATCCCTTTACCTAGAAATAAACAATATTTGTTGTGCTATAATCTCTCATACAGATACTTGCGAAACTGCCTTGCCTGTTCTCTCTGCCTATACCTCTAAATTTCACCAATGCCAGATTACTTAACGTGTGAACATATTTCAAAAATGCAAAAGAAGGTACAATATACAGAAATATATAGATTGATAGATGTAAATAGATACATCTAGATTATATATAGATAATATATAGAGATATGTAGGTATAAAAATAGATGCTAAAGGTACATATGTGTGTGTATATAAACAAATATGTATATATCACCATATATAGATGAGATGGAGATAGAGATGGAGGTAGAGACAGATGTGATAGAGATAAGGATGGAGATAAAAATATAGAAAAAATGGCATAGATTAGATATAGATTATAGAGAGAGAGATACAGATAGAGATAATGGCAGAGTTTGAGATAGAGTTGATATACATCAACACATGCAGGCATACAGTAATATTTATATTTGTACATGTAATTGTATACCTAGAACTTTGTAAAACCTTTGACACCATCTTCCACAGATTCTCCCAGAAAAGCAGGAAGCCCATGGCTTGGAATGATGCACTCCTTGCTGAGTTAAAAGCTGGCTGGATGGTCAGGCCCAAAGGGTGGTGGTGAATAGGGACACACCCAGATGGTGGCTGAATTCTCAAGGCTCAGTACTGGGGCCAGCAGATTGAGGGAGGTGAACCTACTCCCCTTCCCCACCCTAAGGATGCCACACCTGGAGTGTTGTATGCAGCATTGGCTCCCCAGTTCTAGATAGACAAGGTACTACTGGGGAGGGTCCGTTGCAGGTCTGCAAGGATGAATATTAGACTGGAGAATCTCCCTCATGAGAAAAGGCTGGGCAATCTCTCAGGAAGATATGACTGAGAGGGGAAGTCATTAATATCTTTAAGTATGTGAAGGGAGTGTGTCAAAAGGATAGATTCAGACTTTTTGAGGGTGCCAAGCAATAGAACAAGGAACAATGAGCAGAAGCTGGAACACAGGAAGTGAACAAAAGATAAAAATTCACTGTGAGGATGACTGAGGACAGGAACAGATAACCAGAGAGGCTCTGGATTCTCCATAACTCCTATTTAATATGTGTCAGGACAGAATCGTGAGCATTAGAACAAGCTGCCCAGGGAAGGGGTGGGATCACCATCCCTGCAGAGTTCAAAAAACATTTTGATATGGCACTTAAGGACATTGTTTTGTGGTAAACTTGGCAGTGTTAAGTTAATGATTGGATTAAGTGATTTAGAGGCCTTTCCCAAACTTAATGATTCTATTTTTATATATATAAATGAGATGGAGGTTGTATAGATTTAGATACAGATTAGATGGAGGCGAGATTAGATGAGGGGAGAGAGAGATAGAGAGGAATGGAGGTAACACAGGTGGCATACAAATACAGGTACAGATGCAGGCAGAAATCCTGTGCCTCCCTTAGAGCAAAGATAATTAAAATATTCTAAGTAAACCTTGTAGGGAATTGTGAAGCTAAATGGTATTTCAGATTTTGCCTGAGGTTGAGGAAGGTTGATAACAACACTGTGAAGAAGCTGCAGTGATCACAACCTATAATCTTTCATCATGTAGTGCAGCCATAGAGGTGTCACTGCAGGTATTTTCCTGTGATGGATTTACTTGATGCCAAGTCCCCTAAGGCAAAGTGTCTTTGAAAAAATGGACATGAAAGGAATATAGTATGAATTTTCACAATTCTAAGAGGATATTGGGTGTATTTAAATCAAATACAGTAAACTTTCTCACTCTTCCATACTGGGTGAGAAAATGCTCAGACAATATAATATCTGTTTTAGAGGCACCGCTGTTGATTTTTGAAAGAGCATTCTTAATTTGAATTAATTCCTTTCCCAGTTTGCTTCACCTCAGGTTGCAATAATATTTTGCCCCAAGAAAATTTGTTTCTTTTCCAGCTAAGTGTGTGCTTTCCTGCTCCACCAGCAAAAAAGTAATGTACACGCAGTGTAATGAAAAAAAGCAGTGTAAAGAAACAAAACAGTGCATTAGAGCCACGCAATTGCAAAGGAAAACTCTTCCTTCAGGCAAGATATCTAGCTATGTAGTAATACATACTTGTCTTGTGAGCGAAAAGAAGGAAATAAACATTTCATCACATATTATCTGCTTCATTTAATCCACAGTGGCTTTAATAGATAATATTCTGTGCACAGTGTGCTTGAATAAGCATGGCATTTATTGTCTTAGAACACTTACTTGGACAGGCTAGAAGCTATATGAAGGCAATTAACATTTATCATAAATCAAACAAGGCTTTTATGGCAACCAAAAGAGCACTGCTGGAAATGCCATTTATCAGACCACCAGAAGGAGATGAAGAAATCAAGTAATCTTTTAATTTTCTTTTTCATTTTTCCTTTTTTTTTTTTTGCTTAGTAAATCTTTCAGCCACATAAGTGAAAATCAATTGATTACTTCCAAAAACTTTGACAATTCAACGCGACATGACATCACACACATGTAGAATAATAACCACCACAAAAGTATAACCAATGCCAAAATTGTTGTGTTCTATTCAGAATACTGCAGGGAAAGTGCTGCCTATGTCCTTATTAGCAACTGTCCTTTAAGGGACGTGCTGCACAGAAACAGTAATTTACACAATCTCTAGCAGACAGAGAAACCTGTCGAAATCACAGATTTGAAGTGCATGACATGTGTATTTCTATTTTGGGCAGTAAACCCCTTGAAAAAATGGATGATAAATGTGTCAAACACACCAGCATAACTTAGACAACTGGAAGAAGAGTCTGGGTTCACAGAAATGTGGAAAATCAGCTGAATGTCAAAATTTTACAGGCAGGAACTTAAAAATTTGATTCCAGGGCTTGTCACAGCACTGAGAATTCAATTTCTTCTCTATTTCTTGACCGCTTGTCATGTAAAGATCTGCTGTCTTTACTAAACTTTCAGAAAAATGATTTTTTTCTCCTGTTTAAAATTTTCTCATTAATAGTTCCTTTCTGAGACAGCATTGTCAGCCTAATGACTTACACACAGCGTATGTTATTTCCTTCTCAGAATATTTCTTTCAGGTGCCTCTTGTATTCCTGTAACTGCAGTGAACAGAACAACCTTATCTCAATGTCAGCATACTTAGGAATGGAAAGTATTCTTACTTCAAAAGAAGCTTTGTGATATGTTTATATTAAAATTATACTGATCTGTAAAGACACGAACTGTTGTAAAAACCCCATCAAAACTACTGAGCAGGTTTCTGTTAACCTCATCAACAGTCTAATTCTGAAATTAGAAATGAAAAGTGAAGGAATGTGGAGAAAATAACTAATACAGTTAATAAAAGTTAATTAATATACTATAGATACCTTAAAACCCTTTAAATAAATTCAAATACAAATACTAACTACTTGTATTACAATATAGACCTGTAAACCCTGCTAACAAGATATGACATGTAAATGAATCACAGGAGGCTCTGTGGAGAATCAGAGGTATCATAACATCTACCCTGGGTTTTGTTGACTGCAGTGGCACTTTGGCATTGGAAAAGAAGTGTGATTTTGGTGAAATAAAAGAAACAAGAACTGTCCAAAGGTGTTCATAATGTATCTGGTATTTTCTTTAATACTTGAAGGTTTTGTTCAAGCTGACATTTGAGGATGACTCTGTAGAACGTGACAGTAGCTTTATTTGCACTTCTCCTACAAGACTATGCCTTTTTAGACAAAGACTTCACAGTATTTACTCATGCAAAATTAAGCAGATCCTGTGCATTCTGTGTGGATCTGCACTTCAAAGCTTTTACATTTCTACATTAACTCCATATAGCACCTTTCTGTGTATAAATCAAATCCAGAAAGCTACCAAAGAAATGGTGAAAGCTAGGAAACTTAAAAGTGGCTGAAATTGATCTTATTCAGGGAATTCAAAAATTTACTTAAAATCCCATCTTAAAAATGCTATATTGAGCATTATCTAGAAAAAGGGATTAATTCACCAAAAAAGGGAAAAAAAAAACCAAAAACAAAAACAAAAAACCCCAAAAGCCCAAACCAACCAATCAAACAAACAAACAAAATAAACAAACAAAAACCAAAAAACACCATACCAGAAAACACAAAAAACAACCAACCAAACAAAAAACCCAAACAACACCCCAAATATTGATTATTTGTAAATAAAAAACAATGACAGAAACTTGATATTAATTATCAGACAGACTCACTAGGTTAGATCCTCAGAAGTACTTTTCTGCCAAGAATATGTTAGCATATGCTAAGACCACAGTGACAGATAGGAAATGTTTACTTAATGTCATAAGAAAAACATTTCTACATCTTCCATGCTGGCAATGAAATCCTAACCTGTCACAAGCTACATATCTATGCAGATGAGTACAGTCATTGCTTTTTCTAAGATAGGAATACAACATATTACTGGCACCTGTAGGATTTCAAAAGATAGACGCACATTTTATTGAGGAGGTAGCAGTTACTGCCTTTCCCAGAAAAAAAAGTCCTGCTATAAAAGGTCCTGCTGGTCCATGTGGTGTTCCCAGGAAGCATGTAATATGGATCCCAAACACTGAACAATTTCAGTTGCACACCATCATCTGTTTATTGTTGGCACCAGCTGCCCTCTTGCTTATATCCCACTTGCACCAAAATTACAGATCTACATTAATATTTGTGGACTTAATAGACTTCCACTCCTTCAGCATGCAAACCATTTTTGGATTGAGAACACAGTATTTGAAAAACATATGGAAAGTTAATATTCATAAATACTGACATCATCAGCTGAACTGTGGGAAAGGTGTTATTGTGCATCAGAATATTTCTTTTTTTTTCCTTAATCGTAACCCAAATATTCTATTTATTCCATCTATACTCATCACTAGAGCATCTGGGTTTCTCACCATCCTTAACATTACTCTCACAGAATTTCATCACACTGAGAAATTTCAGGGTGTGTAAAGAAGAAGTTTGACATATGTTTAATGTATCTATTGTATGTTGCAGGCCTTATACAAGACTTTTTATTCTTATGCATATTTCCACTGTATTTCCATTTTCTTGGGGTTTACTTTTTCCCTAGTGATCAGCAAAAAAAAATAGCCATCGCATCTAACATATCCATTGATTTAAGCAATGAGCCATTCTAAGTAATAGTTTGCACTATTTTGGTCGCACATTTTAGACTTTTAAGCAAACAATTAGTGTGATCTTATGTTTTGTCTATCCTTATTTTCCATACTTTATCTAGGACAAGTTTTGAGGATCAACAGACTATACAGGACACCTTCATCTTGACTAAAACAAAAAACAGGATCATTGCATTCACACATCTTCAGGTATGCCACACATATTTAACACCAACAATTAGAGAAAACAAAGCCTTAATTTATAGCAACAGACTTCAGTTTTGAAGAAGCTGTAGTATTTCTAACTTTGAAATCTCATAACTATTACTCAGAGAAAATCTAATATGTTCTAGTATGTGGGAAGAAAAGAGCAGCACCTTGAGGAACGTATGAGGATTTGAGGTCAGTTTCCTATGGTGAAAGGCTTCTTCACTCCAAACTCACAGCTCTGCCACATAATAAAACTATTGCTCTCAGGAAATTTCTCAAGTTGTCTTCTCCAGTCATGAATAAAATGTTTCTGAAGTGATAGTAAAGGCATAATGGGAACTTTTACTACAGAAGACCAGTGTGGATTTCAGGAGCTAAGCACAGGAGATACGGCTTTATGGATCCATCTGGCACAGTCTTTTGCTGTGCTAGTGGAGACAGCTTTGCAGTGTTCACTACCAAGTGGCATTGTGCAAATTTTTGCTTGCTTCCTCTCCCATGGCTGCCACCAGGAAATGTACCATAGGGAGCCAGGGATTTGACCTGGGTGTCAAGGCACTGAATGTAGCAATGGAATCTTTACATTTGAGTTTGATGCACCCACTCTATTGACCTTCTTGGTTTGATTCGATGTTAATTGATATAGGTGAGTGAATATAGCCAAAAGGCCCTTAAGGAAAGTAACAAAATGTCATTTTTCCTTCACATGACTTCTTTGAGATTGAATAATCTTACATTTTCCTTTTCACAGAATCATAGAATCACTAGGTTGGAAGAGACCTTCAAGATCATTGAATCCAACCCATGCCCTAACACCTTAACTAAGCCATGGCACCAAGTGCCACATCCAATCTTCTTTTAAACACATCCAGGGATGGTGACTCCACCACCTCCCCAGACAGATCATTCCAGTACTTTATCACTCTTTCCATAAAAACCTGTTCCTAATATCCAACCTTTATTTCCCTTGATGCAGATTAAACTGTGTCCTCCCATTCTGTTAATTGCTGCCCAGAAAAACAGACCAACCCCCACCTGACTACAGCCAGCTTTCAGGGAGTTGTAGAGAGTGATAAGGTCACCCCTGAGTCTCCTTTTCTCCAGGCTAAACACCCCCAGCTCGCTCAACCATTCCTTACAGGGCTTGTGTTCCGAGCCCCTCACCAGCCTCGTTGCCTCCTCTGGATGTGTTCAAGTGTCTCAAGGTCCTTCCCAAACTGAGGGCCCAGCACTGGACACAGCACTCAAGGTGCGCCCTCACCAGTGCTGAGTACAGGGGAAGGATGACCTCCCTGCTCCTGCTGGCCACATTATTCCTGATACAGGCCAGGATGCCCTTGGCCTTCTTGGCCCCCAAGGCACACTGCTGGCTCATGTTCAGCCAGCTGTGGACCAGCACCCCCAGGTCCATTTCTGCCTGGGCACTGTCCAGCCACACCGTCCCCAGACTGTGGTGCTGCAGGGGGTTATTGAGGCCAAAATGCAGGACTCGGCACTTGGACTTATTAAACTCCATCTTATTGGACTCTGCACATCCGTCCAACCATTCCAGGTCCCTTTGCAGAGCCCTCCCACCTTCCAGTGGATCCACACACACTCCCAGCTTAGTGTCATCTGCAAATTGACTAATGAAAGACTCAATACCCTCATCCATGTTGTCAATAAAAGTATTGAACAGAACTGGCCCCAGCACAGACCCCTGAGGGACACCACTGGTGAGCAGTCACCAGCTGGATGCAGCATCATTCAACACCACCCTCTGGGCCCAGCCATCCAGCTAGTTCTGACCCCAGCAAGGAGTGCTCCTGTCCAAGCCGTGGGTTGCCAGCTTTTCCAGGAGTGTGCTGTGGGAGACAGTGTCAAAGGCCTTGCTGAAATCCAAATAGACAACATTCACAGCCTTTCCCACATCCACCTGATGAGTGACCTGGTTATAAAAGGAGATTAGGTTGGTCAGGTGGGACCTGTCCCTCCTAAACCCATGCTAGCTGTGTCTGATACCATGGCCATCCTGTAAGTGCTGTGTGATGACACTCAGCATAAAATGTTCCATTACCTTGCTGGGTACTGAGGTCAGGCTAACTGGCCTGTAAGTACCAGGATCTTCCTTCCCACCTTTTTTGTGAATGGGAGTCACACTGACTAGCTTCCTGTCATCTGGAACCTCACCAGTGAGCCAGGATTTTTGGTAAATGATGGAGAGCGGCTTCAAAGCTCATCTGCCAGCTCCCTCATCACCCTGGGATGGATCCCATCTGGGCCCATAGATTTATGAACATCTGTGGCTCAGCAGCTCTCTGACAGTCTCCTCCTGGATAACAGGGGGACCTGTTATCCTGCTCCTTGACACCACCTACCAGCCCAGGAGGACAGCTGTCCTGGGGACAAGTCGTCTTCCCACTAAAGACTGAGGCAAAGAAGGTGTTAAGCACTTCTGCCTTCTCCTCACCTGCAGTTAGTAAGTTCCCTTCTGCAACCAGTAGAGGACAAAAGTTGGTCTTATTCTTCCTTTTACCATTAATATATCTGTAAAAACATCTTTTATTATCCTTTACAAAAGTTGCCAATTTAAGTTTGAACTCAGCTTTGGTCTCCCTAATGTTTTTTCCTACATGCTACAACAACCCCCTTAAATATTTTCTGAGACCTAACCCTCCTTCCAAAGATGATACCTCCTCTTTTTATTCCTAAGTTCCTTCAAAATCTTGTTGCCCATCCAGGGTGGGCCTTTGCCTCTCTGACTCATCTTTTGGCACACAGGGACAGTCTGTTCCTATGCCCTCAAGATCTCTGTTTTGAAGCACACCCACCTTTCCTGGACTCCTTTGTTTTTAAGGGCTGCTTCCCAAGGAACTCTCTGAACAAGTCTCCTAAACAGGCCAAAGTCTGCCCTCCACAAGTCCAATGTAACAGTCTTATTGATGTTTTCCTCATTTCACAAAATATTGAGAACTCTATAATTTCATGAACACTGTGCCCCAAGCAGCCTCCAGCCACCACATCTCCCACCAGCTCATCTCTATTTGCAAACAGCGGGTCTAACATAGCCCCTCCCCTGGTGGGTTCACTCACCAGCTGCGACAAAAAGTTCTCCTCCACACGCTCTAAGAACCTACTCGACTACCTCTTTTCTGCTACATTAAGTTCCCAGTAGATGTCTGGGAACACCTACAAGAACGAGGGCTGCTAATCCTGAAACATTTTGTTACACTACCTGCTTAAGAAAAATAAAACTCCATCTTCGATATCAAAAATTCATATTTTTGCAGTTGAGCCACGCTCAACAGGATTTCCCCTTTAGAGAATCAACAAAAGGGCCATTGATAATGAGCCTTTTTTCCCAGCTTTTGGAGGTGCTGCAGGAATAAACTTTGCTATGCTTTGTCTTGCTCCTGCAAATATGGCTACTTGTGACAGCATCGCTGTTTCGGGATCCAGACTTATCCTAACACTGCGGGCAGCTGTTTTATGATAGGATAGTGAGTTGGTCAGAGATTGATGTAGTCACTGGTTACACTTCCTCTGTATAGCATGATCCCCAAAGAATAACAATATACCCTTATTTAAAATAAATTTTATTTAATTTGAAATTAAACTAATGAACTTTTGAATTATAGTAAACTGAAATCTTCATATTTAGTTTTCCCCTTCACCTATGGCATCCCTACCTTAAGATGTAGATTTAGTAATGTAAGTTTTCTTCTTTGTGGAATCAAGTAGATATAGCACATGCCTCTCTAGTCCATCTTTCTACTATCACTTTCAACACACATATTGTAATTAAATTGTATTTCCGGCTGCCAGGATTGGGAGATACATTAGAATAGTGACAGAGGAACTGCTGCAAGAATGGTACAGACTAAAGTTGTATCAGACTGACACCAAAATCTTTTAGGCTTTCTTGATTTTCCCCTGACTCACATTTTCCTAAGAAACGTTGATGTTTCTGATATGAATCAGCACAGTATCAGAAGGATATGGAGAAGAACGTGCTTTAAAGTATGTGCCTACAGTGTGCAAAGAGTGAAAATGACAGAATAAATATGAAAAAACAAATACTTAAACCTGTATAAAGTGTTCACGTAACATATGAGTTTAGAGGAAATTATGAAGGGACTTTCTGAAGAAAAGTAATTCCTTTTTATGATAGACACTTGTCTTCCATAGGGAACAGATTTTAGAGAGACAATTGTAGAAAAACAGCTTCCATAGCAGTCACACTTTTAGGATTTTATGTTTAATATGTTTAATAGCTAGATTATTAGTCCTAATCACACAGATTCAGTGCAAATCTATAGTATACTAATGAACATTTCCTTCCAAGCAAGCTTTCAGGATTTTTGAAGTGCTATGGCAAAACAACATAATTACAGCCTGTGTCATACTCTTTTATGTTTCAACTGGAAAAGAGAAAAATTAATGTCACAGTACTATCAATCTACCTGCACTTTTATTAAAGAGAGAATTATGATTTTAATTTTGACATTTAAATACACCTTTTTATTTGTGTGTGTTTGTGTGTAAGTAAATACTCATATATTGCTCATATATTGTCTTTAGTCAGTGGGCAGATGATAGTGATCTTCTGCCTGAAATTTGAAATCTTGGAACTGCACAGTCACTACAGGCCTTAGATCTGGCTGATATATTGCTTAAATAGCAATTTAAGCAAGTTAGTTAAGACAGGATATACTGATTTAGAGACAACTAAATCTTAGCGAGTGAGTATTTTACAGACTAGCAAGACGTACACATATTCATTTATTCTAACAGACATTTGCCAGGAGGCAGGACACAGGAAATAGTGTAAATCTTGTCATTTTCTGCTGTGTCATATCCTTTCTTTCGTGGTGCATTACTCCCCTTAGCTCCATAGAGCCAGAGGCAAAAAAAGGCTAAAGCTGCTCAAGTGTGGTGTTGCCTGATCTCTTTTTCTGTAGGTGGAAACTACCTGCACTCTTGCTGTCATTCACTAACTGCACTGAAAAGTAAACTGACTCCCTCTCTGTGAGATAATAACTGATCCAATAGACCTAGGTTCAGCCTCACAAAACTACAAGACATCTTGTAGAAAACAATGTCAAGAAAACCAGTAAATGGAGGAGCTGCCACTTAAGAGGATTCATTTGTGGGACTAGACACATTGTCTTTAGAAAAATTAAATACTCATTTTAGTAAATCACTTCAAAAGTAAAGTTAGTAGTTACTTAGCTGCTCTTTGTATTGGCCCCTTAAAGCCTGAAATTGCTGCTTCATTCAAAAAATCTGATGATTTTAGCATCTAAAAAAAGCCCCCAATCTACTTTTTTTAGCCTGAGCAAGCATGCATTTTCTGCAGTGAGTGAATTGCACGACAAAAACTGAGCTTTTAAAAGCTCCTTTTAAAAAAAATAGTCAGAATTGTCAGTTTCGAGCACATAATAATTTCAATCAAATGACCCTGTACAACATATCTGTTTTAAAATTTATCAGTATATTGAAGATCCATGTTGCTTTTCTGTCTTTCAAATTTACCTTCCCACTGGAACATCTCAGTTAAGGCTTCCCAGTATATCTGTTCTTTATTAACAGCTTATAAGGCTAGATTGTTTTGTTTTTGTTTTGTTGGTTTTGTTTTGTTTGATATATAATCCTAAGTAATTTCCTCCCATAACTTTAGATCTGTCTTTATTAGAAAAAATGAGAAATAAAACCTGAAGTAATGCTCCATGTGGAAGCATTACTGATCACCATAACGACAGAAATACATTTGCAAATTCAGAGTTTAAATAAAAAGCATCTCTGTTGTTCTCAATTTTTCCGCTGTAATGTATGTGAGAACACTCTCATGTACAATGTGTAATTCAATTTCAGAGCCAATAAGCTCTAAAAGATTCTAAGCTGAACACTGTTCTTCTGAACTGACAAGGTCATATTGCTCTGTTCAGAAATAAGTGCTTCAGCAGGAGAAAATTAGTATGGGCAAATCAGTCTCAATCCAGTAAATACTTGAGAGAAAAATAATGTACATCTAAATTTGAGAATACAAAGACTTGTCTACCCATAGTACAATAGACTAAATAACACCACAGAAAAATTATCACTTTATTCTTTCAAGAAAAAAATAGTAATAGTCCCATGAAATGCATGGTAATGAGGAGAATTTTCATTTCCATCCAAATAGATTAACAGTGCATTCCCAAAATATACAAGGGACTTAAGTACATTAGACAATGTTAAATTATATACAGATCTCCCATAACATGCCTGTCAATGTAAGGCTCATATTTCAAGCTCCATTGTAAGAACTATTAAAGGTTTATCATACAAGTTAGTACAATACAACGGGCTTAGGAAACTGCAGTGATTTCTGGAGAATACTTTACTCACTGTCTGTTGGTTGCACTAGAAGTATATCCTACATTCTGCAAAACAGACAAATGTCAAGACTCAGACACAGGGCTTGAAAAATTGTTCATTACATAGAAGAGCCCTAGTTAAGAAACACAAACCCTCAGAATGCCAGGAAAAAGGGCTTCTAAAAACTGATTTTTGTATTTTATATGTATTAATATTTTAATAGCTATTCTGGTTTCTAAACTCTTGAAAAAGCAGATATGAGTTGGAAAGAGTTTTAAAGTTGATCCATAGCTGAAAAAAATTTACTCCTACCATTCCTCTTTATTTTAGCTTTCTTACAAGTCTAGGACATATGGGATAGATAACGGAGGTGCCTTCTAAACTAGATGTAACTCTTGGGCTCTGAGGGTAATGATCAAAACCACAAAGTGCTGCTGAGGTTAGTCACTACTGTATCCCAGAGGAGGATACTGAGGCCAATACTGTCTAATCTCTGCATGAATCTGAGGTGAGTCAGAGCCTACCCTCAGCAAGTTGACTCATACAAAGTGAGAGGAGTTGCTGATAGAGTTGATGAGAGTATTGATAGAGTATTGTCATCCAAAGGGACTGCAACAGGCTGGAGAAATAGGCTGGCAGTAACCTTTTGACTTTCAACAAAGGGAAATGAGAAATCTTGCTCTTGAGAAAAAACAATTCCAGGCACCAGATCAGACTGGGCCACACCAGCTGACTCAGTCAGCTTCTATCTGACCCTGAAAACCAGGGAAAAGGTCTGGAGAAAGGAAGATTTTCCTTTGATGAGGCAGATTGAGCTAGAGACTGTTTAGTTAAACTTCACGTCAACAAGATTATGGGCCTTGGTGGGAGTGCTGAGTAAACTGGCAAATATAGAATCATAGAGTATCCTGACTTAGAAAAGACCAAAAGGATCACAGAATTCCAGTTTGTGGCCCTACACAGGACTAAACATCCAAACATCACACCATGTGCCTCAGAGCATTGTCTAAATGCTTCATAAAATTTGCCATGCTTGGTACTGCAACCACTTCCCTGAGAACCCTGATCCAGCAATATGACACCATTTCTAGGATATTAATAATTTTGAAAGGTCATGACCATCAGGAGAGCTGCCTGAGGATTGGAAAAAAATGTAAATGTCACCCCAGTCTTCAAAAAGAAACAGAAGGATGACACAGGGAGTTAGAAGCTATCAGTCTCACACTTGTTCTTGGAAAGATGATGCAATGGCACATCCTGGAAGTCATCTCTAAGCATGTGGTAGACAAGATCATCAGGAATATTCAGCAAGGATTCACCAAAAGGAAATCGCAGTATTACTAAGGTTGGAAAAGACCTCCAAGGTCATCAAGCCCAAACTTTGATTACCACCTTATTACATAGACCATAGCACTAAGTGCCACATCCAGTTGCTTTTTGAACAGCTCTGGGGATGTTGACTCCACCACCTACCTGAGCAGCTTGTTCCAAGGGTTAGCACCCTCCACAAGAATCACAGAAATCATGCTTAAACAACCTGCTTGTGTTCTAGGAAGGGACAGCTGACTAAATTGATAAGAGGAGAGCAGTTGATGTTGTCCTCCTGGATTTCTCCAAGGCTTTCAACCCTGTCTCCCACGATATCCTTATATGCAAGGTCAGGAAATGCAGGCTGGATGAGTGAAGAGTGAGGTGGCTTGAGAAATCACTGAATTGTGGATCATTAGAGGATGGTGATCAGTGGCACAAGTCAGAAGTGGCACAAGAATCTAGTTGGAGACCTATCACTGGTGATACCTCCTTAGGTTAAATACTGGGCCCAGCATTGTTTAATTTATCCATCAATGACTTGGGTGAAAAGCAGATGCCTCCTTACCAAGTTGACTATTACACAAAGCTGGGAGGAGTCGCAAAAGCTGTCTGAGAACAATCCTGGACAGTATGATCACAGTGACCCTACTTCAGCAGGGGCTGGACAGTGCAATGACCAGTACTGCCTACAATCTCAGCCATTCTGTGAACAGTTCTGTTCTAATTCTCTGAACATTCTCAGACCGAATTTGTATTTCAGGTCCTTACAAGGTATTTTATGAAGGTCAAGCACAAAATGCCATTAACTAGGCATGTTTTTATTAACCTCAATGTACAGTTTTGTAAAATCTTTGAAGAAGTCTATGAAAAATTCTGGGATTTAGTGTTCCTCTACTTATTCTTATTCTAGAGTTGCAAAGATACATCTCAGATTTAGACTTCATAAAGATTTACCTCTGTAGGCATCCTTTTTGATAGAAATAGATTTATAGATGAAGTAAACTCATACAGGGTCTTCTGAGAGCCATACCCTCATACAGGGATATGGCTCTGAGAGGACAGCCCTAACTTACCGATTTTGAAACAGCGGTGCTTTTCTGAAGTAAGCAGAAGTCTAAGCCTCATTCCTACTTTTCTTATTTTTATGCATTATGTCATCTCTGTGAATGGTGGCAGCCCTGGATATTTTTATCCCTCTGCAAGTCAGACAGCTAAATTTTGTGGAAAGATAAGTGGGACAAGTGCATCCTGAAATCTTGCATGGAGAGTACTGAGGATGTCTGTTTAAGAAATCATTGTGGGATAAATGGGAATGGCAAAGTATTTAAATATCCTTATAAAAAAGTTTAGTGCAGATATTATATATTAAGCATATTAAGCACCAAGCTCCTTTGGTGTTCAGCATGTTTATGTCTAGCTAGTGCTTGACTTTGCCTGTATTCTACATTACCTGCAGGTGTTTTAATTTCACTTCACTGTCAGCAGCTGCTCTTTTTAGAAAAATACATCCAA
Source organism: Camarhynchus parvulus (assembly GCF_901933205.1). Lineage (NCBI taxonomy): Eukaryota > Metazoa > Chordata > Aves > Passeriformes > Thraupidae > Camarhynchus > Camarhynchus parvulus. Next base: position 12,877,395 of record NC_044601.1, on the reverse strand, counting down.
AAACCTTCAAAAATTCAGTAAGAATTATACATGTATTTGCTCTTGGGACTTATGGAAAATCTTCTAGCCTTCATTAGCAAAATCAGTTCTCTAAGGCAGATGTTAAAAAAGATAAACCTGTTTCTGCAATTTCTGTCAGTAAGTTAAATGCACAATATTGTATGCTAAGAGCATTTCCTACCTCAGTTCATGAATTTAGCAGTTTTGCTAGTATTTCTGCTTTGACATCTGGCATTTTTACATATTCTTTTGGACTCTAATTAATACTGCTTTAGTAAAAGACTTTACAAGATTCCATTTTGTGGTGAATTGCAAAAAGAACAACCTTCGAAGAGTGAAGGTATTGTTCATTTTTCAGAGATATATTTGGTTCTTGTAGTTTGAGAGCATCCCTCCTGCCTTCTGAAGTACCTACAAAATTTTTCAGCAGAGTAGCCAATCTCTTCTTTTTAATGAGTCAGAGTGATGAGTATCACTGCTCAGTATCTCTGCTTTTTTTTTTTAATTTCAGTATCTCTGCCTTTATTTTATTTTTAACTGAGCTTTAGAGCCTTTCAAGATCACAGAATCACATAATCACAGAAGCATACAGGTTGGAAAAGGCCTCTGAGATCATCAGGTCCAATCTCCGACAGACCACCACCTTGTCAATTAGATCACAGCATCAAGTGCCATATCCTGTCATTTCTTGAACACCTCTCAGGATGGTTCTCCACCATCTTCCTGAGCATTCAAATATTTAACAACCCTTTCTGTAAAGAATTTCCTTCAGATGACCAAACTGAATGCCACCCCAGCACAGTTTGAGGCTATGAGGCTATCATTTCTACAACTTTCTTTCAGGTAATTGTAGAGAGCAAGTTTTACGTGGGCCTTAGAAAAACAGCAATGTAAGTAAACGTGCTGCACATGCTACATACATTGTACTATACGAATTCATTTGCAGGATGTAAAGTTCTGCAAGTACTAAAAGCAAGCAGGAGAAAAGAATTATAGAATGGAATCACAGAACTATTACAATTTAGAAGATTTCTGGGAGGAAGAAACTCCATAAATTCTTTTAAGCAAACAAACAAACAAAAACACCAAACAAACCAAATAAAAAAATTTAAAACAAAAAAAAAACAAACAAACCAACCCCCCCCAAAAAAAACCAAAAAATAATTCCCTACTCAGAGAATCCTTAAAATTAGGATATTTTTTACAGAAAGAAGTATGTATGTGCGTCCAGGTAGCATTCCCTGTGTGAGGGGAACTTATCTTCAAGTTCTACTTGTTATATAGTTCATAACTGAACATGGTCTTTAAATATACTAAAAGCAATGGATCTGAAAGATACAAGTAGGAGCTGAAAAGCACAGAAGAAGACAAGAAACAAAGTTTGTTTTGCATATGGGCACAGTTTTCCATATTGAGAGAATTTCTCTATTAAGTAAAATATTTTGTCTCCTGGAAGAAGATGTTTACAACATACTCTCTGACATTTGAAAACTGAAAACTTGGCACTGTGCTTCCAGACCAAAACCACATGTTCTCGAAAGACAGAAAATCAGATACTACTCAGTTTGAACAAAATAAAGTCAATGTTTTCTTTTTCTCTTCATCTTTTTATGTCTGTTTGAATCCCTGTTCCTTGGGATGTTAGTGTTCAAAAAATTAGATGCCGATTCAGCGCTATAACACAGTAAGACAGAGGGCAATGAAGTCCAGTGCCTCCATTAGCAGAAGCAAATGGAGCTGAGATGATCTGACATAATCAGCCATCAGGACAAGGCTGATGTACAGTTGCTAAAATTTTGTAGCTAAGCAATAAATATCCGGCAAGACAACAAGAGATATCTTTCTAGTGGTCTGCTTTACAAGTTGTCTTGTAAGCTGTAATGATTTTCTGTTAGTAAAAACAACTTTGCAAACTTTAAGTAATGTTTAATTTTTAGTTCTATTTTTATGGTTATAACTTTAGGTTATGGTCCTAACTCCAGGCTAGGAGCAAAGTTAGGAATTCATTGCAACCAAGATCTATAAGAATGGAATATTTAAATAGATTGAAGATCTTTTCAGGTGAAAAGCACGAGGAGATATAAAGGCCTGATATAACAGGAAAGAACAGGTGTTCAAAAAGGAGGGAACACTTAGTCTGAGACCAGAGCTTGTTGTCCCAAATAAAGCAGTAAGTTCTTAGAAATAATCCCAGAAACACTCTCTATTACAGTCTATATACCAAGGCCTTTGGAAAGAGAAAAGCCAAGCTATTTAGCTGCAGGACATGCAGGCTGCAAACAAAAAATTTTAGTAACAGTTGGTTCTAGTCAGGAATAAAGAAATGGACGGGAACAAAAACTATCATGATAACATTCCAACTTCCATGAAGAAATCATTAAAACAACAGCAAATATTCATGTTTCTCAGCAGCACTAAGAGACAAAATTGGATGGTAAAAAAAAAAGCCAAAAGTTTTCAGTTTGTTTTATAGTGCTTGGCATTCACAAGCTGGGTGGCAAGTAAGTTATCCCAAAGGTGCTCTGTGGCTGCTGTATTTCCATGGTTTCCTATGCCCTGTACCAGAGAAGCCAAGCAACATAATCCTGATACACACTGCAAATCAAATGCTGAAAAGGACTGAGATGTTAAATATTGGCCTACTCTTGGTTATCATTTTTGTGCAAGTGGTGAAAAGTTTTATAGCCAACACCTGTGTGACCTCTATGACCTATGTATACCTTTCTCAGGTGTATTCTACTTAATGGACAAGCTGAATGATGGTTAATGATCTGCCCTCTCTTCACCCTCTACCATATATGGAATAGGAGGTATTAAGAACAGATACTGATAAAATATACTCAGACACTGATAAAAGATACTCAGAGGAACACAAATTATTAGTGCCAGAACCTTATTTAAAAACTATATGTGAAACAAACTGTGTAAAAGACAGTATCTCCAAGAAACACTAAAATCAATAGAGACAAAGAGTAGGAGAGAGAAATTACTGTCTCTGGATGTCAAAGAAGTAACAATAGGATAAAGAGATTTCAAAACCATATAAGTAAAAATTAACTGGTCTATTTTTGCTTTGTTCACTAAGTTTTCATAGTCCCATATGAATGTTCAAAACCAAACTCATGTCTAATACCTACTGTGGAGCTATGTTTTGTATTTTTGCTGAGAACAATCATTTTTTGTACCCAGTGTGAGGCTTACAGCTTCAAGATAATGACAGGTTTTGTTGGGGTGTGCTGTTATTGCTATTTAGCAGTAAATCAGCAAGCTCCTGTGCTTGCCATGGGGCTCACTTGTCTGACTGTAGACTGTACTCTTGAGCTTGCTAGCAGCTGCTTTTTGCCTTCTCCACTCACTGCAGTGCTGTGCTGCTGATCACCTCCCTCTGCTGTGCCTGGGAATGTTCTGATAGCAGCCACGGCAACGTGCCTGGGCTGGCAGGTGGCCAGGGCATCGCTGCTGTGCCCGAGCTGCTGTTCCTGTGCTGCTCTACTGAACAGGCTGCAATTCCAGTGTCAATTTCAGCTGAAGGGACTGTGACCAGTGAGTGAGTCCACAGCAGAGCAGGATGCTCTGGAACATCAGTGGCTGTGGACAAGTCCTAGGGTGATGTTATGTTGCTTGTATCCCCATTCATATGTTCTGTTTCTGTGGGATATTATGTTCTGTGCCTTTAAGACTGGCTTTGAAGAGTGAAAGTTTTGTTTGGGTTTTTCTTATCAGGGACACAGAGACGGGCAGTACATAGGGTTGCTTTCACTTTTTTGCTTTTGCTTTTTTGCTTTGCTCTCTCTCTCTCGCTCTCGCTTCTGTTTGCTTTTGCTTCTGCTCACTTTTGCTTCTGCTCATTAGCTAGTTTAGCTAAACAGTCCAGATTTCTTCCTGGACTGTTTCTCCTCTCCTTTTTTCAACCATCTCGAACTTGCTCCAGACTGGGACCTGGGAACACCGAGAGTTTGCCCTGTGTGGCTGCAGCAGCTGCCCAGCACTGGACGGACTGAGAACAGAGCGACCACCCCCCGAGAGGGACTTTCTGAATTTGTCATCTGTTTCAGAGTGGTGTCACCTGGTATTGTTCATTTTGTGTGCTGGGGGGTACTGTGCCTGTTAAATAAACAGGTTCTTTCCACTTCTCTCCGAGGAATTCTTCCCGAACTTGTTGGGGGGAGGGGCCATGTGGGTTTGCTTTCTGGAGGGGCCCTCCTTTGGAGATTCTCTACCAAATTTGCCCTAAACCAGGACAGAAACAAACTGAATCAGTGGAGGAGAAGTGTTGCAAGAACCAGTGTAAGTGCAGCAGTGACCTCGCCTGAGCTGGCTTTGGTGCCCAGTAACTTGACATTACCTCTCCTGTCCTGAGTGACCATCATCAGAGATGGGGCCTGAACTCATGGACTAAATTGACTCAATGGATGTTTTGTGGACACTTATGGACATTTATGGACATTTTAGTGATATTTCACAGGACTGGTTCACAGATTAAGGGAATGATATCTGTGTATTCTACCAAAGAGTGGCAAGGGGAATTATGGTTATTGGATAATTTGGGATTTGAGGATGATGTAAGTGGTATAGAATCGGGGTGGAGAATGTATTGGTTTTGGCTGAGATAAGGCTAATTTTCTCCATAGTAGCTAGCGTGGATCTAGGGGTTTGGTTTGTGCTGGAAACAGTGTTGATAACACAGGATGGTTTCATTATTGCTGAGCAGGGATTACCAAGAACCAAGGCCTTTTCTGCTTCTCACTCACCCCATCTCAGTGAGTGAGACTGAGGGTGCGCAAGTTGTTGGGAGGGGACACAAAGGTGTGGCTGACCTCAGCTGACACAAGGGATATCACAGAATCAAAGAATCATTAAGGTTGGAAATCCTCTAAGATTGAATCCAAATATTAACCTAGTATGTCCATATTCACCACTGAAGCACATCTCAGATCCCACATCCATGCATTTCTTTTTAACACTTGCAGGGATGGTGATTCCATCGCTTCCCCGGGCAGCCTATTCCAATGCCTGGTCAACATTCCAATGAAGAATAAGTAGGCCCAAAGGAGATAATCCCTCATATTGTAATCATCTTTAGTAGCACTCTAGAACTCAAATACTCCAGTAATATACTACTGTGGCCATGAATACTGTAGGCTTTAAAGGTGTGCAAATACTCTAAGCTCTCTAATATTCTTTCATGTTTCGCTTCTTTCCTATATCACTTATCCACCTACTTTTTGTCAGTAATGTAAGACTTCTGAAGACAATTTCTTTCCTCTTACAGAATAAGACATTTTATTTTACAGAGGGGATAAAATTTCTGATATTCGCATGTTTATCTTATTTTCTCTCAGCAACATACATTTGTTTAATACAATCTTTAGCCATGCCTGCATCCAGTTCATCAAAAGAACCTTTGGTTCTCAGAAGTATTCAATAGTAATAGGTTTCAAAACAAGGCATGTATATGACTAAGTAGGTTAGAGAAAACTACTGCGATGCAATTAGAAGGACAGCAACTACAACTCTGGTTGAACAGAAAGAGTAAGGAAATTTGAAGATATAAATAGATGCTCCGAAGACCAAGTAGTCATTTATTAAAAAAAGATAATTGTATGTGTTCCCTGTCTGTTCAAAGCACTCAAAGATTAAGGCAAGGTAAATGTTTTAAGTACTGGTTGTTGGTGAATAATAAGGAGTCACATCTAAAGTCATTGTGGCTGTGTCTCAGGGAGTACACAATTATTTTATCAAATCTAGTTTGATATCTTCCAGCAATTTTCAACTTTTGTGCATTTGTTTGCATACCTACGTGAATCCTTTTTTTCACAACAATTGAAATAACACTACCTTTGTTTTCTCCTCTGGTAGCAGTTATTCATGAGTGAGATTATCTGGGACACAGTTGTGAAGGTTTCTAACACATATTTTTATTTCAAAGCAAAATGGACTTTGAGGTTTTAGCAGTGTAAATGAGTCAGCAAAAAAACTTCTTCTTGGAGTAAAGTTCTGTTTACTCAAAGCTTTAGGGCAGCAGTGCTGTGTTTTTGCAGGTAAAAGGTATCTATCTTTGAGTATTTGAATTGTTATCTTGTCACAAACGGAAGATCAAATGGAAAATCTGGAAAAAAGCTTAAGATAATCTACAAAATTTATAGTAAAAAAATTCATCCTCTTTGCCCTTTTTTTCACAAATAAGGATGAACAATACATGAAAATCCTAACTGCACAGCTTTCATAATTAAACCTAAAAATAGACAAAATTCAATTTAATGCAAATTATTAATCTCACAGCAGTAAAGGAAGAGGGTGAGTGTATAGGATTTGTTTTTCTTGTGTATTTTGGATAGTTTTAAAAAATATATTTTTCTTTTATCATTCTCATTTTGAAAGGAAATATTTTGGAATTTCACTGAATTATGTATTCTATTTCTCTTAAATGGAATAGGGAAAAAAAAGTGCTTTGAGAGGCAAAGAGTGGAAAATCTTCCTTTAAATCAGAAAATATGTACGTATCACGTGGGCAAAAAGGGAAATTTCAGAAAATCTAACTCCCCCATGTAACTAATATGTCTGAACACATAAGGACTATTCTCTGAAATTAGAATTTCACTCCACAAAGCAAGAAACAAAATCAGCCAAGGAATCAGTAAGGTGTTTTTGTATCTATGGGGCCAAGACGCTGTGTACTAAGCAAGCGCTAAGCCTGGAAACCAAAGTTAGCCCGCAGCATCAGGAAAGAAGACGTAGAAAATATAACAAAACTTAATGAGAGGAAAAGGTAATCATTTTGCAGAAAAGTACTGGCAAAAATTATTTGTAAAATGGGCTTTTCATAGGGGAAGAGTCTAGCTTTTCAATGGTCTCATAACATTTCCCATTTCTAGTAAGTCTCTGAAGCTTACAATTTGCTTCTTCTCCAGGAGGAAACTCCTTCTTCTAGGTGACAAAACGATGGGAAAATATTGAAAAAGCAATATGGGAGCCATTGAAAAAATATACCAATATTCCTAGTCATTTCTGCGTTTCTTCAGATCCTTGAGGAAAATTTGAGCCAGATCCTTCTATTCCTACAGCTCAAATTACTTTTTCAGTCAACATATTGTCTTAGATAAGAAGGGTTTGAAGCAGCTACTCTTTAAAAATCTTGATTCTGTAGCCCAAGCATTTGTCACTCAAGCTGAGAAAACTGACCTGAATAGATCTGTATATATTGGATTATAAAATCTATTTGGCATTTGTAAAGTCTGTCTATAAATGTTTACTCAAATAATTTTGCCTACTGTGAACCTGAACATCAGCTCCATCAGCCTATGCTGGCATGCTTGTAATGTCCAACTGAATTTCACACTCAGAAGGCTTTTATACCATCCACATTGTCAGCAATGATAATTTAGCATTAGTAAAGATCAAGACATTGAGTTTTCCTAAAAACATTAATATAAATGGCATTTCCTAGAAAAAAATTAACGTAACCCAACAGTTTTCCTAAAAACATTGCCTATTTATCATTCTGCCACCTAGTAGCATGCTTCCTGGTGGCAAGTAGTTATCTTTTAAATCTGGATGGATTTCTAATATGTACAGCAATAATGAAGATGCTAGAGCAAAAAAAATCTGGATAACATAGATGAGTAATGCAGAACAGTATAATATCATCCACAGATGCTGCATTTCTGAAATATTTCAAGACTCTTAAGGATCTACAATTCTCAAATTAGAGAAAAGGATTAAAAAATTATGTAAATATTGTACGCCTACAGCTTAATAGCCAGCTTTGAGAAGTTGAAAGGAACACTTACTAACAGTCCTTTCTACCGCGGGAAATAGACAAAGTATTTCATTTGGACAGTCTGTCTCTTTTTGTATTTTAAATTGATTTTTACCTTCCTGTAAAAATGTTTTTCTATGAAGCTATTAAAATGGGTCCATTACTTCTGTCAGTAGGACTCCAATCATATGTAGAATATAAGAAATTATTTATTTTTTCATACTTCTGTTTGATTTTTTGTTGTGAAAAGTTGTGTTTGAACAACAAGTTGCACATTTTCATAAATGTCAGTTTTGTGTTTAAGTCAAAGCTGCCCCATATTATTTCTCCTATATAGTATTTCAATTATTAAGAATTGCTGTTGTGGGTAAACACCAGTGGGACACCTAAACACCCCAAAGCCATTCAGTCATGTCTCCCTCCATACTCAGTAAGTTAAGGAAAATGAGAGATAGTCATTCAATATAAAATAAACAAACAAGCATGTTATGAAGAAAATAACTCCTATGTTATAAACAAAATTCTGTTATGAAGAAAAACAATTCTTTGCTAGCCAGGTCCAGTACAGTGTTGTAGTCAGGTATTAAGTTATTAATCCCTCTACCTAACCTTTTATGATGGAGAATAAAATTTTCTGGTGCAGAATAAAAGTTAAATTTTCAAGGCTTAAAGAAAATAAAACAGTCTCAATAAAAAATGTATTGTACAAAAAAAAACCTATTGAATAAAATATATACTCTTCTTCTTACTTACTAGTTTAACATATATTTTGTGACATCATATGACAAGGAGCATTCCGGTTGTCAGCTGGGGTCAGCTGCCTCAGTTGTGTTCCCTACCAACCTCCAATGTTTTTCCAGCCTTTTTGCTGTTGGTGCTGAGTGTGGAAAAGTCTCTATGCTGTGCATGCACAATTCACTAATAACAAATTCATCATTTTGCTGTGAACAATGTTTCAGTCACAAACACAAACCACAGCACCATACAGTTGCTATGAAGAAAATTAGCTCCATCTCAGCCAGATATGATAGAGATTTGAAGAAAAAACAAAGAAAGGAAATCCACACGATTTTATAATATTCTTATGTACTTTATATATCCGTATCAAAGTGCCCTTAACATTTAAAGACATTACTCTGAAATAGGGATTAATTTTGCAAGGTCTGCTATAAACATTACAGCAATGAGTTGCCCCTAGCAACCATGTGTCTTCTAGGTCTTCCTCTTAATACTGCAGTACAAAGAAAGAAAAAAAAATCAGTGCTAGAAAGCCACATCTTCATAAAGAGGGAAGACCATCCCTGAACTGAAGTTTTAAGCTTGCAGCACCTTTCTTTTCACCATACTGTTTGTGTGCTGCCATGCCTTTCGGCTTTAAAGGAATAAAAAAACTGGCACCACTTTGCCCTTTTCTTCACATGTAAGGCTTAAATCCTAAACAATTTTATTATTAAAAATGGGGGGAAACATATTAATTGAAAATTGATAATGCAATTATTATAATTTAAACTCCTTCATCACCAGATATTTTACATGTCCTGTATTGTGAAAATTTTTTCTAGTGAGAAACAACATTGTCAGTACTTTCAGGAGATATTATTAAAATTAGGGCAAATATTTTTTGGCATTACATCTTATATGGAATCATAGGTGCTATGATAATAAGCCGTTTTCTTTTCCCTTTTTTTTCCCCTCCAGTTAATGAGAAGGTCACTATCATAAAGACCTTAAGTATCTTTGGAAAACTAAGGTGCTTAAAAAAAACAACCACAAAAATCTCTGTAGAAACAACTTAAATAAAAAATTGGAGTATTGAGCATAGTTCTGCTTCTAGGTGCTCTATTTCAGCTATCACCTATTTTGTCAGTCTTAGAGTGTTTTTTATGGCTTGGGGCTGGGTGAACTTAAATTGCCTCAATTAATAATTTCAATGTGTGAAGATATAGTTACATTATTAAACTCATTTAGAGAAATAAGTACAGGCAGAAAAGTCCATTCAGAAACTAATCCTGGACATCTCCAAATAAAGATCTACTTCTTAGTATTCATTTCTGTTATTTGTATAGTTGTATTCAAAAGAGTAATTTTAGAATATTAAGCAGGTTTTTTATAAAAGTTTGGATAAGGGGGGTCACAATCTTGATCCAAATAAATCCAGCTTTCACGTGCAAAAAGCTATAATTTCCATAAGTTTTTAACAGCAGCAAAACCCCCAACAGAACTTTATTAAGGAGCTGACATAAGAAAAGCTTGTTTTGAACAGTGCAATGCCTTTGTAAGCCTGCATAATATTAAAATCAAAAGTATTTTTAGTACTTCAAATTCACACTATGATTAAATAATATCCAGACCTGAGTATTAATAATACATGAGAAATCGTAGAGCTGTATGGGATTCTCTCCTTTGAAGTATATTTATATGCACTGCCTCCACAGTAGCTATGAAACACTTTAGTTTCTCAGTGGGTAACGTGTCCTTTTAACATCTGAAAAAGACGTTTCAGATGTTGGAATTTTGGTGTGTTTTTTCCCTCTTTGTATTGGCATTTGTGCTTACGAAAAGTTAACTCTTTCTTTCCAAATACAGGGGAAGTCTAATGTCAATTCTCCAGAATAGCTGTTTCTTGACATATACTTGTCAGCAAAGTTCACAACATGGGGCATCCAGAAACAACTTCTCAAACACTCTGATTGCAAAACTGACTCAACAAAACAAAGCAAAATCAACCTGCATACAACAAGTTGAACTAATGCAACAAATCTCAGCACACACACACACAAACTTTCAATATGATGCCATCACACACATTGGGGCAATATATTAATCCAAATACAGAATACTATTCATTGTTGTATGATTGATGTGAAGAAAATAAAGATACCTTGGAAAACTTTAACATAATGGATTTTTTTTCTTTTAATCACCGTAGAGGTGAAAAAGTTAGCTCTCTTACAACTGACACGACCTTGGAGTGAGGCATCCATACTGAAATAACACTATGATGTCACTATTCATTATAATAGCACAGTATCTTTGATCATTTTAACTCTGCCTTTGAATGCATTCTCTTTTTATGAAATGTTATTTGATCACCTAGAAAGAAAATATTTTAGAAGTATATCCTGGATAAAAAACCCACAGAAATACCATAATTTTGCGAAACTGTCATGCAGTTCCCGCTTTTATTCCCATTACATTCCCATTATTTCTGTAGATTTTTCCAAAAATTTTGAGCTCTTTCCTTCCAAGGGAAGACCAATGCTTTCAAAGTATACCTTATCTGTTCAGGAAATGAGTCTAAAAAAAAAGTCAATACAAATTATAAAAATAACAAAGCAACTTCTGGCTGTCAGCATAAGAGAGCTTGTGTCAAACATTTCTCCACTATGGGAAGATCTGTTTATTAACTACCTCTCAAGCAAACTGTACTTTCTCTTTGAGCCTTTTATCAACTTCTGCCTCCAAACAGAGATCAAATTAAACAAATAAATTATTCCAAACCATAATTTTCAGATATATTATGCTTTTTCACTACAGCTAAATTGTCAGCAGCATAAGATAGGATACCAATATATGAGATATGTTTAGGAGCTGTGGTGACGAGTTCCAGAAGAAATGATCATACTGCAGGAAAAGGATAAAGCAAAAAGAGCAAACAAAGTAAACAAAATCCCAAAAAATCCATGTGTTCTGATGATTCTGAACATGCCTTTGAGAGTGACCATATGAACAAATAGAATGCACAAGCACCTCTATAAGACCAAATACAGTGACATAGTCAAACAAGTTCAAATCCAAATAATGTTTTTGTCTTTCATTTAATACAGTAGCTATGCCTTAAATTTTATGTTTTGACAATAGATTTGTACACTTGAAAGCCTATATGTTTAGTATCTTTTACATATGTATACAAATATATTTATTTTATCATCTCCAATGACATTTATCAAAATCACAATTAATGAATTTCTAGAAGACTTATAGCCTAAGGACCCAGCTTTTTCCAAAAGAAAAAAAAGTAAAATCTCAGCTGATTGTTGACAGATTTCACATTGTTTTTCGGATATCAAGTTGAGTAATAATTTAAGAAATAATATTTTCAAGAAAAAAACCTGACTCACATCCCTATAGAAAAGGAAATCCTTTTGGAAATTTGGAGGCAAGCCACTGAGTAATTTAAAATAAACATTGTACTTTTTTTTTTTTTGAAAAAAGGATTTTAGGACTATGATTTTTTTTTTAATTATCTTTCTCTACTTCCTTTCCCTTTCTTTTCCCACCTTCTGCCATCATTTGTCCTAAATCAGAGTAAATCAGACTCCAGAGCAGAATTTCATTGAGGATTTATCCTGTATTACTCATCTACCAGAGTACCCTTTATGTTTTCTATTTGCATTTCTAATTATTTTCTGGCTGATGTCTTTTTGTATCAAAAGCGTAGGGAACTGCAGGTGTTGATGATAATACTTAACTTTAGTGTAATTCATGTTTTACAGCTCTGTAGAGGTTAGGGAACAGATGTTGAGAGTTGTTATATTAACCTAGGTACTTCATTAATTATTGTGCTTAATAAAAAATGAACTGTACTAACTAAAATAATCTCCTGTTACTTTAGGGAGTAGTCAGTGCACTAGTATATCTTCTGCTAGTGAGACATACACAGATGCTCACCGGAGACGTGCACCTCTATTGTCTTTCAGTAAGTAGCATGATGTGTTTTACAGCACAAAAATCCACCACAAAATTGATGAATACTAGCACTTCTGTTATTGCACAATTTACTGGGATTTGATTAATTTCCTCCTGGACAGACCTGTTAAACTATTTCTACCCCTAGCTTCCTTTAAACAAATACTTATAATCCTATTGCTGTAACAATGTGGACATGCACTGAATATTCCATGATTATAAAAGATAACTCTTCTGAAATCATAATACTTTGGAAACTAATTCAAGAATATCAGCTAATTTGTCTTCCCTCTGCCTGAATCTAGCAAGGGTTTTTATGCCATTGGAAAGATGGGAGTGGACACATATTAATAGGAATGTGCAAGAAGACCTGGTATCTGAGTCAGGATCAAAGCTTAGGAGCATCTGAAATTTGTAACTGTTGTAAAATATAACCCATATGAAGTTATTTCTCTTCTCTGGAGCAGCTTCACATGTCATAGAGGTTTCTCCTCTCCACATGGCAATGACTGCACCCTGCAGAAATCTTCCAAACTACCGCGCATGATAACCTATGTATGTACATCCAAGCAGTTCATCTGCCTCTGGGATTTGCATCCTGGAGCACTCCAAAAATCTCAGTAACAGATGCTAAGGTAACCTAATAGCTCTTAAACTGTACAAAAATATTATCATGTTATCCTCATGAGACAACTAAATATTCTGGTTATTGTGTTTTGCTGCTGCTCAAAATCTCAGGATCCATCCATTTAATTTCTGCATGCGATTTTTCCTGTCTTTCACATCCCAGAGACTGGGAGAAGGATTATATCGTGGGCAGGAGGGTTTAAATGCAGAAGATAGTCCTATGCTGCCAGTGTCTGGTAGTTTCAACCAGCATAGTCTGATGCAGTCCCTTGGGAAGTTGTGCACAGCAGTGCTACATGACCATAAGTGGCCTTTCCACAAAAATAATAAAACTTCACAAAGCATACTACAACAAAAACTTCAAACCTCATTGGACAGAAATCTTGTGTTGTATAAAATACCACTCTTCAAAAGACCATGGTATTGTCCTCAGGGCATAACACAAAAGAGAGAAATACTGACATGTTTGTGGGTCTTAAACACTTCTTTTGTCTATTTATTATGGAGTTCATCAAATGGCAAACTTTGTTGTACATAAAACACTTCTTAGCCTAAAGTGTCAGACACCAACTGAAATGTATCCTAAAAGCACCAAAGAACTTGAATCTATTTTTTAGGACTAATTTAGACAATAGATTTCTTTCTAGTTCCCATAACCTTGAGAAATTGTTTCTTCAGTAAATAACAATATTAATTATTATTTTATAGAGCCTATATCGCTGGAAAATAAATTGGTTTTAATGGGTTGTCAACCAAACCCCAAGCCATTTTCATTTGTGGGGACTGTTGACCCATATGTTCTTCATATCCAACTCCATCCCCTTGTCCCCACGCCCTTGTAAATTCCTATGAAAAGGAGAAACACAAGGATTTCTTTTTGCCAGGGCTGAAGTACACTCTCATTCATCCCATAGCAGACACACCAATTACATTGCTTAGCACTGTAAGTGCTATTTGAAAAGTAAAGTCCTCCTAGATATCACAGTTAAAATACCTCTTCTCCTTTTGTATTATGTATTTTGCAGATACCTCCTTCATGTTGTATTCCTTTTAACGATAAATTCTCTCCCTACACACGCACACTTGTGTGCACAAACACACACACATACGCACAATATTGTGCCACACAGCACACATCTCCCTCAACTTCTGAAGTACAGTCAGAATAGAAATATTAGCAAGACTTTTTCTTAATGCAACAACCAAGGAAAACATGTTTAGTCTTAAGTTTGTCTACAAACCATTATATAATTCTGTGTCTGAGAGGATGACCTTTTTCAATTGTTGTTGTACATAATATAATTTCCTCAATCAGAGACAGAAGAGAAATAAGGAATTTGAATATTTTAAATTGGTACCAGACGAGACACAGATAACTAACAAACCTGACAACATGAAGAATCTTTTCATCACCACCCTATAGAGGTCAAGATGAGTAGAAGCCATTGTTAACCAGTCCTGTCTACCTGGTCCTTCTGGAAGGAACAGACTGAAAACAGATGCAAATGTGACTAACAAGAGTGTCTGTGCCTCCAGAGATGAGGAGGGATGCCTGTGTGAACTACAGCCTGCCCCTCTATAAAGACAAGCAGAAAGACTGAGAGAGCTGGTGGATACCATATTAATGGCCACTCACAAACCTTTGAAGGGTCATTTTTGACTAGGAGAGATGCCTGAGGACTGGAAGAAAACAAATGTCACTCCAGCCTTCAAAACAGGAAGAAGAAGGACCTAAGGCACTACTGGTCTGTCACCTCAGTCACTGTAAAGGTGATGGAGCACCTCATTCTGGAAGCCATTTTTATCCACACACATGGCAGGAAGGTGGTGAGTAGTCAACATGGATTCAATAAAGATAAATCATGCTTGACTGACCTGATTGCCTCCTATGACAAGAAAAGAGCCAGGATAGATGAGAGTAGTGGGTATTGTCTACCAGGACTTCAGCAAGGCTTTTGGCACTGTCTCTCCCAGCATCCTCATAGGCAAACTCAGGAGGTGTGAACTGGATGAGCGGACAATGAGAACTGGCTGAATGATGGTCACAAGTTGGAAGTCTGTCACTGGTATTGTTTCCCAAGGTTCCATACTGGGCTCAGCCTTGTTTGCTCCATCCATCAATGATTTGGGTGGAGGGCAGATGCCTCCTCAGCAAGTTCACTGATGACCCAAAGCTGGGAGGAGTGGCTGGTAGCCCAGAGGGCTCTGCAACTCTTCAGAAGGACCTCAACAGGTTGCAGAGATTGGCAGAGAAAAGCTGTCTGAAATTTAGCAAAGGCACATACAGGATCCTGCACCTGGGAAGGAACAACTGCAGGCACCAGCACAGGCTGGGGTGACCTGCTGGGAAGCAGCTCTGCAGAGAAGGACCTGGGGGTCCTTAAGGACTACAAGCTGTCCATGAGAGAGCAGTGTGTCCTGGGAGCCATGAACACCAGTGCGATCCTGAGTACCTTAGGAAAAGCATTGCCAGCAGGTCAAGGGAGGTGATCCTGCTCCTTTTCTCAGCCCTGGTGAGGCTGCATTTGGAGTTTTGTGTTCTGGGCTCCTCAGTACAAGAGAGATATTAAACTCTTGGAATGAGGCCTCTGGAGGGCCATAGAGATGATTAGGTGACAGGAGCATCTCTCTTATGAGAAGAGGCTGAGGAAGCTGGAGCTTTTCAGTCTTGAGAAAAGACGACTAAGAGGAGACCTGATTAATTATGCCTGTAAGTATTTGAAAGGAGGGCACTAAGAGGATAGACCCGAGCTCCTCTCATTGAGGCCAAGCAATAGAAAAAGAGGTAATGGGCAGAAGCTAATGCACAGGAATTTCCACCTGAACAGGCTGGAGAGTTTGTTTACTCTCCCTCACTGGAGGTATTTAGGAATCAGGACAAAATCCTTATGTAATGTGCTCTAGGATGACCCTGCTTGGGCAGAGCAGGGAGGTTGGACCAGATGACTCCCTGTGGTCTACCTGGTTCATCACTTCCAATCACATTCTGTGAAAGACACAATTATGAACTGGTATTAGCTAAGCAAGGTCCAATTTGCCATGCATAGTCTTGGATTGATTTGTCCCTAAGTAGCCATAATTTGGAGGAACATGTATCTGGAAGAACATGAGCCACACAAACAGATTTAGTAATAACTATTATCCTTCAAAATTAAATATTGCTTACCAGTTCTTTAGAAAAAAAAAATAAACTGGAGCATCCCTGTAATTTTATTTATGCTTCTTTTATTTTCTTCCTTCTTTTTTTTTTAGTTCAGTATTTCTATGCCAACTTGTCTTCTTTCTACCATATAATTCTGACATAAAATCAGTCTTTGGAAAAATTCTGAAAACTGAAACAAGTCCAGAATTTCAAATCAAAACCCCATAGAAACACAGTATTCTTCTCATGAGTGAAAAAAAGCTTATTGTTTCCATATGAAAAAAAAAATTGAATTATGCTTTGTCCTCTAGCTTCACAGAGCCAGACTTAAATTTGTACTTATGTGCTCAAAGCTTAGACATCATTTCAGGTTCCCTTCTGCTCTTAAGATACCCTTGAATATAGTAACTTTTGGGAACTAAGCTGTTGTGCGATAGAAGATAAAATTGTTTTTGACTCAAATCTGTCAACCCATTGAGAAGCTGAAAAAAATTATTTTTTAAAGTTTTCTAGTTTTATTTTTGAAATAAACTGGAGGGTCCTGAGTCACTTGCAGTACCATTGAAAAACCTTGAATTTACCCTTCCCCAGAGGAGAGCCATCATCCAGCCTTTGTCCTTCATACTGTCTATAACTAATAGGAAAGAAGATTGGTTATTGCCACATAGAAAATAGATTGTTTTAAAGTAAGAAAAAGGTTGTTTAAATGAAAGGATGTCATTTTCCTGGAAGAATTATGAAATCGGTAGCCACTAGTAGAACAGGATGGAAGCATCCAGTCACAAATTTGCTAGTGAAAGGAAAAGACAAATTGCTTTTCTCTGAGATTTGCACAATTTGTTGAGAGAGATGACACATTCTCTGTTTTATTGATCTTCTTTGTCTTCCAGGGTCTTTTCTTGACTGGCAGATAATATACTCTCTCTTCATCCCTGAAAAGAAATTATTTACTGCGCTGCTTGGTCACCAAAAAAAAAAAAAAAAAAAAAAAGATAAAAAAAATCCCTCCTATTGAAGCAGTGTCACTGGTGCAGCAAAGAATATTAGTTTTAATAGGGAAAAAAGACCAACATGACTATGACTCTGATACCTTGGGTTTTAGCTTTCTATTTTTTTCTCTTTTTGATTTTGTGCTGCTTTGGTGTGTGGGTCTAGATTTCATATAAGGGGACAGTAAGGTTTGGGTTTTCATATGGGGGATAGTAAGCTCTCTTCACAGAGTAGTAGACGCAACAATTCCTTCTCTAGCTGGGGACCTGAGGACAGCTGATCCAGATCTCAGGCCCAAGAATATAAAGAATGTGGACTGAAGAGAGTAAAAACAAGAAGGATGGGACTTCATGGGCTGAGGCTTTAATTGGACAATTAGGTCAAATATGCTAATGACCCAAAATTTATAAAAATGTGAGATCTTTTGACCAAGCCTTCTTTTTGCTTCCATCTTGGAGCCATCTGGGCAGAGCCAAAGCCATGGCTCTGGCACTACCAGGGTGTGGCATTTGAAGGCCTTTCAATAAGTATCCTTTTATTCCCCTTAACTCTATCTAGCCTCTGTTCCATCTATTTAAGGCATCAACTCAGTGATTTGGAAAGAAAGAATCCTATGTTCTGGTCCTTACTGACCCAGTTGTTCATATTTCTTTTATGAAACAATCACCAGATGAAAGAAAATAATTGGAAAAAGAGTTTTGCCACATGAATCTAGCAGTTTAACTAGAGTATTTTCAGAACAGCCTCTAGAAATTAAATTTATTAGAAGTATTATATTTCCTGTTATTAATGAACCCTACAGTAATATCTAAAATATTGACCTATAATTTTTGGGAAAAATTATATTATTATTATATAATTTTTATTAATATTATATTTTTTTGGAAAAAAAGAATGCTGCAATAGTCTTCTTAAAACAATCATTCTGGTAATCGGCATGTATCTCAAAAGAAAACAATACCAGATGATTCTTAAAAGATTTCTCCTGTCATTTTACAAAGTGAAAGCAGTAAAACTACCAACCTGAAACTAAAGGAAGAGATGGAAAAAGTGTAAGGACCAAGCCTAATGCTTTTCATCTTTCACCAGGTAACTAGTCTCAGAACAAATTACTTTTAAATCTTTTTGATAGTTGGGCTAGCAATGTTCAGCTATCAACATCAACAATAGGCTGTTAGAGGCTGAAGTTAAATCTAAATTTCTCTAACATTACAATGTCAGAACCCAAGACATTCCTCTGACTACCTGGAGGACTCGAGACCCTGGCACGAGGCTCAGAGACCTTGGCACAGGGTCAAGGACACCTATGCCTTTGACTTTAGCCCATGGAAACAATTACCAACTTTGTGCAAAGAGTTACAAGCCACAAGGGTTTGAACAGAATGATAGTGAATTTATCACAGGATGAAAAAGCAGAATTTTGGGGTTTTAGAATGGGGGTTCAAGAGGCAAGATGGAGGAATCTGGGCATATCCTGTCTTTCTTCTTCTTGTCTTCCATCTTCTGCTGTGATGGTGGCACTTTTGGATTGGTTTAGAGTAGGGACAGACTGTCTAACATAGGTGATAGGTATTGGAAAATTATTGTAAATAATGTACATGTAGTTTTTAGCATAGAAAGATAACACCACCCTGAGGGCGGTCAGTGTGCCTGAACCCGACCTGCCAGACAGGTCGAAGAAAGAATTTTATAGACAAAAAAAAATAAACAACCTTGAAAACCAGAGCCGAGGAATCCTGACTTCATCTTCGAGTGCAGAGCTGACAAAAAAGACTCTTTAATACCTCAGGAGCCATTCCAACAGCAACAAACATAACACAACACTCAATAAAACACTCAGAAAAGACTCAATAAAAGATAATAAGTGGGTGTTTTTTGCTATAGTAAACAGTCATAATATATTTCATAGTTCTCTGCTTTACAAGAAATGAAATTTGATATTTAATTAACTAAGGGCAGTAATGTGTAATTTATTAAAGTGATATAATATCACTACAGAAAAGTCTCAGTAGTTTGCTTCAACATTGTCTCTTTGTCTCAAAGTGACTCATGGTAACTTGCTATCTTCCAAAAGGCAGGATGAGGAAACAGATTTGACAGAGAAATTGCTTACCATAATGTAATTAGTTTAGACATATTTGTACACCCTTTCTTTGGGATTTCTTATGTTGTTCTGGAAATCTGGGCTGCGCTAAGAGTATAAATACATAGAAAAGGCAGCTTAAAAATACCAGTCTGTTGGTTACTGGGGAGCTTAAGAATGGGAACTTTATTGCAAAATGAGACTCTTATTACAAATACTGCAATTCCCTTAAGTGGCTTTTGTAATGTAGTTAGCCTGGCTCTATAAGGTGTTAGGACAACATGCAACCATAGAGAAAGTCAAATGTTATTCATACACATTCATGAAATGGATTCAAAATTCCTCACTACAGAGGCTAAATTCAAATGCATAGTTTTTCTAAAGG
The DNA here is from genome assembly GCF_901933205.1 of Camarhynchus parvulus. Taxonomy (NCBI): domain Eukaryota; kingdom Metazoa; phylum Chordata; class Aves; order Passeriformes; family Thraupidae; genus Camarhynchus; species Camarhynchus parvulus. The sequence continues at coordinate 12,857,720 of NC_044601.1, read as the reverse complement.
ATACTTTCAAAACACAGAGAGTAGAAGGAAGAAAAATTGTGATGTGTTTGTAAAGAATTGTATGTGGTATTTATTTTATCTTAAAATATGCTTAAAAAATATCATGATCTACTTTTTAAACAAGAAAGATATATATGAGAAATAACTTTGATCTCCATATAAAACTCAAGAAAAATATGATATTTGAGATGTAATCCATAAGTCCATAATGTATATATGTATATATGTAAACAAACACACAAACACATATATATATACACACATATATATATATATGCACACGTTCTATAAAACCACAGTAAAACAATTGTTTCTGGGACAGTCAGAGAACTTTTTAAAAAATAATTTCCTGTTATTCATTCATGCCAGACATTCTGGGTTCTCTGACTTATTTCTAATCCTACAGGGAGAAAAAACCTAGTTTCATTAGATTCAGTACAAACAATAAACATGAGCAGAATGCTCTGGGTCCCCTTTCCTGACTCTGATCCCTGTAGCTGAGGTCACACCGTGAGCCTTCAACTTGCAGAGATCTGCCTGCTGGCTTTCCTGCAAGAAGAAGTTCTGTTCTGCTATGTCACACCACTGCCAGGTCCCGTTGTTTAGTGGGTCTCAAACCACAGACACTTCCACAGCATACTGGTAATGCTTAGCTGTGACATAATGAGGCTATCCAAGAGAATGATTTCTGATTTTCCAAAGAATCCCTTAACTTTGTGATTGCTCTGCTCAACTTATCAGCTATTTTGGAAACTAGAAGACTATTTTATTAAAGTACAGAAGTGTGTTTTGGTATCTTCCACTTCACCTGCAGGCATGAGATAACCAGGAGAAGTACAAACCATATGCCCCATTTGCTTCTCTCTCTCTGTGAGGATCACCTGATGAGACACACATTCACTTTTCAGGACTGGAATGTGGTCCCCAGTCTGCGAGCCCCTGAAATATGCTATGGGTTTAATGATTCAAACTGTAAAAGTCAGAGAGAGCATGTCAAAAATCATTGACTTAGTGATGAAGGCTTCCACTGGTGCAGGTTTTTTTGTGTCTTAAGTCCTATTTCCAGTATAGATACCATGGCCACAATTTTGGTTGCACAGCTGGATGAGATGGTTGTGTATATACCCCACTCTCCATGCAAGACAACTTAAGTACACAAACAGTCAGTCAAAATGCCCACTCTTCTGGATAGTGCAAAGGTCAGGATTGAAAGATGCAAAACACAGTACACATAGATTAAGCAGATTTGCCAGATTTCTACAGAAGATATTATCTGATTGACCGGATCTGCTTCATAAACACTGTTAAGACAATGGGATTTAGTCACTCACTGAAGACCCAAATATCTAGGCTGGTTTGAATGAAAGATTAATAAACTTTAGCACATATACTTTCCAGTAGACTACTGCTACTGGACTACTGGATCAACAATCCATGCAAATTCAATATTTAAATTCATACCCATGTACAAATTTCATGACTGGAGAAGAACTCTCTAAAACAGTACTACTCAGTCTTTTGGCAGTCATAAATAGCATCTCATGAATCAACAGTTCTCCTTCCCAAAAGCTCATGTATGAACTGGAAATAAATGCAAAAAGAAGAAAAAATCTATGCATATGGAAAGTTGAAAATATATAACAGATTCTGAAGATGGATACACGGTTACTTTGTTCTTTTTTTTTTTAAGCCATCCAGACGTTTAACTGTGTAAATCATAACACACTACATTTTTGCACAAACCAGACTTTTCTACTACCTAAATAATAAATAAGCATTTCATTACATTCCCTTCCAGCTGACAAAAATACTTGGGGAGATCTATGGATCTATGGATCTATGGATGTTTTTAAAAATGAAGTGGTCCTTCTGGAATAAAAGGTTAAGAAAAACAACTCTACAAAAGGACTTATTAACCATGAAAGATTCTGAGAGGACAAAAATGCTGAGTTATATTATTCCCCAGTCTCTTCTATTCTGAGCATATTATTTGGTAAAAGACTTAACGCTTTTCTTGAAACTGAAGGGCATAGTGAATTACCATATTAATTTCCATTTAATCAACATAATTAATGTATTTATTAAATTAGTTAGAATTTAAATACTGTAGTACAAGAATACATTAATTAAATTTAATTAGAATAATCTTATCTGGTACAATAGTTCTTACTCCTTTTCCCTTTATGTTTGCTTACTGAAAACCTCTATTGTAGGATAATAAGGAGTTTATAATTGCTCGACTACATAGCCCCACTTCCATTGACACATTTTCCTGCATGCAGCCCTGTTGATTCAAATGCAAAAAAGGCATCTGTCTGTGTCTGGGAGGAGAACGTAATTCTAGAACTGTGGAAGCTGTGAATCAAAAGTTAGACCACTTCAGGTTAGACCACCTGACCCTGAGCACAGAGCGTGCCTGACGTAGGGAGCAGTGCTGGTTTGGTCACATAGCCTTAGTCAGATTCTCTGGGGGCAGTACATATACTTTTGGACACCCACATGAGTGATCGACATCATGTCTTTGGGCAAATCATCCCACATGTTTTTTCAAAAAATATCCAGTGCAACTCTTTCTCAAAATAAGAAAGGTAGCCAAAATCAAACCCAGGGTGTGGCTAAGGGTTGGGGTTTTTTTGTCTGATACCCATTTTATATGCTTCCTTTAACAAAGCTGTCAGTGGTACCCACAGCACACATTTGATCTCTCTTGTATAAAATATTAATCTTTCCTCTGGAGACAGTTAAGCCTTTCTGGTTTTGGAAAAAAAAATAAAGGAAACAAAAATATTGTTAGAAGAGAAAAAGTTTAATTCTCTCAGCTGGAAGTCCTGAAATGACTGTGATACCATCTTTCCTCTCTAGAAGCCAGAGTAGTAAGGAGTTAATGCTTTGCTCTTCCTCAAACACTAATGATGAACTCATGGAATCTTTTAGGTTAGAAAAGACCTCTGAGATCACTGAGTCCAAGCTTAGACTGATCACCACCTTTTCAACTTGACCATGGCACTAGTGCCACATCCACTAATTTCTTAAATGACTCCAAGGATGGTTACTCCATCATGTCCCCATGCAGTCAATTCCAAAGTTTTATAAATCTTTCCATGAAAAAATTTCTTCTGATGACCACTCAAGCAGGTTGGTTAAAAGAGAATGTGCCTATAAAGGGGGTTGTACAAAGGTATGGCAGCACCTTTCTGGAACCAGTTTTCATTTTCAGGTCATGGCGACTCTGCAACATATGGTGTGAGTGCAAAATGTGATCAAGGAGCAGACAAGGGGGATCAGGACCATGAAAACACCCTCAAAGCTGACCTATTTCCAGAAGGATACAGAAGACTGGGCTGTGCCTGCTAACTCCTTTATGTGAAGAGCAAGAAACGAAAGCCCAGGAGGGAAAACTGATCTATGGGAAGTTACTCCCACAAAGCCCTTGTGGCACACCCCAGGATTCTGGACACTTTGTTGGCTGAATCAGTGCTAGACCCAGAACTGCTAATCCCCTTTCCTCTCCTGTGTCATTCCCCCCCTTTTTTTTCTCTCTTTTTTTTCCTCTTCCTTTCCTGTTTCTTTTTATTCTATAGTTTTTTATTATTATTATGTGTAAAACATATTTCCATGTGTAGTTTGCTAATAAAACTTTGTGCACTTTTTTTTTGGACTCTTCTCCCATTCTTTTTCAACCACAGGCATCTATGAATCCTGGATGCTCCTTTCCACATAGGAGTGGGACACAATAAATTCCCTTCCAAGGAAACTGTGAATATAAATAGGCGTGCACCTGAGGCACTCAGGTTTGAAGAGGAGAGGAAAAAATTTGTTGTCAGGAATTCATCTGAACAATATATAGGAGACAAGACTTGGACCACACACTGACTGATGGGGCAAAGTACAAAATGCAGCATAGCAATCCAGGGCTTTTTACTATGGTTTGGAATGAAGCAGTGAACATGTAGCTGGGGACAAGACAATGCACCAGTTTGCATTGCATGCATGTGTGAAGGAAGCCACAATAAAATTCTTCAGGCAGACTTAGAATTTCCATAGCTTTTGGAGGGTTTATTTGGTTCCAGGTTTTCATTTTAGTGCATGTAGATGCTGAGGTTATAATTTCTTTCTGAAGTGTACTGATATAAAAGGCTACTTCCTCTCAATTTTCAAGTTCTGAAACACAGTTTACTTCCATAAAAGTGATTATTGTTTCAGATTCTAAGGCCATACACAATAAGCTTATCCCTATCAGGTCCATGGCCTCATTTGGACCAACCTGCATCTGCGAACGGTATTACCCTAAAAATTGGGATCTGATTGAACTTCAATGATAATAAATCAGTTTACAGGTGGATAGAAATGTTGTAGAACATTCTGACTTGGGAAGACCTAAAAGGATTGAAAGGCAGCTCCTGGTCCTGCAGAGGACATCCCCAAGAATCATTCTTTGTGCCTAAGAGCTTTGTCATAATGATTTTTGACCTCTGTCAGACTTGGTGCTGTGACTGCTTCCCTGAGTCACATTCCCCTACAGACTGTGAGACACTGAAAAAATGTCAGTTTCATATCAAAGATGCATTGACAAATTCCACAAATTGAATACTGACTAAACTAAAGGACTGATTCTACTTTTGTTTTTTTTTCTTTTTCTGAAATCTTACCAGTTAAGGTTTCAGACAAATAATAGACCAATAATGTCATCATGGTCATGTTCACAAATACACACACACACGTGCTTGAGAGAGAAAGCACAAATATGCACGTCAGAGAAGGCTCGCTATGAATTCAAAATTAAACTTATATAGCATTCACTCATCCCCCTTTTACTTTTCATTTCAGCAAGAGGTAAATTTGACCTGCCTTTATGAATTGTTATAGGGTATTCTCTGCTTCATGGTCTGAGAAATATTCACACTGAACTGCCAACTTCCAACCCAGGAGACCACATACAACACATGAGCTTCAGAAACTGGAGAGAAGCCACAGTACCTCAATCAGAAATTGTCTCATCCATACCATAACTGAGAGATAGGATAACAACTAGTTGGCATCTAGGCAAGAATTTGGAGAGAACTAAAGTCCATGAAAGTCCATGTTCCACCAAATGATCTATCAAAATCCTTCCCTTGAATCTGAGAATTTTCCAGTATTCTAGTTATTACTTCACTAATATCTATGATTGTTAATTACTGTGGAAATTGTCCTGTTTTATGCACACAGATGCTAACATATCATTTTCTTCGTTTCAGTTGTCTTGTGTCTCAGCTGGGGGTTTCATCACTTCTTCCATGTCAGAAGACATACCAGTTGAAATTGTTACTTGTCTATTTATTAAAGTTTAAAAGCAGATAATTCTGCATAGAATACTACCAGTAAAAACAAATTACTTTATTTGTTGCACTAAACCCTTATTGGACTCAAATCTCCAGCAGTGTTTGGAACACATCAGTTCCACAGCAATCTTCAAACAAATTGATCAGAATCCTTGAAAACTCTGTGTAGAAGTTTAGCAAATGTAGGGAGAGGACAGCACCATGGCCCAAGTTATGTGACACAGTTACTTGATACTTACCTGCACAAACTGGAAGCAGTTTTCTGTCTTCAGGTTGTGGTCAGGAATTGTCAAACTCGTTTACCTAGTACAACAGATTGATACCTGAGCTGTAGGTGTTATCTCACACCATATTCTGTACCTGTTTCTTTCTCTCACAGAAAGGCCTCTGGAGATTTCTCCCACAGGAATGGAGAGCATATAACCAGCTTTGTACAATAATGAACAAGCTTCCCCTACATAAGGATGCAAATGAAAATAATTTATTTTCTGCGTACACCTTGTCTGAGAATAAGCTAAATAAACAGATCCTGCTGACTGGCAGGATTTCTTCCAAAAGGATTGTATCATTCAGTCTTGAGAAACAATGCAAAAAGTGGAAAATTGGGCTTCAAGTCTGATAACAGTCATCCACTATGAAATATAACCCCAACAATGACTGAAAATACTACAATTACTTTCCCTAGATTCTTCTTTACCTATGCTACTTATTTTAAAGAGAAACCTAGGTCACTTGTTAAGTGCTTTGTTCAATAACTCCACACCCTTGATTGCAGCAGTGACCACTGTGAGGCTTGTGTAATATTCAAAGCAGACTTGTGTATTATTCAGAGCAAACCAGGAAATCATAACTCTTCAGTTGTATCATCCCATGAAATGGATGACAGAGGTGTAGATTGTGAGGAAACAGATTTTTTACTCATATCAGGATGTAAAATCATTAAGGCCAGATGACTTTTTCTTACACAAGATGCAGTGTGATCCTGTGTGATATGAGCAAACATATAACATCCAGGGAATGGAATTAATTTAAATTGAAGTGATTCCGCTCAGTAATTTTTGATTATATTCTAGTGTGAATATTTTCAAGAGCCCCTCACTGTAACTAAGTAGACACACTTTCAAATACTTCAAACATCAGTGTGTTAGTACCACTAGTCTGTAAAGTGTCTCTTCAGCAAGTCTGCTGTTTCTGTGCCACACCAGAACTAAAGCTTTGAAAGTCTTTAGCTACTGTCAGAGGACTTTATTCCCCACCCCTCCCATCCATCAGAACAGGAAAATATTGAGGTGCTGACACCCCGCTATTAGAAAAGCAGAATGATGGTGTCAGAATGATTTATTTCTAATGGATTTCTGACAGCTTTTTCTATGTTAAGGCAGCTCTCGCACAAGAGAATATGACAGTCATGTTGGCATGCCTCTTATAATGTTTGTTATTAATAGACCTTCATTTTACTGATCTCTCAGATAGATAATCATTTTTGAGTGGCTGTAGAATGTTGTTTGAGGTGAATGGTAGATGGCACACTGGGCAAGATATAGCAAGACAAAGAATATGGCATAACGAGGTTCTGGCTGATGATAGAAATGTATTCAAGAGGCCTAAACTGACAAAAGCAAAATTCATATGATTGATTACTCTATTATATTTGTATGGAGAGAGAAAATATGAAAGAAAACTTGGGAAGGAAAGGTGAGAAAAAAAACAGTGTTAATTTATTTACATATGTTACCTTCCATTTTTTGCATTATTCATGGCTTACACTGATTAAAAAATATTTTTCATTCATGCTGGATATAAAGATAGGATCCATGTTCTTAAACACACTATTCCAAGTACCCAGCTACTGAAAACATACATCATAAACATATGATCTGACCACTTATTACTTGCTTTTGCTCATTTTCCAGAGACAGATTTATACCAAACTGATTTCTAAAGAGCCTTACAAGGATTTACACTGTATGTGTACGGTACTGTCATCAAAGAGGCTCACTATTGTTTTCAAACAGTACATGAAGCATTAAGTTTATTTTAGAAATGACAGCGATGCAATAGTGGTATGTGCAAATAATCTCTGAAAACAAAGAGTTTAATAGATTTTTTTATTGCTGACATGTATTTCTACTAATTATAGGGTTAAAAGTACCTAAGTTTATTCTTAAATAAACTTCTGGATTTCTAAAGAAGCAAACTGGCATTCCAGAAGAACTGTTCAAATTAACACTGGAGAATGATATCCAAACCCCATCCTTTGGACGTGAAGGCATTTTATGGATGCCATAATTATTTTTGTAGTACTGACACAGAAAGGAGGCCTGCAAGTGACTTTAGAGGCTAGGTAGATGGTAAACCTAGCTTTTTCCCTCAGGTGTATGATAATATGAGATTTTTTTAAACTAGAACTGAAATTCATTTCAACTTATTGGAAAAGATTTTTGACCAAGAAAACGTATATTGAAACTCAGGAAACATGGTGGGGGAACCTGTTTTACTAATTTTTTTTAAGCTCTGAACTTCAGCTGAAGGTTAAAGTAGTATCATTAAAAGTTGATACACCTGATCATAAAAATTGAATTTCTGGTGCTAAGCCAGCTCCTATAAAATAATAATAACAGTAGACGTGTAACTATAACTGGCATAACTAAACTTTATTTTTAAGTTGTTGAAGGTATGTTGATTAAGCCAGCTGTAGTAGATCTGTGGAGGCACTTCCAAGATGATTGAGAAATCAACATGGGCAGGTCTTGCAATGTCGAAGAAGTTCTTGTATTGCTATGTGGCCTTTTGACAAAATCAGCATAGCTTTGCCTCAGTTTGATGGGGGCTGTGGGACATGGAAGACAACAGTGAGCAAGATGCTTGTCATATGTTAATAAAACCTGCTGCACTACCTCTGACAGCACTGCTCTTACCTGTGCCAGTGAAGGCGGTAGCCCACCTTTACTAAAAGTATTAAAAGATAGTTTAAAAAAAATGTTGCCACATCAAGTCAAAATTAAATTTTACTGAATAAAACAGTTGTCTGTAAAAAGACCAACATGTAAGATTTAGGTGTTGGGTATGTATGAAAACTAATGATTAGAAAGACCTGGTTTGCTCCCAGCTTTCCTAGCAGACTCAAGATTGTTTGGGATAAGAGATTTTTATTTGTTTTGCATTTCACTTAGATAGACGTGGGTGAGTACATGTTTTCCAGGGGATCAAAAAGATGTGGGTTCATGCATATTATAGTACATCACCAAAGGACTTTAATGTTGTTTAGCTGACTCAGAAAAGAAGCAATCTTGCACTCAAAACTCAAAGTTGCTGCTGACATATTCCTGTTCTCCCTTTGGAGTCTTTGTGATGCAAACATTGCACTGCACTGCAGGCATAAAGGTCAAAACTGATTTCAAGAAATTTGCAGAGTCTTGTGTCAATCTCATGTAGCCCCTACAGAGTATGACTCAGATAGAGGTAACTTTAGTAGACAACATCTTTTCACTGTCAGCTACAGATTCAGACTGACTTCAAAACTTCTCCCAAACATTCATATATTTCACTCTACTGCATCTTGATAAATTTTTATCTCTAGCTGTGAGACAAATGAGTCTACTAGTAATCTGAGGGTCACTGAGATACATTTCCATGCATAATCAGAAAGAATATGCCAGAAAATATAGTATAATCTTTCCTTAAAATAAATACACTAGAATTAATCATATGCTGTAAAAGTATCCCACGACCCTAATCAATCTGTGTGTATGCAAGTATTTTTTTTTGAAACTGAATCTGCTCGTTGTGCTAATCATTTTTAGCTTCAGTGAATCCCCCTGATAGTTAAGCTTCCTGATTTACCCCCAGATGGATGTGCAAGGGACACAGCACCGATCCTTCACAAAATATGATATTCTAGTTCCCTGCTTTAGGTTATTTTATATTCACATTGAAAAGAGGTAATGACTTTGCAGCCGAATAATAACCTGTGATTTACACACTGCACACATTAACAGCTATTCACCACATGTATCTAGTATCACTCTCTTAACAACACTTAAAACATGTTAAACTTACCACTGTAATCAGAGTAATTTAAACTTGAGTATATATTCTAGTGAAATAAACTAAATGTAAATGAAAATTATTTCCTGCATTTTCATCATAAAATTCTGAAAGTCCTCAAGCTAAACCTAAAGAATGCAAAAAATTGGGGGTGGGGAGGGGGCTGGCTATTTAAAATACTGTTACTTCTACATTTTTTCGAATAATCTACATTCTTGGAGAGTGATGGAGTATGGTGGTATAGTTATGTGCTTGTAAAGATGTAAATTTCAGCAGTCTTGAGGGAACAATAGCCAAATCAAACGAAATATATGACATTTTCATTCTTTTCATTAGCCTCTCCAACTCTGAAGATGCTAACATTAAGTACCTCTTCACACAAGTCTTGTTAACACATACTTAAGAGTGTGCACTGCTGGCACGTGGAGATACATTACAAGACTACAGCTGCCTGCATTATCTTCTCATTGTTGCTGAAAAATTGTTGAGTTATTCTGATTATTCATACCCTTGGGATCAGGCAACTCTGTCTTTAAAAAGCCAGGATTATTTTCCCAAGTTCTTCCTACCCTGCTGTAGCATCAGTTGTTTATTTCTACCTTCTATAATTAAAGGACCAACAAATCACATATTGTTGTGAAGTCTGCCTCTAGAGCAGGCCTGAAACTCAGCTCAGAAGGGTCACCACAAGCTCTACCTAAAGGGTGTGAAACAGAGCAAAATAAATGCAAGCTGATATATTTAGCCTGTTGATATTTGACATTTACAACAAAGTGTTGAAACAGATTTAGCACTTCACCACAACCTTGGGGCAGAGTGGCTCTTATCTCTGACACAACCATTTTCTCCTTTATAGAGACTTCAAAAGCACAACTTTCTCAGACTGATACTCTTTCATGGATATTTGGGACCAATAATTTATACCTGTACAAATTGCTTCCTACCTCCCACTGTCCTTGGTGAAAATGGGGTCTGAGCAGCAGTCCAGACTTAAAATTAGTTCTTGCTAAAAAACGAGGGAGATAATAATTTAGATATCTATAAACGTCTTCAAAAAAGCTAGTCCTCATTTTTAATTCCCTGAATGCCTAAAATTTTTTGACAAAAGTATCATATGCTATTGGTCTTTTGGTCTGATTTTCTGTGTCACTCTAAGAACAGAAAGAAGGTGTGCAAATCAAATGCAAGCAGTCTATAGCAAGCACACTGTACATCAATTTGTAGCGAGCATCAGAGCCATTTTTTGTGGACAGCTGTCCCAAACCTCACAAAGAAGCAGCCTTGCAAATTAGGATGTGTAACTTAAAAATACCATAGATGTGTTGAGAAAAGTGGCAAAATTTTTGCGTTACACATGGGAAAGCTGAGCACAGACTGAATACAAGTTTTGGCCTAGGTTTGCCGCCTCTCCCCACCCTGCTGACTTGACTGGTGCAGGGCCTCAACACCAGCAATAGTATGGAATCTGTTCAAGGAAAGAATTTGATCCAAGAGAAGAAAATAAGAGAATAAGTGTTTTTTTTAGACAATTAGTGGATTGTCCATAGGCAGAGAAGGTAAACACCAACCTAGGAGGTTTTCTAACTGACTGAGAAAACCCTTAATGTTACTAAGTCTAAATGGGAAAGCAATGTGAAAAAGTCAGTTTTGCAAGGTTAAACATTTTCATAATTAATTAAATGCATAATATTTCTTTAGCTCAAAACTCATAAAAAAGCCCTAAGTTATGGATCTTCCTTTTACTTAAAAAAATCTCAAAAATCAAGAATGTAGTGTGATTTGTAAAGACAAATCATTCCAATCATTCAGATACTTACATATACATTCTCAAAATTATATGACACATCATAAAACTTGTTACTTTTACAGGAAGCATCTATTTCACTTGACTCTCACTGAATTTTTAATGAAAATACCAAAACTAAAATAGAAAGTATCCATTATCTCCTGCAGTATTTGTTATGCATTATTTGAGTTCTTCACTGTCAAATTCCATACGTAAGAAAAAAGAAATTCATAATGACTATATTTCCTGGTTTCTTTATGGTTTGTTTTGTTTTCTCTTTTAGATGTTCCTCATGCTATTATCATAATTAAATCTTGTAAATAAGTAAAAGAAAACTAAATAAAGTCCCCAGATGAACAGCCACTGTAGTGCAAATATTTTATCAGTGGATATTCTTCCCTAGGAAACTTGAAAGGTTTTAGTTCTTCTTTACATGTTTGGGTTTTTTCCTTTTTTTAAAATCTCCTCCCTATCCAGTAAACATTAGCACATCTGTGACACTTTCTGTAGCAGCAAGCAATCTGACTGCACACGCACTCAGATAATCAATCGCTTCTCACTTTTATATGGGTACTGCCACCTCACCTTCATATTCATGGGCTCACAGAATGGCTCTTTTGAATGTCATATAGCTTAATCCCAAGCTACTTTTGCTCAAGTCTGTTGTCAGCTGTGCCTTTTTTTTCTTCAAGGATGAAGATTCCAAAATCTTTACCTTGGCAAACTTCTCCGCTCTGATAATTTTCTGTAAATATGTTTTACTTTTTTTTTATTCAGATGAACTTTAGAGCCTTTTATTTTGTGACCATTGTCACAGCATTGCTGGAAGTAGCCCGGTTTTATCTTTTGCATTCTCCCTTTAGCTGTTTACTCAAATTTATAATATCCCATCTAAGCCTTCTCTTCTCCAGGCTGAACCAGTCCCAAGGCACTGAATTTCTCTTCAAACATAGAAATGCGCAAATTCATTCATCATATTTGTGTTCCTGGCATGGATTTCTCTCCAGTAAGTCCCTGAGTTTGCACTGAGCAGCACAGAGCTGGACACAGTTCCTCAGATGTGTCTTATCAGTACTGAATAGAAGGAAAGATCACCTCCCTTGATCTTCAGACAATTTTCTTACTAATGCAAACCAGGAAGCCACCTCACCTGGCTTGTACTGTGCCACTGCACCTTACAGGAGTCTCCAGACAGTACACATTGTTTCCTGTTGCAAAAATAATTGCACAAAAGAACTGTTGAGTCATCCAACATGAAATTTAAAAATATACCTGGGACTGAAAAAAGTTATCAATAAAAATAATCTACAGAGTAATGTTATTTGATGATTATTTATCCCACTTGGATCTTAGCTTGCTCATATTTGTATACCTAGCCAAATATAATGGCCAGGAAATAAGACATGTAGAGCTTCTTATCCTTTGGCTGTTTATTCCCCTCTGTTACACGTAAAAGCACACCTCAAAAAAGCAGCTTGGTTCTTCCTTCTGTGTTGTATGTGGTTGAAAAAGGTGACAGATCTATCATTTCACACAACAGAAAATAAGATTAAGATCGGGTTCCAAGTGAATACACGAGTAAGACGCACAGGAAAATCAACAGCCTAATGATGATGATATTTGCTCCTGGGAGCAACTGAGTTTGTTTAAACATGTACTACTCATATGTGCAAGAATGCCTATTCTTTTTGTCCCCTCAACTTATTTTAAAATCAAATTGAAATGCATCTATTTTTATTGTGCAAATTTTTGTCTCTCTCTGCAAGAATCAATGATACTGGGTTATTCAAATGGATACTGTAAAATTAAATTAAAGCTACAGAAATATTTAAAAAAAAAATCCTGTACTGAAAGTCTACAGAATTAAATCTTAAAAGTAATCTTAAAAGCCGTATTTTAGAAATAACTTTGCTTTAATTATAGAGATATTATTTGGAACAAGCACATGGAGCTGCGTTTTATTTTGGGCTTATTTGGAAGCATGTAATCAAATAAACTTTAACCCCAGCTCCCTGAAATAGCAGCCTATCACACATCAAATTCAGATGTAGCAAAAAAGCAATGCATCTCCCCTTCCAATTCATCTTTTATCCTCCAGTATGAGGAATGAGGAAGGACTACAATGAGGAATAAGAATCTTCAATGACCAAAGGACCAATTTTCCCACGCTTAGATATTTTAGCCCCTATCTATTATACAGAAACATAAGACCTCTAGCAGTGCTGCTGTTGCTATATGTCCAAAATAAAAAATAAATTCAGATGTTTGTGTTCTTAAAATCTTCACATGAAGAGGAGCCATGGGCTGTCTGAATGACATATCCGTGGAAGGAGTCCACATATCCGTGGAAGGAGTCAAAGTTTTAAATAGAAAACAACTGCCATTCTACAACCTAGACAGGTTAAAAATGATAGTTTGGGAATGAGGCACAATAATGGGATGGTTATTTTAAATACCATCATGAGTTTATCTACAGTTAAAGAGATAAAAGATATATGATATTTGAGATGGTTCAGCTTAGAATGTACAAAAAATCCTGGCATGAGATCACTCCCTTGCACTTTCATTGCAAATTACAGAAGCTGAAGATGTGGTTGCATTGCAAGGTTAGATGTAAATGGAGAGAAGTATTCTGACCCACTGTAAAAATATATTCATCATGCCTGATTGATACAAGCACTGAAATGTGTTCCTGGATAACCAGGATATTCTTCACTGTTTATGTCACCTGATTTTTCCAAAGCAACTTCTAACAATTGCTGTTTATGTGACACTGAACTTATCAGCAGTTCCTATCCATAGCTCAGATATGTTCAATGTGTACACCAAATTACATGAGTAATGCAGTTTACACCAGATGATAACTTAGTAGTAATATAAGTAAACAAATCCCACAGAAAATCCCTTAAGAAGCAGAAAAAATATTTTTCCTATATTTTGTTTATTTTCTAGCAAAGCTCCATGGTTTCTACGATTTTATAAAAATTATTTTTTAAAATTTCTTTACTATTCCTCTAACTTACATTATGCTTTAAAATACTGTAATCGTTATCCAAGTACATGAGATTTTGGCTATAGAGGTCAATTCACACACTATTGAAATCAACAGGGACTTCTTAGACTTTGACTAATTTGGATTCTTAACTATCTGTAAACCCCAATAAATTCCAACAACATTTGTATCTCAGCCCTCCATTCAATATAAGTAATAAGTAGAATTTAGTGTCATAACTGGTGGATGGAGTAGAACAAAGATTATCCACCTTTACAAAATCTTAAGTCGGAGGAACTGCCTTGGGCATTACATTTAGCTGCTTAAATAAAACTTAGTCATCACTGTTTCATTTAATTTATTTTTATAGAATTCACACAGCAAGTTCTCCGTGAAATGGCTAATTGCTTGGTTCCCAGGGCTATGATATCATTGATGTTAGTGAGACTCAGTGTGATGGGTTTCACGACTGGGGTGTGGGCATGGGGGGCTACAGGCTGTTCAGAAGGGATAGGCAGGGCAGGCAGGGTGGAGGAGTAGCACTGTACAAAAAAAAGGGATTAAAAACAAAGGAAATGTTGTATTGGGTGTCTGTTACCAATGGCCTAGCCTGAATGATAGCACTGGTAATATATTCTATAGGCAATTAAGAGACATCAGCAACATTTGTCCCTGTGGGGGATTTCAATTTCCCAGACATACAGGAACACTGTACTGCTGTGACAAGCAAATCTGGGAAATATGTGAAGTTTGTAGGAGATGACTTCTGGTCACAAGTACTCAGTGAGTCAACTAGGAAAGATACACTCATGGATTTCTAATTTGTGACTTGTGAGATATGCAGTGGTAGGTGTCTGACTTTGTCACAGTTATCATTAAATGATTGAGTTTAGAATTTTCAGTGTAATGACTACAAAGGTCAGCAGAGTTGCTCCCCTGGATTTCAAGACAGCAAACTGAAGTAGTTTGGAACATACCTAGCACTGAACACTGAGAATATTCCTTGGAGGACTTAGCAGTCTATGAGTACTGGAAGTTGTCTAAGAACCAATTTTAAAAGCTCAGGAGCAGGCAATTCCACCATGTATTAACTGAAGCAAATGGGACAAAAAAGCAGTTTGGCTGAACAGAGAACCCCTCTTGGAACTGAAGAGAAAAAAATCTGGACCATGAGATAACACTTCAAGACTGTTAATGTTCAAAAGGTATTTGGAGAGACCTTAATAACATTATCTTTTACCTGGCCTGAAGAGATCAATCGGTTGTACAAAATTATTATTCTACATCTCTTCTTGCTGAATTATTGTATTGTATTCTATTCTATTCTATTCTATTACAAAATGATGCTGCTTCTGTCTTTTTTCATAGAATCACAGAACCAGTGAATACCCTGAGATGGAAGAGACTCACAAGGATCATTAAAGTTCAACTCTTGATCCCACACAGACCAGCCCCAAGAGTCACACCATGTGCCTGAGAGCATTCTCCAAACATTTCTTGTACTCTGGCAAACTTGGTGCTGTGACCACTTCCCTTGGGAGACTGTTCCAGTGTTTGAATGAAGATTGTTGGTATTACTGGTAGCCAGAGAGAAGAGGTCAGTATATGGCCCTTCTCTTCCCCTCCCATGAGGAAGAAATGAGGTGTCCTGTTGGTCTCCTTTTCTGCAGGCTGAGCACACCAAGTGACCTCAGCCATTTCTCTTAAGGCTTCACCCCTGGGCCCTTCTCCACCCTTGCTGACCTGCTTTGGATGCTCTCTAACAACTCAACGCCTTTTTTCCATTGTGGCACCCAGAACTGCCCCCAGCACTCGAGGTGAGGCTGCCCCAGAGCAGAGCAGAGCAGGACAGGCCCCTCCCTTGCCTGGCTGTGATGCTGTGCCTGATGCACTCCAGGACACAGGTGGCCCTCCTGGCTGCCAGGGCACTGCTGACTCATGTTCACCTTGACATGAACCAGGACCCCCAAGTCGCTTTCCAGCCTCTAATTTCCCAGCCTGTGTGTAAATGCAGGTTTGCCCCATTCCAGGTACGGAATCTGGCACTTGCCTTTGTTCAACTTCATATGGTCAGTGATTGTCCAGTCCTCCAATCTGTCAAGGTCTCTCCCTAGATACCCTCTGCTTTCAAGGAAGTCAATATACCATCTGAAATTATCACAATTTAATATTTTAAGGGGTAGTGAATTTATGCAATGCTGTAGAAGTCACAAAAATAAAATATCTCACTGTTACTCTTAACAAATTAGGGTATTTCTCACTAGGAATAACAATGTTGCAGCCAGCTCAAGATGAATGGTTTATATTACATTTAGTAGCTCTACAGCCTAATGTGACAAGTCCAAATGTTTTCTAAATAACCATATTTAGTTACTTTATTATAACATATTGAAGCATGTCATTAAATTAACCAGTATACAGTATTCAAGAGAATGACTATAGATCAAATGAAAGGAAAAATAAAAAGTAGATAATGCTTTTATTTCTGAGTAAGATAAAATGCCAAATTTTGCAGAGTTTAATTAACTATAATTTAGAAGAAACCACTATGTCAGAGATATTGAAAATTTGCTGGATTGGATTAAAAATTCAGACACCTCTAGCAAGAGGCTGGATTACATTCCTTGTAAACATTTTCCTCAGAGGTTTTAAAGGTTTCTAATCTGAATTCTGAAAAGAAAAATTAAGGTATGTACTACCTGAGATGTGGTATATTTTAATATGGTTAAATAATATAAAGTCGCTGAATAAAGTAGTCTATGTTGTTTTGCCACCCATTTCTCAGTCCTACACTGAGCTGTCAATGAATGATTACCAGTAAACCCTCTCTTCCCACCTCCAGCATCATGGTAGAAGAGACTCTTTCTCTGAACACATGGTAGAAACGGGGGCTGAATAATTTTTAAAACTTTTTATAATTCCTTTCAGATTTATTCTGAGCATGGGGTTAAGCATAACATCTTCATAACCTTTAAAGGCTGCTTGTAGCAACAATTTTGAATACTACTCAATCAGTCTTTGTATTAGCTTGGCACAGGTATGAAATTCACAGAGAATGAAGCGCTTAATTAAAAGCCACTGGATTCATCAACCTGTATACAGAGACATTAGAAATATGTTGTCTCTTAGGTAATAGAATAAGAGTAAGTAGATAATGTCTCCTTCACCATCTTTCTGGTCTGTGAGAAATTGCTCATGAATTGAATTTAACAATTTATTGAGTATATTTTATTACTTCTATTTCTCTAAATATCATATCCATGAGAGGTGCAATACTGTATATCATTATACCTTGCCATATTTCTGGACATACTGCTGTCCAAGAGAAAATAGCTGAAATATTCATGTGAAAAATAAACCAGTCACATACAGCAAATTATAAGCTTTTTTAAAAAATAAAATAAATCTAGGTAATAACATATATGATTAAATAAGAAATTAGTTTAGTTTAAAAGAGAAATATTGTCTGCAAAGAACTTCTATTACATGCCCAGTGAGGAAAAATCATCAGGACTTCTTTAACAAGCTTTATTCATCTTCTATATTCAACTAATATTTATAGAATAAAAGCTGAAATAAATCTGATCTTCTGCTTGCCAGTAGACTAATATCCTTTCCCAAACAAATGAAAAATTAAAGT
Source organism: Camarhynchus parvulus (assembly GCF_901933205.1). Taxonomy (NCBI): domain Eukaryota; kingdom Metazoa; phylum Chordata; class Aves; order Passeriformes; family Thraupidae; genus Camarhynchus; species Camarhynchus parvulus. The sequence goes on along the minus strand of NC_044601.1, from coordinate 12,839,934 downwards.
CTATTAAAGCTTGATACACGTCACAGGAAAGCAGCCAGTAAGAAGAATTTGTTTAGATGGCACCAGCAGGGCTACAGCCAAAATCCGGGTTCTGTGGGTGCAGTGACACATCCTACCAGGGAACTGTGAAGATTTTTCTATGATATACCACACTGATACTTCTACAGCATATATATGTCACAAATGGCTATGTCTCTTGGGATTTTTTTAGGTTTGGTTATTTTTGTTTTGTTCAACTTTGTTTGATTTTATGGGCGATTTTTTTGTTTTTGTCTTGTTGCTGGTGATGGTTTTTGTTGATTGCTTTCTTTGCCCAGCAATTAATTTCCTTCCCATATCATTTAAACTGTTTTGGGGTCAGAAAGGAGATCAGCTTTTTCAAATTACTCTAAGTTTCAGTTTGGTTTTGTTTGATTCCTTAACTTACACTGAGCACTTCAGGTGTACACAGTTTACATAACTCAGTAGAGCTATCTAAAGAATTTACTAGGTTCTACAATTTATTTATAATGTAAGATGTTACAAGTACAGAAATCTTACTTAAAAATTTCAGATTTAAAAAAAATAGTATATGTAAGCAAGAATTGTGTCTAAAAAGAGATAGCAGGGAGAAGACATAACTTCAAAATCTTTTACCAGTTTTTCACTGGCTTGAAACAGCACGGTATCATATGTTAGGTAATTGTCACACTTGTTTATACAATTTTTGGAATTTTTACAATTCAAAGCTAGAAAAAAGAATGCAAAAGATTTGATGTCTAATCCAGTCAAGCACAAGGTACAGAATCTATACAAATGTTACCCACAAATGTCTTGACTCATTCTCATATCTCCTCCCAGTACTGACAGATGTAACTTCTTTGGTTTAACATGGGATATGCACTCTCTTTGCATGTTTTGTAGATGCAAAATAAACAAAGCCTATGACATAAAAAGCTGTTTTGTTTAGACTCTGGATGTACAATTATATTTCAGTGAGGAATCAGTTTTAAAATTTTGTTTATGGACAGCTGGTTACTATTAGTCATTTTATCTCTTAGCTTTGATGGAGGGTGGTAAAACATGCATAAATAATATTCTTTTTATTGTGTTTAATTATATTAATTTCCAACACCAATATCCTTGGCTATTGATCAAAAAGCTGAAAAAAATTATCATGATTTAAATCAAAACAAATTTGCAGATGAGAAATTTCAAATAAGTTTTCATATCCAGGAATTAATTTCATCCCAATACTTTTGTTGCATCTCCCTTCACAATGACTGGCAAGTAAATTGTCAGTAAAATCACATCTCTAAGGTTTACCCATCCTCTTACCCATGCTGACCATTATAAACTCTGTGCTATTTTGCCGAATGAATAATGAAACTGGTTCTAGAAGAGTGATAGTAAAGGTAGTTCTAGGAATACTAGTCTGTGATGCATCCATGGGAACCTTTGGAAAATTCCTGGCAAGCAGAAATGAAAAAAATCTCAGTGGCACAGGGTAAAGTTATGAAAATTCTCATTTTACTTCCTATAGTTGCTGTTTGTCTTTTCCTCTGATTTTTTGATAGTTCTCTTACCTACTAGGAAGAGGCAGAAAGAACAAAACAGGAACATCTGGAAAACAAATACCGCAGGAAAAAAATTAAATTCTTCTCTGAAGATCATGTCATGCGCTGTTAATAAGTTTAATATGCAATGCCAACTATATTTGACAAACAGTTAACATTAGCTGCCAACACTGACTTTTTTGTGTATGCAAATCTAAGAATAATAAAAAGCAAACTTAAGAACAATAAAAAAGCTTTTATCTTGTCAGAGAATTGAATTCTATGTATCACAGATTTGTCAAAGCAAATTACTTTATGTAGGCAAACAAGTGCCTTGGAGTAGAGCATAACATCAAGAGTCTTAATGTTGCTGAACATAAATATTTTGTAGAGGCACTTAAAAGCTCTAAATGTATGATAATAGCTAAAAACTAAAAAACCTCCATGTGTTGATGTGAATTTAAAGGGTCTATGACAATTATTTGTAAAAGGGTACCACTAATGAGGAAAATTCCATCTTGAAAACAATCCAATGGATGTCTTTGAATCCTATAAAGAAAATGAAATGCTTGGCCTGGTACAGCATTTTGTTTTGTGCCTTGGGGGGCTGCTGTAGAAGGAGAAACATGTTACAGATGATGAACAGTTTAGCTATTAGGTGGAACAGCATTACTGTCATATTTGAGAGACTGAAAAGTTGTTGGTTCAAACATTGTTAAAATCACCAAAGGACTTTGTTCAATGTAGCAAACTGTGCAAAGAAGCAACTCCTCACCTGTGACCACTGAAGCCATCCTCCTCTCACTCCTAAAAATGCCTGTGGATGGAAATTTGGACGGTGAGTTAAGCCACTACTGTCCAACTATCTCAGGTCTAAGGAGCAGTAAAGGCTGGTGGAGAAGAATATATCCACAAAGAAAGCAAAACCCAGCAGCTGTGCAGAAAATCAGCTCTGTCTAGGTTTGTCAGGGGGAGGCTGTAGGCCAAAGACTCATCTACTGAGGCTGAGTTTGTTCACATTTCCCAGTGGAGATTTTGGGTTGTGATAGCAAAACTTCTGATCTGCTTAAGACAAAAGGGGTAAACACCACCACCACCAGAGGCTACAAGCAGATGTTGTGGAGGCTGGATTTTGTTTTTCATTATGCCAGTTGGCCTCCCTTACACAAATTGGCTCAGCTGTAAAATTCCCCACCCCTGAGGGGGTCACATTCACTTGGGATATTCATGTGAGACATAGTAGAAGAGGTCACAAACCACCAAAGACCACTGAGACACCCCCAAAAGGCATTTCTAAGGTCTACCACCAGAGGACTGATGCAATTCAAAGAGTAGCAGCAGATCCAGAGCCTGTAGCAAAAGACAGGGTGAAACTACCCCCAGTACATACAGGGAGGTGATGGATGTTCCCACATATACCTGAATATATGTTAATCCATTGAACTTAATGATTTGTGGGACTTCCAGCCCTGAGAACCTCAGAGTGAAGAGAAATAAGGGAAATAAGAGAATAAGAGGAATAAGGGAATAAGAGAAATAAGGGCAGATTCACAGAGAGGGTGGATATATTTCTACCTAATCTGTGTGTCTCTCTCCCCCCTTTTCTTTTTTTCTGTTTCTTACTATCTCTCTGTCACACACATTTGCGGTTAAATAAAATACATACCATTGACTTTGGCATATGGTCTTGTTTGCACCATAGGCATCTCTCAAGTAATCCTAACACATATTGCTAATGCATTTTTCTCTTTTGGAGACCCCAAAAGCATGAGATGACAGCTGCTTAGTTAGATTAAGTTAAAAACAATGGATACAGGAATAACAGGAATGCACGTCTTATGAACAAACCATGACAAAACCAGGCAGACAATATAGATACTAGCAATGAATAATACAGATGCAAAAATTTCTGGAAGACTTGGCTGAGTGAACTCTGTTGTTGAGTTCATTACTTGCTGCAGCAAACAATGTCAGCGTACCACTCTTCTTCCCACCATTTCACTCTTTCAAAGAAGGTGGTGTTTTTCCCTCCTTTGGAAGGGTGTCCTGATTGCAGTCAGGCATAGACAGCCACAAGAGCAGACCCTTCTCTGAGGGTGGAAGGTTCCCACTTTCATGGAGAGAAAATGTTTGAAGAGCTGTCACTCCACCATGGGAGCATTAGCAATGGGAACAGGCCTGATGGAAAATGTGTTTGAAATTCCTCATGTCAGTCAGACTCAGGTGCATCTGTGGAGAATGCATTAGTTTATATCAGCTGTCTGGCCTCTCCAAAGCCTGTTGCCACCTGATCCCTGAGGCACGAAATAAACTCTGCTGGCAGTCTCATTACAGCATGGGTGAAAACATTTCTTCTTCTATAAATTCAGCTTTGAGTCAAATTGGAAATCTTTATCTTCAAATGTTACTATTGACCAAACTCTTCCCCTGTCTTCCTTACAGCCACGTGAGAAGCTCTAACCTGTCATACTCTCAGATCATGCCTGCTTCAGTCCAGCCCAATGATTTCCCAAGAAACACTTCACAAAAACATTTGACCAGCTCCTTTCTTAGCACTTAAATCAAATTAAAATAGATAACACTGCCTTACCTTAGAGCATAAGGTATATAGCATCTGAATCAATGCATGCATATACCTTTCTAGCTTTCTACTTCTCAAGTTTACTGTTAGCATACTTATGTTTTAGAGCAATTTCACTATATTCCTCTGAAGTCAGCTTCCCTGCTATTGATAGTTCTCATTAACATATTTACAGTTTTCTTCTAATAGTTGTCCTTCTAATTCATCTTTTTTTTTTCCCACCCAACAGTAAGAAGTGCAAAGATGATCTCCTTTAGGAATTTTATGGTACTAACACTAAGAAATTATTTTCAAACAATTTAGATAAAAGAATTCTTGTTTTAATTTTTATGCTTTAAAATAAAAATTTAAACAATAAATTAAGAAATTAAGCACAGGAAAAAAAAATCTTGTTACCCTGGACAGCAAAAGCAGATACAAGGCTACCCACAGCACATAGGCAATAACAACATATATGTCTTTTATCATTTCATCATGAAAATGAAAATTCTAAGCACAAATGAACTACAAATCAAAGCCTGCCTTAGAAAATGCAGAGGCATTTACATAAATTGCTGGTAAGAGAGATTTTATTTGTAAACTTGCCACATATTTTATATCCTATACCATTCAAGAGCAGATTAAAATAATTAAGGCAATTATTTAATAAAAAAAAAAGAAGCAGAAAGAGCAACAGTATCAGCAAAAGTTTTATATCATGGTAGTACAATATTTTGCACTAGGTTGCTTTTTGACTTTTATGTAAAAACACTCAGAGAAATTACTGATGCAGCAGATAAGGCATACAGCCTCAAAAGCATATATTTTTCCCCAGTCCCTCAGTAATGTGATTAAAGAGTTACCATGAACTGTCTTGCATCTAGATGGTGTATGCTAGAGTTAGCAATATTTTTTGGCTAGAATTACATTTTTTTGTTTGTTAGGACCAGGTAGCCTTTTCCAAGCTATTTATGTGGGAGGATTTAAGCTTGAATTTGCAGGTCAAGTAGTGTCTTTGTGAATTTTTTAAACCATGTTTCTTGATTTGTGTTTAGCCAGTAAAGGAAGTGCATTCATTTAAGAGTTCTGAGCACAATTGCATTAACAAGCTTAGTCAAATTTATTTTCTGAGACAGAGGGAGATATGCACAGGCTAAATATTATGAGGTTTCCCTGTCCTATTTCTCCTGCAATGCTCAAAAACTCTTTTAATCCAGTGTTAAATATACGTGTTTCCATGTATAATTCTAGTGACATGCATTCCTTCTGCAACAGCTGCAATCTTCTGCAATCAGTCAAGAATTTAAAAAAAAATTATAAGTTTAGAATTCCAATATCATAGAATCATAGAATTCCAGAATGGGTTAGGCTGAAAGGAACCTTTAGATTACCTAGTCCAGACTCCCCAGGCACGACTGGGACAACTTTCACTGGACCAGGTTGTGCAAAGGCCCATTCAACCCAGCTCTGAACACATCTAGGATGTTTACAGCTTCTCTGGGCCGCCTCTTCCACTGCCTCACTTCTGCCCTCTTTTAATTTGAAACTATTCCCCCTTGTCTTTGCCACTAGGTGCCCTTGTAAATAGTTCCTCTCCATTTTTCTTGCAAGCTCCCTTCAGGTACTAGGAAGTCACAATTAGATGACCTGCAAGCCTTCTCTTTACCAGGTTGAACAAACCCAATTTCCTCAGCCTCTCTCTGATCATCTTGATGTGCCTCCTCTGGACTCACTCCAGGTGTCCATGTCCTTCCTATGCTGAGGATCCCAGAACTACATGCAGCATTCCAGATGGGGTTTCACAGGAGTAGAGGGGCAGAATCACCTCCCTCAACCTCGATCATGTAGAAAGAAAATTAGGAAGGTAAAAGCTCATTTAGAACTTGATGTGTCCACTTCTGTAAAGGATAATAAATAATGGTTTTATGAATACATTAATATCAAAAGATGAACCAAGTAAAACCTTCATTCTTTATTCAAAATGTGAGGGAATATAGTCATCAACAGCCAACACAGGTTTTGGAAAGGCTGGTCATGCCTGAGCAACCTGATATCCTTTTACGAACAAGGGATCTGACTGCTGGATGAGCAAAGGACTTCAGCAGAGCCTTTGAAACTGTCTCCCATGGCATTCTCCTGGAAAAGCTGGCAGTCCATGGTTTGGCACCATTTTCTGGGTTAAAAACTGCCCCAAGCAGTGCTACAGGCTGGTGCAGAGTGTCTGGAAAGCTGTGCAGCAGAATACAATGTATGGGTGTGGGACAACAAGAGCTGAACATGAGCCAGTAGTGTTCCCAGGTAGCCAAGAAGGCCAATGGCATCCTGGCTGCATCAGCAACTGTATGGCCACCAGGACCAAGGCAGTAATTGTCCCTCTATCTTCAGCACTGGTGAGGCCACACCTCAACTCGTGTGTCCAGTTCTGAGTCCCTCACTACAAGAAGGACCTTGAGGGGCTGAAGCACATCCAGAGAAGGGCAAAGGGGCTGGTGAAGGGTCTGGAGCACAGGTCCTATGAAAAGCAGCTGAGCTGGGGTTGTTTAGCCTGGAGAAAAGGGGGCTTAGGGACAAGCTTATCACTCTCTACAGCTGCCTGAAAAGAGTTTGTAGCCGTGTGGGAGTACATTGCCAATTCATGTCCAGCCTCTGGTCCATCAGCATCCCCAAGTCCTTCCCACCCAGCTGCTCTCAGTCTGTTCATACCCAACCTGCATCAGTACCAAAGGCTGCCCCACCCAGGATGCAACATCTTGCCCTTGGTCATGTTAAACCTCATATATTCCCATGGACCCATTTCTTCTACTTGTCCAGACCTCCGGATGGCATTTAATCCTTCAAGTGCATCAATTACATCCCTCAGCTTAGTGTCAGATAACTTATCCAAGACTTTTAAGTGGGCTTGAAAGCCTACTTTTCTAGTATGCTTTCCCCTAAATATTTCCAGTTAAAATAAACATTTATTTTAAATTCAAAACATTCAAAACAAACATATTATATATAACAACAAAAAGGTTTCTTTTTTCATTGTTGTTGGAGTTTTTTAACTGATATATGATTGGCCAGCCTGCAAAAGCTGCTTTTATATTAAGTCTGAGTATATTCATTTTCTTTATAGTCAGTATAAGGAGCTTTCAAATAGTGAACGTTTCAGAGTATTTTGCTGTTAAAAAAATTCGATTCAATTTTTTACTTTTAGCACTTAGTATGGAATTGTCCCACCTTCTGTCAGATTCATCAGTTTTGCATGCTAGACAGTGTCCCATTTAGCTTGAAAAAATGGTCATACACAGTTTTTCTCTTCGAAGAAATTCCTTCATAGTCAATAAATGTACCTCCTGTCCCCTTTCAACTGCTGAAGCTTCTAAACAAATAACTATATGATTACGGCAGTTGTGTTATGTTCTCTTTAATAAACAACACTACTAGAAAACCTAATTATTTTACACTACAAATGTTAACAACTTGAAGAGTATCATTGAAAAATATCAGAAAAAATAATTTAGAGAAGAATAAAAAGATAATGAAGGTAGGTGACAGTTTTTAAGTGTAGGAATACATTGCCCATTCCTCCAGATTTCTGTTTGTCATAGCAAAAAATAAATACTAACTACACATAGGGAATTGTTAAATTTTTAGTTACAAAAGGAGGTACACAAGCAAAATCTTGAAAGAAAATAAAATGGGTTCTGACACAGAGAAACTAGTCTGCTGTTTGCAGGCCATAGAACATTGATCTACAAAATATCTGATTTTATTACAGAAATTATAGGCCAAAAATGCTCACCCAGGGTGCTACTTGGGTTTCACAAAACAGTAATATGAATAGAATACTGCTCAGCTGCTGAGTACCATGATAGTAATTTGGAAGAGGGTAGGGGAAGGGAAAAAAATGGGAGGCAGAAAAAATTCTGTCAAATAATGTCACATATCATTATTCATTTTTAAAATTGCAGCAATATTTTATTTTTGAAGACAAGTTCTCTAAAGTGTGATTGCAATAGGTTTTTGCATGACAACTTGTTCTTTAAAGAGGTTACATACCTCCACTCCAACAAAAATATTATGTATTAAAAGTTAGAGATTTCGTGTTAATATGATATGGACTTAAAATTATATGCTTCTAGTTGGTTAAGATGAGGAACTTTGAAGGCTGACAGAAACATTCTTATGAATAATAAGTCTATATAAAAATCTTTGGAAACAGCTACAAGAGATGAGCTTAAAAAAGATTTTTTCATCTCTGCTTGAGAAAGTTACAGTGGTTGGTGAGATCAATGCAACTATCTACTTAAGGCATATGTGATTCCTTACATTTGAATGTTAGCCTTCAGCAATTACACTGAGATCAAGGGTGTTTGATTGAACATAACAGGCTTGTTTCGTTCTGGTACTCTTTATGTGACCTTTCCTCCTAGTTTCATATTTTCATTTCAGGTCAGTGACATTATTGCAAACATCATTCTCAGTGTCTATGTCAGAAATAAAGTATCAATAGTACAAGGAATATCTGCTCAATGTCATGAGAGAAATCAATGAAAAGGAAAAACATTAAAGTTCTATAGACATAGACCTGCCATCCATTCATCTACCAACTAGATTTGTGAATATCCGGTATAATATTTTGAAAAATGCACAGCATTTAGTTACTAATTCATGATACAGCTTGAATGTGGTTGCATTATTTTTTTTTTACCCCCAAAAGATTCTGCACTATGAAAAAAGGGAGAAAAACCAACTATTTTACTCTTATATTAGTAGGCAAAATGAGATAATGAGATAATAGGTACAATATATTCTTTTTTTTAAACATCATTTTAAGCTTAGACACATTTTTCAATTTTTGACAAATTCACGCACACAGGGCAAAAAAAAAGTATTTCAGTTGAAAATGAGATTTTAACTTTGAGTGAACCATTTCATATCACTCAAAAACACTTTTAGAAAAATGATGAGTTACCAAGATTTTGAGCTTTAAATTTTTTTAGTACAATAAGGTGACATCTTGAAAGGGATATAACTTTTTACAGGAAAAAAAAACCACTTTCTTGTTTAACTTATTATGTTTTACTCTGTTTTTCAAAACCAGCTAGAAAAAGAAATGTTCATCTATTAGCCTTTTTTTAATATAGATTTTTCTGACTTTCTATGTTTTCTTGTGAAAAGGATAGGAAGAAAAGAAATTACCATTTAATTTAACTATTGCAGCATTGGCTTAGTGATGTAATTGTATGCCTTTTTCAGCTAGGATCACTAAAAAGGCTAAGTGCATGTAGTGGTAAGTTACAGTCCTTAAAATGATTGATAGAAATCCAGTTGCAAAGCCCCCAGAGTGCCTGGAGCAGATGCCCTCGTGTGTAACAGCTCAGCACGAGGGGTTACCTGGCTTTTTCTGGCTCCACTTTTGCTCTCATTTTACCAAAACTTAAAACTACTCCTGAAGCTCTAAACTCTTAGGGCTTACAGTTCTTACTGTGTGCTACATAGCAGAAAAGTTCTGTAACAGTTGAAGGGCTTATCTCTTCTTTTTATCCCAGCAACAGGCAAAGTGGAGCGAGCAGCAGTGTAAAAGTCCAATTTCTTCCCTTCTCTATTATCTGCAAGCCAGCTGACACTGCAAACTTATACCAGCAGTAATCCTGAAACAGGAAGGAATCATCAGGCATGCTATTGAAAGACTGAAATCTGTACAACTCTGTCTTTTCCTATACTTTTGTGTAATGATCTTGCATTCTTTCAGAAGAGCAGGCAAATTACAGTTTTCCACTGCTATAGCCACTGCTTAAGAGAAACAGTTTCTAAGATATTCCTCCATATGCTGGCTTTTCTGAGAGAGCAGAGAACACTAGGAGTTCTTGTTAGAGTTAAATTTTAAAAAATATTCCTTTTATCCCTACAGGTATTAGAAGCAACCAAAAGTCATATTTGACAATGGGATATGATACGTACATATCCTAAGATGAAAATAATTGTAAACATTGCTTTTAGATAAAGGTTTACTCTTAATAGACTCTCTGATTTAGTCCTTCCTTTATCTGAAGTAGAGTTTCACCTATCAGATTTCACTGATGTATAACAGTGATTTCAGTGGAGCGCTCTGGGAAATTCTGCTACCATCTAAGCAAGGAGAGTGAATTTTCAATATAGACAATGCTATCAGGGGTCAACTATCTTCCTACAAATTCCACTTGCAATTTTTCATCTTGCTCTGCTCTCATTTTGTTTTCCAGATATAAAGAATGTATCAAATAAGTAGATCATAATCAACAGCTTCCACTTTTCTAAGCTGGTCAGTTTATTAACTCAAATGTCCTGTTCTCTTTTTTTTCATGTCCTGGTTTCTTGCTTTGTCCCCCAATCTTCCTTGAAGTACCCCTAGCTGAAACCTGAAACCTAAGTTTGATACACTCCAGGGACCAACATAGCTCAGATTTCTGAGGAAATCTCTGCACTGTTAGGAGGAATGATGAGAACATGCACAGAATAGACTCACACAAGATAGAGAATGGAAAAATAGTAAGAAGGCTTAGGAACAAGAATAGCAACTGAAATCTGAATGTAAAAAAACAAGGACATTGATTACATTAATCACCAGACCACAATTTCCATATAACTTTTTGCACTGCTGCTCCAGCTTACATGTGGCTTGACCACATATGCCAACACTGCTGGACAATTATTCTGACATGCGAAAGCATTGCATATATATATACATTAGATATCCTTGATCATGTCTAGCACAGAAGTCAGGAGTTCAATTCAGAATCACTTCAGTGCTTTTTGTCAACAAGGAATTAAGATCTGGTTTTCACGGGGCCTTACTCAGACAAGTGCATGCTAAGCATGCTCGTAAGTAGCTGTCCCTATCTGCCTGCATGTCAAAACCCCCGTGGAAGAGTCTCTTAAAACCACAGAAGAAAAAGAAAGTACTAACCCAGAAAATTAGACTCCACTGTTCTAATCAGTTTCATTTCGAAAATGGTATGGAATTTCAGAGTTTCAAATCATGAACATGGAAGGAGTCACAAAGCTTCTAATTAGAAATACAAAAAAAACAACTGGTTTGTGGCATTTTGCATTGTTTGGGAAGCAAGAATTCTGGGTTTCATTTTTAGTTTTATGTCAGATCTTCTCCTGCTATTTGGGTAAAATTGTTCCCTCCTGATTATAATATAACACTTGAATTTGCAAACCAACAGAATTAAGCCTCTGTTGGCATCTTTAGGTAATCTCAATCAGCCCAGGTCTTCATAGCCATGTGTTTGATTTTGGGTGAGCTGAGGCATGTAGAATCTAAAGCAGCCAATTTTTGGTCTGAAAGCCATATAGCTCTAAAAGCTTAAAACCAGAATTACCTAAAGTGCTGCATCAGTTCAGATGTATGGTTTTCTGATTAATGCGACCAATGTGAACAAGGGCAGTAACAGGCAAGTCCATACTGTACCTGAGATTATGGCAAATTTTGTTTTCAGGGGTGCAAGGGAGACTTGAAATTTTTCTGTAAATGGAAAAAACTAGTCACACATAAATACCCTTACTGAAATATTTCTACAGTTTTATAACTAACCATAATATCACATTATGCAAATTTACCTATTCAAATGCCAATAGTAAGATTTTCCAAAAAAGTTTCATCCTCCAAAATTTGAGTATAGATACAAAATCTTTTTAGAAAGAGTATAATTAGCTCTAGTGTAAATGTTGTTGAGGAAATGGTGGTTTACAAAGACCTAAGTACTTTTCTGAATTCATGCAGAAAAACAATTTTTACTTCAGAGTCTCACAAGCTCTTTTCTATCTCATTATTCTTAAAACAATAGATTTGCTGTTACTATGCCTTGTTCCTTTTTCTTCCTTCACAGTTCTGCAAAATACAGTCTGGGTAGACATCAGGCTTGTGGTATGACTACTTTCTTTAATTAAGAAAATTTATTTCGAACAAAACAAAACGAAAAATGAAATCTAAAATACAAAATAACCAAAACCAGACAAAAACACAAACAAACAAACAAACAAACATAACTAAACAAAAAAATCAAAGAAAATCCCAAACAAAACCAGAAAATAATAAAAAAAAAAACGAAACCACCAAACTGATCTTAGGTTCTGATCCAAACATCCTGATCTGCTAGGTGTGTATGAAATGAGGAGAGATGTCCCTCCAATCAAATGGACAAGAACAATTTAAATAGGATGAGCTCATTTCTCTGCCTCTAAACACTCAAGCCTCAGTCTTCATTTCTCCTGTCTGTCTACTAACAACCACCAGTGGAGGAACAGGGCAGTGAGACATCTTTTCTCCTGTCTCAGGAAGGCACTGACACCAGCTGCTGCCCAGGATCTTCCAGGCCAGAATGAGTTCTGACAAGAAAAGCAGCTGGTCCCCACCCTCTCTCCAGACCCCCCTCATTATTTCGGCAGTCACAGACTCTCACTATGCATGCCCAGGAGTGGTCAGAGTTTGTCCCAGCCTGACTAAGGCCTGGACTCCTGCTGAGTGTGTCTTCAATGCCTGGAGAGTCAAGCAAGGCTCTGGCTGGTGCTGAATGATGCGTTGGTGGCTCTTGGCAGCAGTTCTCCATGCCTGTCCCTGAAGCTGTTGGCTGTGCTTCCCTGGTTGCCATGGGAAATCAGCTGCTGCCCTGAGCTCTCTCCAGCCTTCTGCAATGCATTGAGAGCGCAGCCACGGCATCAGGCTGGACATATTCCATCTCCTGCAAAGCTCGGTCTGACCTTCATGATCCTGTGTCTACACCAGGTCTGCTTTGGCTGCATTATACAGTGGACAGTAGGAAAACAGGCTGTCCCACTCTGTGTGGGCCTTCTCCAGTGCATCAAGCTGCTGGTGTGGGTGGAAGATGACTTTTTAGACTAAAACCAACATGCCTACCACACAACCATTTGATGCCAGCAGCTATATAGAAACAGCTCTGACAACCCAGACACCCACCATCTTTTTCCCAAAGGACACCATTCCACAACGCAGCAGAGACAGTACCCAGGGCTGCTGTGGGTGGCCTCCCACCAGACATCTGGGCAAGCATTTTCCAAGGCTATCCAGAAACCTTTGAACTCCTGATGGCCTGGTTGCAATAACTGTTGCAGGAGATCTAAGGTCTATGGTGGCGGCTAATGGTTACAGCAAATACCCTGATCATGACCAGTCTGTGCCTTCTAGGACTCAACAAGGAAGCCTTAGTCCAGGAGCTGCAGCCCAGCCTGCAAGACCACATAGCAATATTCTCACACTGGCCCATAGATGTCATTGTGCACCAGTGTAGTGAAGAGGACCAGAGGCATTTGGGCCAAAAGAACACCTACAGTTCCAAGGGGCAGGAGGACAGCCCCATGGCTATCCCCACACCCTGTACCTCCCTAGAGGGGACTCCTGTTGTCAGCATGGGCATCTCCAGCAGAAAGCTAGGAAGTTTTCCTTCAGCCACTCCAGAAATTTCTCAGTTTACTTATACCTTGCTTTCTTGTCCCTCTTTCAGATATTACCATAGCTCAAGATCCCTGCAACTGTGAATGTGATGTTTCTTCCAGTTGTCTGAAGATGGCATCATTTGCTTTTCGTTTGTGATGAGACAGCGCATTGCGGACTCCCATTACATCATCATGTATGTTTGTCTGCCTCCTCGTCCTCATGCACAACCAAAGTCAGTTGTCTCATTATCCATCCCTAGGCAGAGAGGTCCATATATACCAGCTGCTTTCACATCAATTGGAATCCTTCTTGTCCCTCCTCATATTCCTGTCCTGCCCACACTGGAGAGGCTGTATCCACCCACAGCAGCACTCCAACTGTATGAGCTGACCCACTATATCTCCATGATCCTATTGAGATTGTGGCCCTGCACACACATGTAGACCAGGAATTTGTCCTTTTTGCTTCCCATGCTACATGTGCAAAAGATGTGAAGAATGAAGAGACTAGAAAGTGATCTCTAGCAGGTACAGGTCAAATTAGTTCTGGAAATACAAGGAGAAATATTTCTTGTCTACACTGTCTCAGAGGCTGCTGAAAATTGAGATGACATCTTCTGAGGTGTCATAAATTCTGAGACTCCCCTGGCATCCTGCAAACCTCATTCGCAGAAAAGAGTCACTCTCACAACAGATATATAATCTTTTCTTGAGGAATACCAACAAAGAAAATCTCACATACTTTAGTCCAAATGTACTCTGAATGAGAGCATTACTTCAGAAGACAATATGCAGTTGCACCATATCTAGTGCTTCATATAATTTCTTGGAACTGTGTTACTATGATAGACACATTAAGAGCATGAGATATCCTATAAAATTTTCAGAATGAAAATAATTATAATTAAAGAAAAAGCACCAATAAAACCTTCTCCATCAAAACTTTTCTCCTCGCACACTGAAAACCTGAAGTATTTAAATGGAAAGTGACAGCTTTTTTCATTATGTAACACTCCTACAACAACTGCTTCTTCCAGTTCCAAAGGGACCAATTAAAGAGGCAACTTGCTTGAATTTGTATTTTTTCCCATTACCTGAACTATCATCTGGAAATACTGGCCCAGGATGACTACTTACATATTACTTGTCCATGAGAGGGGTCTTTTCTGTTTGTAGTGGTTTGACTCACAGGATGTCAAGTGTATTTTTCTGAGAATGAGAAACTGCATTGGTGATTCACTGTTAAAAAAAAATGGAGGGGAGTTCAGAATAAATTATATGCATAAGAGAGATACATTTTGCTAGAGGAGAAGCACAAGTGAAAAGTAGCTAAGGGGAGATTCTACATGACTTCAAGAGTGTCAGTAAAAAGCTCACTAGTAACTTTTGCATTAAACACAGACATTGAAACATCATGTTATATTTATTGATTACTGTTTTCACACGGAAACTCTCTACAGTCCTGTTGAAAGTGTGAAATTCAGGGACAGAGCACTTTTTATTTCTATTTTTCAGTATTCATCTATTTTTTCCATTTTTCAATCTTTATTAAAATAGTAACTTAATTAAAAAGCAGGAGTCTTTGTACTGATAGAAAAAAATCAAGCTAACTCCTTGTATAAAATTATACAGATAGAAGTAGAATATTATTACCACAAAATCCTTCCATCTTGAAACGATGTCATTATATGCTTAAGGGATTCTAAGAAGAATATTCTTCTTTTTATTTTCTTTTTGTTTTCTTCTGATTTTCCAACACATTCACTTAAAAAATTGCCACTGGCTGTACTCCTGATTGAGATTACTACAATATTTCGCTTCTCCTCAGTGTGAATCATCCTTTATTAGTAAAGGTACTCTTTGAAGACAGCAAATTCTCAAAGAGCTAAATCCATGTTTTGTTAGTATTTGCTATAATGCTATTTTCCTCACTTAAAAATTCAGTGTTAGGTCTTGACTTCTAAAAGTTTTACTATGCTTGGCTCTGAATAAAACCTACTACTAAAACAGGTTGCCCAGAGAATCTGTGGATGTCCGATCCCTGGATGCGGTTTCAGCTGGTTGGATGGAGATACAAGAAATGTGGTCTTGTGGAAGGTGTTCCCGTACATGGAATCATGGCAAAGAAGTTAGGACTAGAATTAAAGAGTCTGGCTTTAATTTGAAAGACACTAAATGTTTCCCCAAGTCAATCCTCTTTTACCCATGACAGTAATTGCTGGGTGATCTTTTTGTTTTTACCTTGATCCACATCCTTTTTGTCACATTTTCTCCTGCCTGTGCTTTTGGGGAGGGGGAGTGAGAAAATACCTTGGCAGGCACCTGGCATGTAGCTAGAGCTCACCAACTCAAACGCTCGTCTCACAAAACCTTGAAAATTTCCAGACATTCCTGGCATTCTGGAGTATACACTGTTTACTATTATTTTTTGACAAGAGCTCTTACTGTTTCCCTCTTTAGATGCAGTATTTCTTAAATGACTGAGGGACCAGTGCGGCAGTACCAACAGCACACTACCAGTATAAATCTACACAAAACACACACAGCATACACATATTCTCTTCTGTTCTCTCTGTGATAGTTGTTTCTCTTCCAGAGGAACACAAAGCTGTAAGCACACAAAGGCAGTGTAAAGAAAAGCAGAACACATTTCCTTTGTTTTGTGCATTGAATTATTCATTTAGGGCTTTCTGAATTTGTTCCAAATAATTCCTCTGTGCTCCAGCACTTTAAAAGACATTTCTTGGCACCTTAATAAAACTGAACACAACTTTTAAACTGAAAACCTTTTATCATGTCTTTAAACATTATTCTTAATTGTAGGACTACTTCTGTATATAAACACCTAAAATCCTTGTTTAAGGAACAGGAGTTGTTGTGGAAGGAAAACAGTAGATTAAGTTTCTTAGACTTGATTAGAGAGATTAGTAGATTTAGTAGATTAGAATCTCTTTCTTTTTCATTTCTCTGTGGATGAAGGAATTTTATTTCATTCCTAATAGGGCCACAGACTAGCAATGCAAAAGCATGCACTGCATGACAGTACTGTGTAGACATCTTAAGATCTGCTCAACGTGAGATTGTTTAAATATAAGAGGTCCTTCAGCCTCACTACCATCCCATTCCCCCTGTAGGTGAACTTGCTGAGAAATGAGCAAGTTGAGAAACTCATCACCAAGGCAGAGCTGTCTTCTTACACAGCTTCCTGTGTCTAGTACTTTTGAGAAGCCATTGAAATCTGCCTCCAGTTTCTGCATTTTTCATATTTCTCTGTCCTACTTTGATAATTTTCAGGAGCTTATTAAACCAAGGTTTAACACTACCCTTGTACTAAAAACACTCTGCAAAACAGAGCTGAGAACTGCACATTCAGTAATAACACTGTCATTGAATGAGAACAAAAAAATGCATAAAATCAGCGCCTATGTATTTCCCCTGCAACTATGTTCAGATAGCAGAGACAAACATGATGATTTGGACATAACATCAATTTCCTGTTCTATTATTTTTTTCTACTATCTGATTACCATGCAGCAATATAAAATACAAATCACAGGGTTTCACACTTAGTATCCCTGATAGATCCCATTCATTGGATGGATTTGCAAATTAGAATCATAGAATCATAGAATCATTGACATTGGAGAAGACGTCTAGGATCATCAAGTCCAAATGCTAGCCTAGCACCATGGTGTTCACCACTAAACCATGCTCCCAAGTCTGACATCCACATGCCTTTGGAACACATTCAGCAGGGATGATTCCACCCCTTCCCTGGGTAGCCAGTTCCAGTGCCAGGCCATCTTTTCAGTGAAAAAAATTTTCCTACCATCCTACATTAACATCCTCTGGTGCCAGTTGAGGCCATTTGCTCTAATTCTGTCACTTGTTATGTGGGAGAACAGACCAACCCCCACCTGGCCTCCACCTCCTTTCTGGTAGTTGTAGAGAGTGATAAGGTCACCACGAGCTTTCTTCCACCTACATTTTTCTACCATTTCCTTTGCACTCATAGAGAGCTACTGGCAGTGTTTGAATGGTGAACCTATCTCAGGAGGCCTAAAAACTACCCTTGTGCAAAAACTGCCCTACATTTTAATGAAGGAACCAATCTGTCTCATTTACCAGCCTGGATAGCCATTCATGAGCCAGTTTGGAAAATTCCTCTAAACCTGAAACTTTCTGTGCCAAAGGAATTCTGTTGTTTCCATTCTAGCATCACGGGCATACATAAGGTTTAGAATCCCAGCAATGTAATTTATAGAAGGCAAATAACTGTTTGAACCAATGAGAGACAGATATGAGATGACTGCTAGATTTTTTCATTCTTTATTACACTTTCTTTTTCTCAAATTTGTTGTCTGGCATTGGGCAAAATATAATAAAGGCTTTTTAGCTGAGTCCTTTTTCTTTTCCAGTCACATATCAGAAGTCTGTAAATGTTCCCTGCACCTAGTGAAATTCTTATGCCACTTTTTCAGGTGCTAATGGATCTAGCATCTTACATTTCTAAGTTCCCATTTCTGATACTCATTAACTCTGACATCTTAGCTCTCTACTGTGTGAAGTGACTTTGCCATGTACAACCAGCTGCACGGATTTTACTTAAGACTGTGTTAGAAATGAACTATTATTTGAATACTATTATTTTAAAATCGTATTTTTATGGTGTCTGCTGTAGAATATTTCATTTTCTCAAGTCACATTCTTTTTTTTCTTTTTGCATCACAAGTTTGCATAAAAGGAGGAAGATGGAGGCTTTTATCTATACGCACATATTTACACAGATGCATACAAATTCCTCTAAATCAGAAAGCTTACTTGCTTTCAAAATGCAGAACAAGCTTCTGAAATGAAAGCACTCTTTGTTCAGAAAAATATAGAACCCCAAATTTTCAATTGTTTTTTTCCTGGAAAAATCAGACTTTCTGTTGAAAGAAAACCATTTGAGACGTGTGTCTAGAGAACTTGTGGGTATGCTAGGATCTAGAAAATAGGGAATAGAAACAAACAGTGAAAAAGTAGAGCTTGTGCTTAATCCCTCAGCATTTTCCTTGAAGAGCCATATAAACTGGCTTTGTTTCACAAGATTAAGAAAAATATTGCAAGATACTGTTATATATCCCACAATTTTGTTTGTTTGGGTATGCAAATCATTCTTCCAAGGAAGCCAAACACAGCATTTTCAGGGGTAGAAAGCAGACAACAAAAAGCAGTGCAGGATATTTAGTCTTCCTGAATACATGCTGATTGAAATTTGATATATAAATTATGCCTGGAAATAGAGAAGTGTAAATAAGTGAAAAATGAAGCAAGATTATGATGACTTATGTTGGAAAGTAGAATCTGACCCCTATAACTTCAAGTTTACAGAAACACCTCTGAACTGACTCATCTAAAAGGCCATTGAGATATGATCAATTTAGTTTTGTAGCCTGTGTATTGCTAAACTTAATTTCTTTGGTTTTGTTTTGCATATCCCTAATTTTAGTCTTCATCTACAAACACTCACCCCTTCTTTCTGGTGCTGCTGCTTAGTTCAGGATCTGATGGCACTTTTGCTAGATTGGTCATGGCCTCTATCCCCTCCGCCACTGTCAGAACACTACCTGATATGTTGATACAGAGCTACAGGGAGAAGAGGAGTGGTCCTCCTCATACAAGAAGTTGACATCCCTCAGACTTCAGCATTGACTCTCTATTTTCCAGCTCACCTTCTACTTCAGCACTGCAGCAGTTTTATTTGGCAACACGCATGGTGCACCCACAGAGGCACCCTGAAAACAACAGCACTCTCACCCCCACCAGGGTCTCAGTGAGACCCCACGCTGCTTAAAGGTCTACAGGCTCATGCCTGGAGACTTGTATCCTCCCCTGAGAGCCTCTTGCAACCTGCTGTCTCTGATGTGCCAAGGTAGTTTGTCCAATGGGTGCTGGGAACAATGAATGGTAGAGCATCACCACAGTTGCTGAACATATATACACTGCTTTCTGCACATCTTCTGACTCCATTTTGTAGGAACAAATTGCTACATCTGCTGTCACTTACAGTTAAAAATTATTATTCTAGGGGCTTCTTATATCTCAACTATATCCTCTTCAACACAATTTCTGTGGATCTTTGCTCAACACTGTAGGTTTAATCTGTTTCTTTCTTATCTCCTAGTACAACTCAGAGTTCTGCATATGAAATCCATTTCCCCACATTATAGCATTCTTTGAACATGGCATTAGTTCCATAAAGAACAAAGTTTTTTCTTCCCCCTAAGAATTTTCTCTTTGTTTTCAGGACTAATATCACATATACATAGTTGGTTCTACCACCTCTATGACAAACAATATAAAAGATGTCTCTTCTTGGATCAACCATGATCCCATCCTAGAAAAATAATTTTAAGGACAAAAATTGCGGACAGTTTTCTTAGACTTTATGTTACTTGCTTTCTCATTCTAATAGTCTAGCACAGTTTTTCATTATTTGCATAATTGCAAGTGAACACGCACTTTTCAGACACTTCTGTGGGTGGAGTGAAAGGTTGTGCAGAGACATCTCTGTTTACAGAGCATTTGGGATAAAAATATTTATTAACAGGACTCAGCCTTTCATTCTAATAAATACCACATCTATTGCTGATAGTTTTTTAGTTTTCTTATTCCATTCTAGGCCCTGTCTAAAAGTGATAATGTTCAAATCACAGTCCCTGAAAACACTCTAAAATGTTTTAGGATGCATGTGGTAGGAAACCATTTTTTCCCACTTTTTTTTCTCCTTCTCTGTACTTTGGCAAAAAAAAATTCTTTCCCTTACATGCAATGCTTCTGTCTTTTTGTGTTCTCCTGATGCTTTTAGAAATTCTGCAGTCAGAGAGACATGTACATGGATTAACATTTGAACATTATGGGATTCTGGTGCACTGAAGCATCAGTGGGAGACTACAAGTCAGCAAAGAAAACTCCCTGGTAAAACCATCAAGGACTCAATCAACCAGAGAGGTAGTAAATTCAGTCAACTATCACCAAACCAATCTCATTCTATCTATTGAGTGCTAATGACTGTAAGCAGAAGGTAGGCCCAACTATGTAGGCATCAGGCATTTCAATTATTTCTATGTATACAGTGAGTTTCATATTAATATTAACTTTTCCCATTTTAAGAATGAGACACAGAATCGGTCCCTTTTAACATAATTACTATGAAATATTATTTGCAACTGAATTCTGAATTTATTAAATGGACTTTAAAAATAAAGAGATTTCAAGGATGATCCTTCACATCACACTGCCTTTCAAAGCATAAGGTGTTAATTCTTCTAGTATTTCACTAATATATTTCTTCAAAGAAAGAGTATTTTTATTTGCATTATTCACTAAGGTACAGGATTTAGGGGAAAACCTGACCCATCAGAAAACTTGACACACATGATAAGAGACAGAAGAGCTATTAAAAATTAATATATGGGAATTTATGAGCATTTGTGTTACTAACTTCTGGAATTTCTAATGTTAATCCTTGCCACCTTTATATATGTATTTTTAGGAACCATAGATGATTCTACCTGTTTTTAAATGCTAGCATGTCCAGGTTTGCTCTCAGCACACAAACAGTTCTGATTTTAGGCAGAGAGGTTAAATCACACTGACTACAGGATGGTACTCATAACACTGGGATTTATGGCATATTTATACTGTTTTCTGGAAAACAGAGAGTGAACAGAAGTCAGCTCATCTTTATTCAATATAGGTACAGGAGAGAAACAGAGCTGCCCATTGCTGAAGAATTGCACATACCAAACACTTTGCCTTGTGTAGTGAGGATCCTGAAAAGGGCTCAGAAAAATTAATACTGTCCCTGCTTCATTATTCTGCTTGGACCTTTTCCAGGAGCAGTTTCAGCTTTGGTAAAATGCTTATTATGAGTCAAAGCAGGATGTAGCAGCTTCATGAAGCATTCAAAGATCATTCTATCAGCTTTGGTAAGCATTAGTGTTACTGCATTTACAAGGTGTTAAATTAATATCTGCAGGGTGACAGAGATATTACAGAGCTTCTTTGCTGAAGCTGAAAGTCAGCCAAATGCAAGTCCCTGAAGAGGTAAAATAAAAAAAAAATTATCATGCTTTGGGAAGAAATTGGGTGTTTGAGGTTGCAAACTGCCCAGCAGAAGACTGGTAAGTGTGTAGTGTACCCAGACCCTGAGTCACAGAAATGGAAGGGATAGAAGGCTGCTGAGGCATGGAATGCTTCAGCAGCTTTCCCATTTCATTTAAAAAGAAGAACAGGTGAAGGTGAGCCCTTGACATCAGTGTAAGGGAAGGCCTGTGGCACAAAGTTGTGACTCACACAGCCCCAAAGTGCAGTCCCCATGTTCTATGCAGGATTTCACTCTGATCCGAGGAAAGTGAGCTGACCCAGGAGCCCCTTCTCCAAGCAGGTATAAGACATGGTTTATTAGTGGAAGCTGAAACCTTTCTAGTCTACGCAAAGCCTCTGACTGGAACTGCTGAGCCTTCAGAGACCTAGCTCCCCCTGAGATATTCTTCCTGCTGAATATGAGAGGAAGATATAATTTTGTACTGCACAGCATGCAATGGGAATACATTTATATCACTGAGCATGGACATTACAGTAAAAACTGCTGCCATGGTGAATGAGGCCCATGACCTCTATCTCACCACGCTATCCTGAAAATTTCATTATAACACCTTAAAACTCAGGAACTACATTTACACGTCTCTTCCTGTACAGTAAGGCATTCCTGCCAATAACACCTTAGTAAAAAGATCTTTTGCTAAGGGCTGTCAACAGCAGTAATATTTGATTACTAATACACAGGTGATGCTTTTTTATTTTTATCTGCAAGCAAAAATAATGTTTTAGCTGAGGTTAGAATAATTTTGAACAAATCTTGGATTCTTTTGTTGCTCTATAGCAGCAGATTCTCAGCTGACAGAAAAGACCATATCTCCTTCAGATGAGCTGCAACAATCTAAACTGCCTGGGAGTTTGGCTGATAACTGAAGTCACTGTCTATAGGAAAGAGCTAAAATTAAACTATGTATTATTTTTATAGCAAAATCAAGAAAAGAGTTCACCTCAGCACTAATATGTCAAACTGCAATTCTCCTCTGGGTAATTCACCTAATGTTCACTAACTTCCAGACAGCATGGAGGAAGATCTAAAATCTCTTACCTGATGTTGTAGCTTTACATCCACAAACGCTAGCAGCTACAAATCCAATCAATACCTTAAACTTAAATGAACTTACTATGGTGAAATTCTGAGCTTTGTCACTTGATAAACTCTTTAAACCTTTCCAGCAACAAGAAAGAAAATAAAAAGTTGTAATGCATGGTTTTTCTTAACAAATTTATTTCACTGGATTTAATTCTGTTCAGACTCAAATAATCAGTATTCACTGAAGTAATTTTTCAATTCACAGACAAAAAAATCCAGTTTATCTCTCCTTCACTGTTGCCATTTGGGTCATGACCATTTTTTCTTAATTTTCATTACAACTGAGTGATTCTGGAAAATAAAATAAAACAAAAAACTAAAATTTTAATTCCATTTCTGCTTTGAATATAATGCAGATTTCCTGGGAGCCCACAGGTTCAAAAATGGAAGGCAGATTCAAAAGTATAATGGAAGTATCCCAAGAATAATCAATCCAAAATGAAAAGGAATGCTTAGCTGCAAAAGTTGTGGTTTACAAGCAAATTAAATTGTTGTGTCAGTTGTGTCTAGGTGGCATAGATTAATTTAGGTCATCAACAATTTAGCTTATTCTGTATGAATTTCTACTCTTATTAGCTTTTCATATTGCTCCCTTTAAACATACTAAAAAAGTTTCATTCTTTACAAGTAAGAGACAGAATCTTGGGCAGATCACAGACATTTCTCTTGCAGATTTCAGAAACTCCCTAAGAGAAAATGGGAGCTAAATGAGGCAGGTATCCCTTCTTTACCTTAAGAAGTTGGATATGGCTGACAACATAGAAAAGCATTTTATGAAGAAAGTGGTAGCCACCATCTTCCTGCAAAAGCCTGGACTGACTTTCAGGTAATATCAACATTAAAAAAACCCTTAGATATGTTATAATAAAAAAAGTTTTGGTTTTTGATGTTTCTTCAGAGGAGTAATCAGCAACAAAGGGGCCCAAAGTCTAATTGGTTTTAATATCTCGTCCATACTCTCAAGTATACAAGCCTTTAATCTGTCACCTAGAGTATCAGAGTAAGAGTACTCTGTAGAGTTCCCTCTACACTGAGAGGACAGAGGAAATAGCCCTAAACTGAGAGAAGGTATATTCACATTGGATATTAGAAAAAAAATTCCCTGTCAGGATGGTCAGGCATTGGAATAGGTTGGCCAGGAAGGTGAAGGAGTCAGTGAAGGTGTTGAAGGTGCACCTGGATCTGGTGCTGGGTGATGTGGTTCAGTGGTTTAGGCGTTACAGTGGCAGTGCTGAGTGGATGGTTGGACTGGGTGACTTTAAATGTCTCTTTGAACCTTGATGATTCAGTATACATTTGTACAGAATTTGAAACACTTGAAACACTTTTCTGTTGTAATGCAGTTGGTATTTGGTTCATAGACTTTCTCCCCACCACTACCTGAATTAGATGGTAGTAGGTACATTAAACAAAATTAAACATTTATTCTACAAGCTCCTACCACATTTTCTGTCTGAAACAACTAGCATAATTTTTTCAGTCTCCTTAATGCAGTAAAGCTCCACATGTCTAACTGTAATTGTTTTATTTGTTATGCAGTTTCAAATGTTAAGTGAGATGTGCCAATTGTCCCCTGATGCAGGCTGTGTCCATGTATTGAAGTAAATTATTAGTTGTCATGCAAAAGTGTTTTGTCTGTCACTGAAAGCCTCACAGGTTATTCAGAGTTCACAATGAACCATGATTCAAAATGCTAAAATGCTAGGTATATCAAACATCAATCCTCCAGTCTTACTGGTACTAAACAGAGAACAGAGAAAAGACCCCAGCATCAACTGAAGAATTCCTTGCAATGTAATTTGCAGATGGGCCTATTTTGGACATACTTGGATGTCTCTTGGAGGCAGTTGAACAGATCTATGATCCATATCCATGTACCGGCAGCAAGCTGGTGCCGAGGAAGAGATGAAACCTCAGTGGCTGGGAAGTTAGAGCTAATGACTTCTTAGTTCTGCTTCCAGATCCATTGTTGATTCATTCTCCTACAAGCTTTTTCTGCAGCTGTGGAATGAGTGTCACTAGCAATAGTCACAAGGACATTCACTGAGTATACAAATACACTCGTTCTCTGTTTAAGCTAGGAGAAATAGGCAGCACAGGTTTTGAGTCATCCAAGTGAGCTCTGTCAGATATTTGGAAGGGAAGGCCACCAGGATGCATTACATTGGTTAATTCTGGTAATACATTACAGCGGGTTTGAAAATGGAAAACCAGTGTAGCTATTTCATTAGGCTGGACTACATTTTTGATCACTTCTGTTTAAGAAAAATAATAGTATCACAATTTGTATCCATTTAACTAAATCTGTAAAATTGAAGAGTAGTAAGGTACAATAGGTCTCAAATAATAACGTGCATCTACAGAACTAATTCAGGTCCAGACTAACCATTATGATCTCTGCAGTTAAAATGTTCATTACTTGTGTTAATGTCCAGTCCACTCTTTTAACCATAAAACCTCTTACTATCCTCACATCCTAGCTTGTCTGTTTACTCATAGTCAGGACTTTAGTAACCATTCTACCCAACAGCATGCTGTGGTGGTTTTGGCTAAGGTAGAGTTAACTTCCTTCTCAGTGTTGGGTATGGAGATGAATTTTGGATTTGTGCTGAACACAGCATTGATTATTAGTGGTGTTTTAGTTATTGCTTAGCAGGGCTTACACAAAGCCAGGGTCTCTTCTGCTTTTTTGTACTGCCAGGCTGGTGAGGAAGTTTTGGGTGCCTGAAAGGGTGGGAGGAGACAGAGGTAGGACTGCTTACCCAAACTGGCCAAAGGGATATTCCAGACCATGTGACATCCTCCTCAGTATTTGAAGCTGTGGCAAAGAAGGAGAAAGGAAGGGATGTTCCTAATGATGGTGTTTGTGTCCCCAAGTCACCTTGAGGCACGAGGGGGCCATGCTGTCCTGAAAATGTGAAACACCTGCCTGCCCATGGAAAGCAGTAAATGAATTCTTTGGGGGTTTTTTGCTTGTGTGGCTTTTGGATTCCCCATCAAACTGTCTTTATTTCAACCCATGAGTTTTACAGTTTCTACCCATCCGATTCTTTCCCCTGCTGGTGGCAGAGAGAGCGAGTGGCTGTGTGTGATGATTTGGTGCCAGATGGGGTGAAACAACAGCACATACATGTCTTGGTTGCTTAGGAATTAGAAATACAATAGAGATTGAAATGAAAACATGTAAAATAAGTTGAGGGAAGACGTTTCATGTCAGAGTAAGGTAGGCTGGATCTTATCATGCTGTTTCATGGAACTAGCTGGGGGCAGCAGCTGTCTGACTTGCCCTGAATTACACTAGAAAATCCTAATTTCCCATGACCAAAAGGCAAAAGAAATACACTATGGCAAAGGCTAGATGAAGTTTTAATTTTTTTATATCAATAAAAAACACAGCCTTATGTGATTCCTTTATTGAATTTTCTTGAGACCTTGAAAAATGTGAAGTACCAAACTAAGATATATATGGCTTTTTTTGTTTGTTTGTTTAATTGGCTGGGGGTTTTTGAGGAGACAAGATTGTTTACTTTTTTGGAAGGTCTCTAAAATGTTTTCATTTACCTTTTTTTTCTAATTTAAGCTGCATTTTTTAGAGAAAAAATACTCTAAAGCAGGTTTTTCCTGTGTGTCCAGAACTGTAGAGGAGTTATTTATTAATGCTCAAGAATAATGAAAAGTGGAAAAAAAACCTTCTAATGCAGATAAACATAATACATATGCAATGTCCATTTTAGGATTAAACTTCATAGATCCCTTTTTTCCTAGCGTATATCCCAACAACCCTACAGTATTTAAAGATCATTTAAATCATAAGCAACCTCTAAGCAGTTGCTAAAAACTCTTTCTCAATACTCTAACACTTATGAAAATATGTCCACGTGAGTTAGTGACTGGTGAGTTATTAATGTTTCTGTAAAGAGATTGTGACCCCTACATAAGTATGAACAAAACCTAGACCACCATTTGTTACTGTGTATTTTCATTTGTGCTTTCAGGCTTCCGGTAACATTTTCAATTTTTTTTTGTGGACAGCTGAAAATACAAATATTGAAAGACACCTCCCTTGTCTTGCATCAATGTATTTTTCCTTATATGGTAATTTTTTTATAACCATCATCCTTCTAAAGAGATCAGGTGTTTATTCTGTAAGTTTTAAATTGCAGTTAGTTTATACTGTCTCTTTCCAGTGAATATGGTGGCAAAAATCTACCTCTTTGAAATAACTAATGCTTATAGTTGCTTCAGAAAAACTCTGCAACCAATGCATTTTCCTTGGTTAAACTAAAAAGCAAAAGGAGAGAAAAAATATATTTTAAGAAAGCTGCTCTCAAAATTAGAATATGGATATTTTTTTCTTTTAAAATGCATCACAGGACACTCAAAGGAGTGAAATGTGACTTTTATATTGCTAAATGGCAAAGACATTTTCAGTCTTTAGGTAAAGCCTGCCTTCTTCAAGAAAGACATCATTAGCAAGGAAAATTATTTTCCATTGTTATACCTGCCACCTTTCCTCTGCAACGAGTCCCATCTCAGGACAGAAAACCTCAATATCACAGCGAGGGACAATTCCAAATGTTTATTCAAGCAGAGACATGCAATTAATTACTCCAGCAAATATCTGCATTTTCAAAAGAAGGGATTTATATGAATATTAGAGAGATAGACACCCCCGGACATTTCAAAAACAATATCAAATTCTTACAGCATCTTCCATTAACAAGAGTTTGGGGTTTGGTTTTGGGTTTCTTTTTTTCCTGTCATGGCTAGGTTAATGTGAAACTCAGAGTCTTTATTTAAATTCAGAGACTCTTCACCTCCTAATTAGTACCACAGTTCACAGATTGTCTGTGCTTGGTTTTACAAATCTGTAAAACTAATTTAACTAATTAGATTTGCAGTGCCAAAATAATTTTAAAAACTTGGGAATCTGGTTCTTTTTCAATGGTTGTAGACTACAGCAGAAAGGTGCTATGGATTTAATTTCCTAAAGATTTGTCTTAATGCTTTACTTCCCTCAGAAATGCACAGTGACAGGAAGTGAGGCAGAATTCTATATAGAAACTTTGAGAAAATAAAGCACTTTTTACTTAAAATCAATTAATAACAGTCCAATTTTGGCCCTCATAGTTAAAATCTATAAGAGTGTGATTTTTTGTCCTTTTTTCCACAACTGAAGGGCTTGCAGCCTCTGCTACCTCTCTGAAAACTAAACACCTACATGAATGCTTGGTGTACTGCAAATCCCAGTTGTCCACAATGCCTTCCTCCAAGCTGCAATGGGTCAATTGGCTTTGAACTGACTTTTGTCTGCCATGGATGAGCAGGCTGCTCTCACTAATTATTTTAATCTCCAAAGCACAAGGTCATACATTAGTAATGCAAGAACTTCCACATCAGCTTCAAGGAGAGTGAAAATCATGTTTTACAGTACATGGTGGAGCTAAACACAGCCTTGAAAGCAAACACAAACTAGCTCTCAGCAGCCAGACTCTTGCCCACTGAGTACCTTTTAATATCTATGAAAAATTTATGTGAAATGGTCTTTCCAATTTTGGAGTGCTTCGTGCTCATTTACACAAATGTCAATGACTGAACAATATTTAAAGCAGTACAAAACACTGCTTGAGGAGTTTCATATTCAGATCAGGACAGATAGGAGGATTTTTGATAATTTCAAAATTTCTGGTAAAGGAAACACCGTTACAAATACAAGGGAAGTTGGCCTCAAAAACAGCAACAGTTGACTTACGATGTTCCCACGTAACACCAGGGAAAGAAGGAAATACCATATCCATGACTTTGACATAGAAAAATTATTTTTGTTAATTAATATAACATTCTAACCCTAGGTTACACAATTGATTGGTTAAAGCCTTCTCAAGTTGGGACATGATTTGGTGGTATCTGTAAAGTGGGGTAGCTTAACCACTATAATGCTGAGTATGTGAGTTGGATAAGCAGTCCTGGTAATATGTATTGAATGTGACATATGTATTATGAATTAATGTGACTTAATGGTACTGGTAACATGAAAGTGACATGTATGAGCTATCATTCAAGCAAAGTTGTTAGTAGCAAGTGCACTGGAGGATACTTAAACAAGTGTGCAGTACCACTCAGAGTATTTCATCAGTTTTTTAAGGCATTACCTTAGACATCAGCCAAAAACTTTGTTCTGTTGAACTGAAAAAGCTTGAAAGACTGAAACTAAGACATGCTACTAGGAAGTATTTGAATGCTGTTCAAGGACTTGAATGAAGTTTGAGTACTCTTCCTGAGCTGTGGCTGATAAGGAGAGCATAAAAATTCAAGCCATTATTTTAGCATCGGTGTGCAGGTGTCGCAATGTCAATCACCAAAATCTAAAAGGTTAAAGCAAACACATACACCGTGTAACTGCTGAACAGTCTAAATTATCAAAATGAAAAGTTGGGTTTCTGAACTTCTAGTGTTCATCTCATTGACCTGTCATTATTCATCTGTCAAGGAAACAGAAAGGTTCAATAGGACTGCTGAAAATGAGCAAATAAAAAATGAAATTATCTCAACTGAGAAAAGAAAAACTATGTATTTTCATTTATTAAGATGTGATAGAATTTTAGAGCCAAATCATGATCAATCTAACATCTTTTAGAAACCAAATTGAAAAAAAATTATGTAAGTATCATTGAAATAAAGCTGAAAGAACAGGTAATAAACCCATTCAATTTATTTAATAACTATTACTTTTATTGAGACCAAAGTCCTTTGTTTCTTATTTGTCGTAGTCCACACTGCAGTCACTACTGATGAGTCATATATGCCTATTTGCTGTTCATACTGGAATTTGAACCAGTGTAAATTTATAAAGTTTTAGTCTCTATTCCATCCCTCTTTTGCACTAGCAAGTATTAGGCAAACACTTAGCTGAGCATTTGAATCTAGCCATTTTCTATTACTCTTCTACCTATTTCAGTGTGCTATGTCAAAAGGAGACAAGGCACTTTGTGAAATGTCACACACAATACACCTGATGAAGACACTCAAGAAAGAGCTCCAAGTAAAATGAAATGTAGTTTACAATGCTAAAGAAATCTGAAGAATTTCACTGGTGTAGTTATCTTTATATAGAGATTGTCTAGAGCTCTGCCTTGCACCCTGCTAGGCCCACCCTTCCTACCACACTGGTAGCAGCACCAGAGCCTTTCAGCAAGAGCCACTAGACAGCCCACAGAGAAATGGGTGAGTGAGACGGACACTAAAAGACACAGAGTCATCAGAATTATATGTAATAAACAAAGATGTTATTTGGTGGGTTTTTTTTCCAGCAAATATATCACAAATTAATTTGTATTAAGTTTGGTACCCACAATTTTAAATGCAGCTCTTTGGATCTCTATGCAGAAGAATAATCAGGTGCCTGTCTTCAAGCACTTAAAAACTTTTCCAAAATCAGTGAAGATATTCATGCTCAGTACTAGCAAGAGAATTGCAACAAAGCCCTACTATGGGAGGAAACAGAGGAATTCAAAGTAAGCTCTCATGGCAGAGGTTCAAATTAGATTCTGGACTTAAAACGTCATATCTGGAAGCATCCCTATTATGCTGAACCACCTCGTGTTTTCTGCCCAGAAGTATCAACAATGTTGCAAAAAATTCAAGGGCATGTTGTAAGGGTGTTGAATGTCTTTGGAGAAAGAAAAAATAATTCCATTGCCACTTCTTCAGCCCATCTTGCAGAATGAAAAGAAAGAGGAAGAAAAATGTGCAACATATTTTGGTAGTCATCATTTCACTAAACTTACCCACAGGTGGAACACGGTTTAAAGTAATCTAATAAAACCCAGATGGAGGACTATTCCAAAAACAATCATCATATGGCCTCCAGGACTAGATATTAGTTCCCAGTCTGTTTCAAGTAGTAAAATTCTCTTTCAAACTCCTCCGCTAACAGCCTTATACTAAAAAATACCACCAGACTCTGAGGAAAGCAGTAGAAAAATTTCCAGATGAACAATGATAATGAAAGTGATTTTTAAAAATGCCCTTAGTTAAAGTAAGGGATGGAAATGGAACAGAACAGAGCCAGCCTGTTAAATGAGAGTTGACTTTCCAACAGGTATTTTTCAGCACCCACTGTTAATACAGCTGAAAAAAAAGGAAAATAAAATTAAGAAACCCAACAAAATTCAGGTACTGATTAAATAATTTTAGGCAGATAGGAAGGACTGCTAACTGGGAGCAGAAGAATAAAGTTTGTTTATGTGCTTACCTCTCTGAAAGATTAAATTCTTAGACAATTCATAGGTCTTTTGGGAGTGAGCAGACAGTTTAAACATGTGTTGACTGAAAGTCAATGACTTAATTAATTAAACTGATACTACATAAATAATATATTTAAATTAAACTTACAAGATGATAATGTCCTTACATATGTAGTAATTCCTTTGGCGTCACGAAGCCTCAAGACATTATTTTGGGCTCAAAGCCACCTTGAAGAATTGTTCTTTCAGGAGATCCTTGGAGTAGGGGAACAGAAAAACTTTGATAGAACAGAACAACTACAGATGAGTTAAAAACATCTTTCTATTAGTCCTCTGTGAAGCTTATCTAAAAAGTTATACTGTAAGTGCAAGTTTTTCCCATTACTCCTTTACAATGGTGTTTCAGAACCATTTGTAATCACAAAATAAACAACTTCCATTTATTTTCTATATTTCTTTTCTAGCTTCCCCTCTCTAGTCTAGAAGATACTTGTGGACAAATAAATAACTAAAAAAATAAACAGTTATTATTTCAGATTTTTGTCTCAGAAAAATATCTCCAAACTTCCAAAAAATTAAATTTAAAAATATAGTCTATTTCTAGAAGGGCTGTCTCAGAAAATTTAGTCTAGCTACTCTACCAGTTACAGTAGTGTTAAAAAAAAGTCTGCATTTAAGCAATTACAGTTTGATT
Organism: Camarhynchus parvulus; assembly: GCF_901933205.1. Lineage (NCBI taxonomy): Eukaryota > Metazoa > Chordata > Aves > Passeriformes > Thraupidae > Camarhynchus > Camarhynchus parvulus. The sequence goes on along the minus strand of NC_044601.1, from coordinate 12,808,241 downwards.
TATAGATACAGTGAAAACATATTTAAAAGAATTTCATGTCATATATTAGATAACAGCCTGAATAAATTCAAATTGTACTACTCTCCATAATTTATTTCTCCAGGCTATTCAGATTTTTGCCTACAGAGTAAATGGAAGAAAGAATAATTGCAGTGAAATTAAGTGAAAAATTAAAGACTAACATCCTCACTTGTCCTTATCAGCTGCCATTTAGCAATGACTAAAATGTACAGAGCATATTTTGAAACACACTTTTCAATAACTGACAAAAAGTAAATTGTTGAAAAACTGCTATATGATTTTATATAAGGAAGTGCTACTTGAATGCATGAAACACTACCTAGAGATTAGTTTATGCATTGTATAAGTTTTAGCTATTAGAGCTACACAACTGTGTGTTTTCAATCAAGTTGACTAAATGATAAAATTTTTTCCATGGCAGAATAATCTAGCAAAGGCTGTGGGAAACTGGAATTTAATTTGCTTAACATAAGAGCCAGTCAGCATTTGATTGATTCAAGATGTGGGAAGGTAGTAGAGCTCAAAAAACTGTACATGAAGTACTTGATTAAACAAGACAGGAATCACAGGGTTGATTAATATGAAGTCACAGCACCAAGACCAGTTCCAAGCCATCAGCTCTGCAGTACTCAGGGAAAGGACATAAATTCTTGCACTCAAAAGACATCAAAGTTTTTATCTTGCTACCACTGAGAAGAAATTCAATTTTCTGTTATGTTCCATACTCAGAAGTACGCTTCCACAGGAAGACAAAGGACATGTGTAACTCTTAAAGTACAGATAAATTCCTCATCTGGTAATAGCAATATTTCCATAAGGAGACATGATCCCCATAAATGGGAATGAGCACTTACCTATTATTTTCTCTTTGTTATAATGCTGCATGTAAATGTCAAAATAAAATATTCTCACTGTTAAATATTTAATGGGTTTTGAGATTTTTATAGACTTTTCTTTCTACTCATGGATCATTCTGCCCGTGTAAAATTATGGGGTTTAAGAATCTGGACAGAAAATGTCAAAGGAAATTTACGCAAAATTCTTCCTAATGTTGTCTTTTAATAAAAAGATATTTGCCATTACATTTTCTGCTTCTTGAAAAAGGGTAAGGTGGAGTAAAGGGTAAATCTCCTTACTAAATCTAGGCAGGTTCCCCAAGTAATCTCAAAGATCATACTGTCTGATAAAAAAGCACTCATGCAAATCTTTTATCGCAATGGCATGCAAATTTCCTCATTTTAGGGAAAGGCTCAGAGGTGAAAAGGATTATCAATCAGTCATTACACCAGAGAAATGTTCAGGGCAGCATGACATGACCATTAGCACCATGAGCCGAACATATATTAGTAAGTTTTCAAGGGTCAGAATTCACCTAAGTGCCTTTTCAAATCTTGTTGAATTAATTTTAAATAATATTCAGTAGCACAGAAATAGAGTTGCAGCATCATAGTTGTGTTTTGTTTGGTTTAGTTTGGTTCAATTTTGTAGGTTGAAAGTTGGATGATGGATATAGCATAAAAAAGGCAGAACAGAGTTGAGAGTAGTAATAAAATTTAAAGAGAAATCCTTCATGATTTTACCAACATCATTTTTCCACAATAGCACAGGAATCTAAAGTTACTACAAAAGGCAACAATCTTCTGCCGTTCACTAGGACTGACAAGGAGCAAAAATATCACAGTCCTTCATTCCTGTTGTACTGTTTCTACAGTGTGTATAATATTATTGTTAAGAAAAATAAGGAAAGAGAATAAATTTTAATTCAGTACACAAGAACATAGTGTATTAGAGTGTCCCTGAACAGCTTTTGTGCCTGAAACAGTGCCATGTGACAATATCTATTTTACTTTATTCTGGCAGTCAGGTGTTAGTTAAAATCTTGGTTTATGAATTTACTATTTCTGTATATAGGATGATTAATTGCAATTTGTATACATACATTCAATCAGTTCTCCATTAGTCTTTGCCTTCTGGAACCCCAAACATAGCTTTTATAATATTAGGAAAGGGAACAAATCAAACACTTGAAAAGTCAGAATAAAAAGAAGCAGTGATTCAGTTTCACAGCTACTTCGCCCATATGCAAGTTCTGTTTGATCCAGGTTTCCTTCATCCTTCTCTCTCTTGTTCTTTTAGCTATAAGTGGCAGTTTTCCTACCTAGATTCCTGTCACAAGGCCCCTGCCCCATAAGCCCCTCTTTCTCCAGGCTTCTGATCTCCCAGGTCAGTTGCTGCTCACTCTCGTCCTGCTATTTCATACATTCCTTCAGTAAATGTTTTGCAATAATTTCTGTGAACTTGCTCTAACTGACTGCCAAAATCCAACTTTCTGTTCAAAACACAAAAAGTATTTAAAGTCTCTTGTTGGTGGGTCAGATCATTGGTGGGTTTATTTTTCTGCTTTGGGATTTTTTGGGGGGGAGGGGTTTCTTTGCTTTGCAAACGGGGTAGTGTGAGGCAAATCAGGTTTTTTGTTTAGTTTTTTGTTGGTTTTTGTTTGTTTGTTTGTTTTTTTAAGTGCTTGAAATGATGGATTTTGACTTAGCCTTGTACTCCACAAATAATACTGTGGGGACCAAAATATGCATAAACATTTCATCTATATGCTTATGTCTCTTATTCTGTTGCTGACTCTGACTGAAGCATTGGCTGTGTTTGGATATTTTTCCAGTTTTTAAACTGTGGGAAGTCACAGTATTGCTTTTCCTACCCTTGAAATGTCTTAGTTCACTCCCCACAGTTTTGCTTCCTTGTTTCACATAAAAATTTGCTTATCTTTGTGATGTACTTATTTCTGTCCAATTTTAATGAAATCAGTTAATGCGTTATTGGACTAGACAAAGAATACTTAGACACTGGAAATAAAACTAGAGCCAACCAAAACAATTGGTGTCTCTCAAACAGTAAGGCTGAGAGACATTTTTAATTGTATGCAGGATTCTGATACTTATCATTACCTTTACATTCACTGCATCATCTTGTCAGTATAAGGCAAAAAAAAATATATCAACTTCTGGAAGTATTTGTGAGGTGCTGGCAAGACTGGCAGCTTTCAGTGCTCCAGGAATTCTACTGGAAAAATATTTTTTGTTTCTTGACATGCATAAATGAGATAAGCTGTAGAAATTACCAATGCATATGAACTATATAATAATCATTCCCACTAGTTCATGAAGAAAAAATTTGCCATGCTAGGGAACAGAGAAGCACAAAGAGATAATTTCAAGACTGTCCTCTTTTTCACCCCAGATTTGAAACTGGATGTCCCATTTTCTAAACATAGGCTGGAGCACGCAAGTCATAAATATGATATACACACACAGGCATTTCTACAGCTGGGGGGACGATCAAACCCAAAACTGACAAGAGCTCTGAAATAAAAGTGCACTGAATTATTCCTTTTGTGAGCTCTGTACAGACTGGCAAAAGATGCCCAAACTTAAGGAAAGGGTTAAAAAAAAGAACAAAAAAGAAAAAAAGATAAGAAAGATTTATCAGTGTGCTTTCCTTATGGTATGATGCTCTGGCCCGAAGGATACTCTGCTCAATCCCCAGCGACCACAGGGTTGATTCTCTTTCCATTACAGAAGATCATTGAATACCTGAGGTTGGAAGCAATTATTGGAGTTTGCCTTGTACAATCCTCTCATCCAAGCACTCAACAAAACAACTAAGACAACTTTTTAATATCTCAAAAAATGGAGAGTCCACTACCTCTCTGAGCAACCTGCGCCAGTGTTCCATCACCTTCAAAGTTCAAAAGGTGTCCTGGTGTCCAGATGAAAACTCCTGTGTTTCAGTCTGTTTGCATTGCCTCTTTTTCTGCTGCTGCACATTGCTGGAAGAAGCCTGACTCTGCCCTCTTCATTTTATCTCTTCAGGTATTTGTATACATTGGTAAGATGTCTCCTGAGCCTGGTCTTCCCCAGTGCCACTACTTAGATAGGCCAGTCAGATGATAATACCTTATTGCCATGCACGACAGTCCTCACAGATAAACTAAGATGAGGATTTCACACCAGAAAGGAAAGTAATTTGATGTTTTGCACCAACTGTCTAAACTGTACAACATGAAAACAAAACAGAACAAAAGAAACTCCAAGTAAGAAAGCAAACAAATGAAAAACCACTTGTTCATCATAGGATTCAAGATAGTATTTTTGCATTCACTATCTGTCCTTATCATGGTCTCCAGGCCCAGAATTTTCATACTGCCAGATTGGTTTATGATCCTGATGGTGCAGCTCAGATTCAGGATTCCTGCTCTACAAAATAAAACCAAAACTGCTTAAGGTGCTGTTAAGATCCAGTTGATGCTTTTGATTTACATATGTTTGGACATTTCCTGTTCTACTTTTAACTATTGTGCTTCTTCTTTAGAATAAAATGTCCTTGTATGGACTTGTTTTTCTTACCAAAAAAAAAATTCATATGTTTCATGTGTTCCCTGTGGAATAGATAATTATCTGGACAATCAGAAATTAGAATCTACTGTAGCAGACAGGAATTAGTAGAAAAAAGATAGCTTTCATGTGTGATTGTGTCAGCATCCGTAAGACTCAGTTTCTGCATGAAAAAGCCCTTATCATCTATGGAGACTCTCACACAAGAGAAAGGGTTTTGTCCTTTAGAAATAAGCAATACATAAACCAATTCTCAAGTAACTAATAGTGTCAGTTCTTGTAAAGCTCCCTCTTTGGAGCAATTTCAGTGGTTCACACTCTGCTATTTAAAAACTTTATTAACCATGTGAATTAAAATGCAACTATCAACGGTCCGTGGAGGAAGAGAAGGATATGAATATATTTTTCTGTAAGCAGAATGACTTATGAAAGCCATTAGAAGCCCATGGGCCAAAACCAATCTAGAACCAGGATTCAAAGTTTCACAACATGAAAAACTGCAGAGTACAAATGAGCAAAGCAGGTCTGAATTTAATTAAGACTACAGATTGTGAGAAACTGAAACATTAATGATAAATTACTCAAACAATTGGCAATGTACAAAAGCAGTGGGTGCTTTGTTGAGGCCAGGTTTGCACCTCCTGCCCCCAAAAGAAGGGGAGGAGGAGAGTTTTTTGTGTGGTGGTGAAAGCTCTAATCCACATCAGACAGAGCAGCTGAACACCCACCCCTGGATGACACAAGCTGGGTTTTGATACACATAAGGGACAAGGCAAATAAAAAGCAGAGCAGTCCCTGCTGAAGCACCACAGTGCTTTTAAACCCACGAATGTCCTACCTTAGGCAACTGGCTCAGGTGTAAATCTCCCTGGGGAGGTACTGGGACATTCACATGTGGGCCTGAGGGTGTCCATCCCTTCAGGTGGGGCATAACTGTCTCAACTAATCTGATATGAGAGGCAGCTGTCTTGCTTTAGAAGGTGCTATAGACCATCAAAGACCCCCAAAGTGCCCCCAGACTCATTTTTGGGGCCTTCCACTAAGCAACTAAGAATTATCCACAGTGTTCCATCAGGTGTAAAACTCCGACCCACTAAAAGGGCATTACCTGGTCATTCCTACATCCCACATAAACCTGAATGTATTAATCCTTTGAACTCTGTGTTTTGTGGGCTTTCCTCACTCCTGACAGACCAAGACTGTGACCATTACTTCAATCGGTGGACCTGGAAACTGCGATAATCAAATCTGTCACTGGATCCACAAGTGGTAATTTCTTTTTCTTTCTTTCTTTCTTTCTTTCTTTCTTTCTTTCTTTCTTTCTTTCTTTCTTTCTTTCTTTCTTTCTTTCTTTCTTTCTTTCCTTTCCTTTCCTTTCCTTTCCTTTCCTTTCCTTTCCTTTCCTTTCCTTTCCTTTCCTTTCCTTTCCTTTCCTTTCCTTTCCTTTCCTTTCCTTTCCTTTCCTTTCCTTTCCTTTCCTTTCCTTTCCTTTCCTTTCCTTTCCTTTCCTTTCCTTTCCTTTCCTTTCCTTTCCTTTCCTTTCCTTTTCCTTTCCTTTCCTTTCCTTTCCTTTCCTTTCCTTTCCTTTCCTTTCCTTTCCTTTCCTTTCCTTTCCTTTCCTTTCCTTTCCTTTCCTTTCCTTTCCTTTCCTTTCCTTTCCTTTCCTTTCCTTTCCTTCTTTCCTTCTATCCTCTCTTCCTCTCTTCCTCTTTCTCTCTTTCCCTCTTTCCCTCTTTCCCTTATATAAGCTATGTTTATGCTTTATATTGTTTTATTAGTACAGATAATAATCATCAATAATAACCTCCTTTCCATTCCAGCGAAATTTTTCTAAAATAGAACTTACATATATACATATGTATAGACACACACACTTACACATATGTACATATACACAGATTTTTTTATTATTTAGACATATATACATATATATGTATATATCTGCTGGGTTTTCAGTGTTGTTTAATCTGCCCCAAGGGATCTATTAAAAAGAACCCGAGTTAGTTACCCTCACTTTCTGGGATGGATCATAACACAGATAAGACTGTAGTGAACCAGCAGTGCAGACTGCATATCACACGAGATTGCATTAACTAATGTTCCACACCACTTTTTTCAGAAAATATAATAATGTGTGCTAAATTCCATAGTGGGTATAATATATACTCATAAATCTAACCCTTCAGTTACTCTATAATGTGGCAATTATTTTGCACTTTTGATGTAATGTTAGAGGTTGTAAGCATTTCATTTAGGGATGTCCCAACTCACTATTTCATGGCATTATTCTGCTTTGTCCACCTTAATTCAGCACCACTGAGGTTTTTCTGCAGAATTAGTAAATTAGATATCTGAAGGGAGCCTACAAAAGAGATGAAGAGAGACTCTATATGCAAGAGCATATAGAGGATGAGGGGAATGGCTTCAAACTAAAACAGAGTAGGTTTAGATTAGATACAAGGAAAAAATCTTTACTGTGAGGGGTGTGAGGCACCAGAGCAATTGTTCAGAGAAGTTGTGGATGCCCATCCCTAGAAGTGTTCAAGGTCAGGTTGGGCTTTGCACAGCCTGGTCTACTCGGAGGCGTAGGAGCTAGATGATCTTTAAAGTCTCAACTCAGGCAATTCTTTTATTGTATGGATCTGGCTCACAAGGAAGCTGTGAAACCAAAATTAATGAGTAGAGGATCAAGACAGGCATTTTTCTATGTACAGAACACTCTACTACTGAGGTCTCCAAAGTAAAGGAAAAGAAGAGGTCTTGGCTGCTTGGCTGAAGACTGTGCCAAAATCCCACCCAAAACAAAAATGAATGAAAAAAGAAAACTGGATGAACTGCTTTTGTCATTGTGATTTGAAAAAAGGCTTGTTCCAGTAAGTTAAGAAGTTGTCATGTTTGAATAGCAGTATTTAATGTGTTTTTGGGTGATAGTGATGGATGAGTTTCTCAAAAGTTAGGAAAGAAGCAAGCTTTCTTAAATAAATTTTTTATACTTTGGGAAAGGAACTGTTTGGGAAAAATATGAAGGACTTTCCAAAAATTTGGATTTTGTTTTATTTCTCACAGACTGTAGCTGCCAGTCGTTGCAGTGCACTGCTTTGGCACAGATTCAAGTCTTTAGTCTGTGGCCGTTACTGCTGTGATCAACAAGTGCACAACACTTAACAGCTAAGCATAGGTCCAAGACTCTGAAATATCTTCCAGAAATAGATCTAAGAAAAGTCATCACCTTATAATCTTTAGATTATTTTATAAGCCCTGCTTCATAACTCAAGCTTTCCCAAAGGACCTGAGTGAAAGCAATAAAGTAGGATTATAAAACAACCAGAGCAGGAGTGCAGCAATCATTTTTCTTCGGAAAATGAAGCTTGTCATTTTGTCTGGCATAAGGAAAATTAATTAAAACTTGTGAAATATTTATGGTGGTGTTTTAATTTCATAAAATTTTAGGCAGTGATTTGACAAGTGCCTTGGAAATGTTAATAGATTGAGTATAAAGTGGGGTGGATTGTCCATGTGTGTGTGTGTGTGTTGTGTGTGTGTGTTGTGTGTGTTTTATAGATACAGTAATTTAATCTACTATGCACATGTGAAGGTGTTATCCTTAGGAGTTCAGAGATGGAATTTATTAACCAAACATATATCCTTTATCTTCTTGCCAGTTATCTGCTGTCTAATTAGTCTTTGGTGAAATTTACTCCAGCGTCCAAATTTTAGATAAGCATGATTTTTCTCCTGAAATAATTTCTTCTGAAATCCTTAGAGGTGTCCTTGGTTTGTTTTTGTTTTGGTGGGGACTTTTTCACACTGCTCCTTCCTCTGCAAGTTCTACCTGCCTAAAGACTGCAGTGAACAAGGGTTGGTTTCCATTCCCTGTTAGGTTGTCCTATACCTACAAAAAAACTCAGCAGTCAGCATAGTATCTACATCAAAACACTTCAAATATTTATGCCAAATATGTCAGCTAATAAATAAGAATTTCTCAATTTAGTATAACTTTTCAAGACTTACTACTAGGCATTAAATGTGCTTTAATTATTGCAAGGCATTAAAAGCCCAAAAAGATAATGTAGGTTTTAGTTAAATCTACAACTGCACTGTCTTATATACCCTGAAAAACTTAAGAAACATCTAATTGTAGTGAAAGGCAAATTCCTTAAATGAGACTACATTCCATTTACCCATGTATAACTGTCAATGCAATAAATAAGGTGAAGAACTTAGACTGTAAAAGCTTAAAACAAGGGAGGCTTCGCACATGAGTGTGCACACACACACACTGTAAAGGAGATTACTCTAAGAAGCCACTGAAAGTTTCTGCCAGGTCCAATGGAATCAGTGACAACCAGCTTCAAGCCAGTCCTGCCACTAGCCAAGGCTGAGCCAGTCAGCAACAGTGGTGGTAATTCTAGGATAACAGTTTTAAGGGAGGAAAAGTTAAGGCACAACAACATCTCTAGACAGAGAAGAGGGGAGTGAGAAGGTGTGAGACGAACAGCCCTGCAGACACCAAGGTCAGTGAAAGAAGGGGAGGAGGTATTCCAGGCACCAGAACAGAGATTCCCCTGAAGCCTGTGATGAATGCCATGGTGAGGTAGCCGTGCCCTTGAAGCCCATGGAGGATGCCAGGCCAGAGCAAGTGGACACCCAGAGTAAGATGTGATGCTGTGCACAGTCTGCACTGGAGCAAGTTCCTGGGAGCACTCATGGCCCTGTGAAGAGAGGACCACACTGGAGCAGGTTTGCTGGTAGGACAAGAGATCCCACAGGGGAACCATGCTGGAGTGATCTGCTCCTGAAGGACTGCACTCTGTGGAAGGGAACCATGCTGGAGCAGTTCATTAAGAACTTCAGCGCTTGGGAACGATGCACATTGAAGCAGCTCATGGAGGACTGTCTCCCTTTGAAGGAACCCTGTGCTGGAGCAGGGGAATAGTACAAGGAGCCGTCCCACCAAGGCTTGAAGTAGCAGACACACCATGTGTTGAACTGACTGCAGCCCCCATTCCTCTTCTCCCTGTGTTTTTGGGAGGAAATAGATAGAGAAAATGAAGAGTGAAGTTTTACCCATGAAGAAGAAAGAGGTGGGGAAAAGGTTTATAAGATTTGGATTTACATCTCATTATCCTACTCTGATTCCATTGGTAAGAAATTCAGTTCATTTCTTGAGTCTGTTTTGTTTGTGATGGTAATTAGTGAGTGATTTCTCCCTGTCTTGATCCATGAGTCTTTCACTATATTTTCTCTCATGTCCAGCTAATTAAGGAGGAGCAGCTTTGGTGGACACCTGGTGTCCAGCCAGGGTCACCCCACCACAGGATTCAATTCACTAATTTAAAACACTTGTGATGAGACCTTTGTGCCACACCATTATGTTAGTCCTGACAACAGTGTGAATGACATCAGACAGCTGGAAAATGATATTCCATTTTAGGAAGCTAACCACTACACTAATATTTTGAGTAGTCAGAAGAAGCCAGGAATCTGTTTTTATTATGACTACAGTTCTAGCAGTCCTGAAGTGTATCCATAAATAGCTAAGGTGTTAAAGAAGGAAGGCAGCAACATAAATTTGCTGCAGTACAGCAGAGATGGAAAAGGAGCATACAGCATGAAGGATATAATTTCTGGCTCAGCAGTCTTCAGGATTTAGGCTTTACTAGAACATTCATCTTTCTGGTAAAACTAACACACATTCAATACCGGGTAACTTGTTCTCTTCAAGGATAGGTGGAAATTTCAAGCTGAACAGGAAAACAGTTCTTTGCTTCACTAAGGTAGAATACACTGCTACAAAAAACTGTTCTTTGAGATCTACTAGGCCTTCAACAGAAGAACACATCACATGGGCTCCATTTTAACATATGAATATCTTCATACCTTCACATTACCTTCACAGGTCTGATGTTGATCATTTGCCAAAGAAGGTTCCTAAAATCCCTTTTTAATTTAATATTTTCTCATCCTTATTTTTGGGCCTCTGAACTTTCTGAACTCTAACCCCAGTTACCATCACTTTCCATTTTCTCTTTGAAATAAAATGTTAACGAGCTGCCATAATGCAAAACAGTTAACAAAAGAGAGAAGAATAATATGTTGCCTGATTCCCTTATTTGCTTTGCAACAGCTGGATAAGGCATCCTAAAAAACTTTGTTAATTTTAAAAGCGTGTGTGATGTTATCAACAACACTTCATTTGAAGGTTGCCATAGTTCAGCTGAATTTTTTTTCTTTTCTTTCTAACCTATTTTGCTGGCCATTTTGCACTATCACCTAGATAAAAACCAAACCCTACATTACTCAGGCTGCAAAAAATCTTTACATATTCCTTTTCTGTATTCTGCAACTTGGAAACTACATGCACTAGGTCACAAGGCTGACTTGGACTGTCTGGAGTCGAGATACACATATGACAACCAGTGTAGATAACCTTTTTACTTACTCATTTAAATGAGTTGTATACAGAAGGAAATATGCAAGGAAAGCTTAGCAATATGATTCAAGACATTAATTCTGTCTTCTGAAATTTGTAAAAGCAACATCAACTGCAAAAGTAATGTTTAGTTATGTTTAATAGATATTTACAGCAGAATAAAATCTAGATATTCCAGCTAAGGTTAGCTTCCTCCTGCAATCACCACTATAAACCTTTCACAGGTCAAACTGTACCTATGGAGGTGAAAAATAGAAAATACAAGGGGAGATTAAACACTATCACCAGGCATAGAACAAAACATACATTATTAAAGTATCTAAATAATAGGCATTTAATGAAAATTGAAAGAAGCACTAAAGAAAATAGGAAAGGAGAAAGGAGCAGATATGATGAGTGCAAAATCTACGGTTCTGTTAATACTGCTTGGAAGTACATTGGTTGTCAAAGTAGTAGTCTGTGACAATTCAGTTCTATCACAAGTTGGAGGTTATTTTGTGATAGGAAAATGAGAAAAGTGATTGCATAATACAGAAAGCTTTTCTAGGTGTACACATGTTATATAAGACATGTATTAAGACCATCAGCAGTGAATACAGTGAATTCTGTTAATAGGCAAGTGTCATGGTTTAACAATTACTTTGCTGGTCACGCAGCAACTAAGCATCCCATAGCCTCTCCCCTGGTAGGATAAGGGAGACAATTGGAAGGGGAAAAACTAGAAAATTCTTGAGATGTGTCATGGTTTGAGAGGAAGTGAGTTTTCTGGGATGCTGTGGTCAAACCAATAGGTGCCCAGATTTGAATATTGGCGCCTGGTGTGGCCACTGGGGACACGGATACGCCTCTGAGAACACAGGGGGTTAAAAGCAGAGAACTCCCAGGAAACCTGTCTCTTGGGTTCCAGTGGGGAAACAGATCAGACCTCTCCCCCGGGCTGGGCAGGGGAGGAGAAGCCATGTGGCCGAGTGAGGTGGGGCCTTGGACAGAGAGGGGAGGTGGAGAGGCCCTGAGGATGGAAGGGTGGAGGAACATTGGAGAGGCAGTGGGCAGCCACCCCCCCCCCCCACCACCACCCCACCCCCAGGAGAGAGAGAGAGCCGGTGTCTGAATTTGATAGCGGCCATCTGAGAAGGAGAAGGGGGGGTGTGGTGAGAAGGTGCCCGCAGGGCAGCGTGGGAGTTCTTTACAGGCAGAGACTCAGATTCTTAACCCTTTTCTTGCATGATGGAAACCTTATAAATGCTAATCCTCCTGCAGCTGAATGAGAAGAGAGATAAGAGATGAGATAAGAGGAAATGGGCCACGAGAGAAATGGAGAAGAATCTTAGGCGGGAGGAGATGATAGAGTGGCCTTTGGCTGGACTTTTCTTGTGTAGCCATGGACAGAACCATTTTTTTTTCCCTGTGACACAGAGACTGCATTTAGTGGGGAGGCAATGGCATGGAGCCGAGGGAGTGCAGTGTTGTTATGGGAGTGCATGAATAGATGCACTGCCATAACATGAACAGGGTGGTGGTTGGTGCCATTGATCTTCAGTGGAGAAGAAGATCTCTGTTCTTGAGACCCCTCGGCCCCAGGAGGTGAAATTTCGGGGGGACAGGTGTCCCAGAAGTGAGAGACTGTGCTCTTTTTGGAACTGGGCAAAGTACCCTTAAAAGGAAAACCCTAGAAGCAGCTGTGGTCCATGCACAGTGGTGAGACCACTGGGCATGGAAGGAAGATGTCACCGCAATGATCTCCAGGCGGTGCCACGTGTGACATGGAGCACAAGAGGTCTCAATTGTGTTTCCTGGGGAAGCCTATGGCACAAGAGGGACTCCTCACTCCTCGATGAACTGAGAATTGATTATCTAAAGGGTGGTGATGGACTGAGAGTTGATGATCTGAGGGATGGATGTATTGGAAATTTGGTGGGGGGAGGAGGAAATGTTTTTGGAAGGTTCTCATTCTTTCTGTGTGTTTCTTTTTACATATGGTTGTAAGTTAGTTAATAAAGTTTTCTCTTCTAAGTGGGAGCCTGCTTTGCTTATTCCTGGTCACATCTCACAGCAGACACCAGGGAGAATGTATTTTCATGGGGGCACTGGCATCATGTCAGCGTCAAACCATGACAAGATGAAAGAAAGACCGTTTAATAGGAAGAAGAAGAAGTCTCACGTGCAACCAAACCAAAACAAGAAATTCATTCACCAGTTTCCATGGCTAGACAGGTGTTCAGCCACTTCCAGGACAACAGGGCCCTGTTAGGCCTCACAGTGACTGGAGAAGACAAATTCCACCACTCCAAATGACCCCTCCTTCCTCCTTCCTTTATAACCTGAGTGTGGCACCATGTGGTATGGGGTCAGCTGTCCCAGCTGCGTTCCCTCCCAGCTCCCTGCACACCCTCAACCTCCTCGCTGGACAGGTGGCTGAGGAGCTGCAAAGGCCTTGGCTCTGTGTAAGCCCTGCTCAGCAGGAACTAAATCATCCCTTTGTTATCAAATGTGTTTCCAGTACAAATTCAGAACACAGCACCATAGTAGCTATTAGGGACAGAATTAACTGTGTCACAGCTCAAACCGGTACAGCAAGGAATATTTTCTTTGCCATCCCTTGCTTATTTGCATGAAACACAAGTTACAAATCATTAAGCACTATTTTGGATAGGATTTTTTTCCAAAACTGTCTACTTCCTGCACATTTTTTTCATCTCTCATTGAAACACATTTTATTACAAATGAAAAGGAGCTGACTCGGCTTCCCCACACAATTTTACAATACCATTACAACACCATAGGAATGCTGAGCTGTCAGTGCCTCACACTGAGGCAAATGGCGTTACACTGTAATTTCATTATGTTCACAGTTGCTGTTTAAGAGGGAAGATGTAGGGGCAGGGTATTCTTTTCCCAGAGAAAATGCATATTTTTCATATAATAAGGAAAAAAAGACAAACAACTATCTCCTTCACCCCATGAATAAAAAATGGAAATGTCTATGTGGTATGTTAGATACCTGTTCTTGGGGTACAGGTCAGCTCTTACTGAACTCACTTTTTTGGGGTGTACCTCCTGAGACTTCCTTTTTATTGAATTACTAGGACACATACTTGTAAGCATCTGCTTATAATTTCTTGCAACTCACCTGAAAAAGTTGTCCACCTAGTAAGCAAAGAAAAGCAGAGAGAAAAGAGGTTACTTAAAATAAAAACAATATAAAGGGAAATCTTTCCAGGACAAAGCTTATGAAGTTCTTGAATTTAGATTTATATGATACATTATGAAGCAGTGTCAAAAACACACAAGGCAGCAGGTGAATTGCTAATTTGCTGAGGCACGTGAAGGGTGCTGCATTAGCTCAAGTCTGCTTCCATTGAAGACAATGGTAGAGCCTAATTGCAAATACCATTACCCACTTTTCAGAAAGATGTTTTGAGAAGTCATGTATTTATCCAGGCTGACAAATATACTCATTTTCCTCATACAAGTGAAAAGAAAGAAGGCACTATACAGAAAACCCAAGTGCAACTTGAGTTCTACTTACAGTGCAGTGCTTGATACTCAATCTCTTAGAGAATCACAGAATAATTTAGGCTGTAAAAGATCTCTGAGATCATTGAGTCAAACTTTGAGCAGCCATGACCCTGTCAACCAGACCATGACACTAAGTGCCATGGACAGTTTTTCTTAAACACCTCCATGGCATCCCTTCTGTGGTCAGTCCACTGCTGTGCTTACCAGCACTTCCCATGAAAATAATTTCTGATCTTCAGCCTGAAACTCCCCTGATACAGCTTCAAGTAATTTCCTCTTGTCTTGTCAGTGGTTGCCTGGGAGAAGAGGCTGAACCTCACCTGGCTACAACCTCCTTTGAGGTAGTTGTAGAGAATGATAAGGTTTTCCTTCTTTTTCTCCAGGCTAAACAACACCATCTCCCTTAGCTACTCCTCATATGACTTACCCTCTTCACCATATTTGTTACTCTCCTTTGAACATAGTCCAGAACCTCAATGAATTTTTTTAAAGAAAGGTGCCAGAACTGGACACAGAATTCCAGGTCACACCAGGACAATCACTGCCGTGGTTCAGCTGGCCACACTATTGCTGATACAGGCCAGGATGCCACTGGATATTTTGGCTCCCTGGGTTTTTTTGGGAAAAAAACTCGTGGCTCACTTTCAGGTGCTGTTGACCAGAACCCTCCAGTGTTTTTCCACTGGGCACTTTTGTAGCCACTCTGCCCCAACCTGTGGCTTTACACAGAGTTGTAGTGACCCAAGGGCAGGACCTGACACTTGTCTTTGTTGAACTTCATACAACTGGCCTTGAATCATGGATCCAGGCTGTCCAGATCCCTCTGCAAAACATTCCTGCTCTCCATCAGATCAACACTACCGCCTGATATGGCATTATTCATGAACTTGTTAAGGGTTCACTCAGTCCCATCTTTCAGATAACAAACAAAGATTTTAAATAGGACTGGCCCCAGCACTGATCAGCAGGGAACACAAATAATGACTGGCAACCAACTGGATGTGATGCTATTCACCTCCAGTCTCTGGGCATTGCCATCCATCTATTCCATCTATTTTTAATTTTTTTTTTTTTAACCCAGAGAAGGCTATGCCTGCCCAACTTTTCCAGGAAAAGGTGAGATTTTAAATAGTGAGGAACTTCCTACTACAGAGATATAAAAGAAGGTTTTGGTAAAAGTGATTACAGATAGTTTAAAGAGAACATTTTCAAAAACCTTTCATGGAACATACTGAAAATTAAACAAAGAAATATATCTGCAAAATCTATATAGTTCAATCTCATCTTGAAGAAAATAACCTCAATCTCTTCTCAAAGAAAAGTTAGGGTTCCTCTTTCACATGTGTATTTCAGGGCAGTGAGGAGGAGAAATCTTGTTATGGCTGATACACCACCATACTTGAAAAGGAAAATAGGTAACAATATTCATTTGAAAATGTTATAATGGTCATTAGTTTAAACTAACTTATTTCACCAGTACTAAACCAAATAATTGTAGGTCATTTCTGGACAATAGAACATGTTGCCCAAGCAGGTGATGGGGTCTACATCCTTAGAGATATTTAAAAACTGTCTGGACACTGCTCCACAAAACCTGCTCTACATTTTCCTGGGGTAGAAAGGGATTTTACACAAGAGGACCTCCAAAGACTCTATTTCTGCACTCACTAGTGCAATGTCTTCTGCTCAGTGCAATATTTATTTAGATCTAAGAACAGTGAAATTAATTTACTTCACTTTCTTGAGTAGGACAGAAAAAACAAAGAATGCTGTCATTCTTTGTTATTCTAAATTTATTCAGACAGTGTATACGTCAATGTTTGCATACGGTTATAAGTTTAGCACATATTTAAGATTTCTGCCTCATTCTATTTTGGCAGATCTTATTCACTTTCTGAAATATCTTAAAAGTATCTGTCCAAGGTGTAAAAAGACCTCTATCAGGAATCTGGGCAAAGAGCCTGGGATATCTTCAGGGGCCATTTTTTCTCTCCTGTCTCTTATACTCATTTTGGACTCTAACTACAACTGTAAATTGGAATTGATGTGAATATATATTTTACAAAAACTTGTAATACATTCTGTGCCAGTTGAAGGACCACATCCTGCCAACATTTGAGTGCGCCCAGTCTATTCCAGAAAGTTAAGCCTGTCTCACAAATTGTTCAGACCTATGCGGCCAAAGTTTTGTTTAGAAGATTTTCTGTATTTTAAGCTATCTTTAATTCTACATATATTACTTCAGTCTCACATTTTCTTGAATAGTAACCTCATCTAAAAATCTCTACCTGTTTGGTTTATTCCTCAATTACATAGGTTGAAGACTTCTTTTCACTTACTAAAGATTATTGTCAAAAACCTAGTGAACTGAGCAGCCTAAATAATGTTTTATTCCTGCACTGTGATAAATGAAAAAAAAAAGTAAAATTAGAGTTATAAATGTTTAAACCCATTGTAGGATGCAGACTACCTTACTTACACTTCCAGAATTAGTGAATAGGATGTATTTAAAATGTATTTTGGCCACCTGAGACATTGATTCAGTTGGTATTCCACTAAAGTGTATGTAATTCAGTACAAGCAATGCAACTTGATCTGCAAACACAAGCAATTATCCTTCTTTCCCATGCTAAAAGGAGAAAGAAGAAAGGGAAAATAAGACCAAGAGAATCAAGAAGGAAGTAAGGCAGGAGAGAAAGGGAGGGAGAACTACTTAACTCCATTATATGACCTTCTATATAAAACTGTACAACAAAAGTCATTAATGTATTTAAATACATATTCAGAGCATCCCTTCATCTTTTTTTTTCATGTTTTATGTAGTCAATCAATTGATATATCTGTTCTCATAATCACATATATTCACATATATTGTGCAGAAATAACTAATTTTGAAGCAATTTCTCTCTCACATCAAAGAATAAGCTTTGCCATGCCCCGGGAAATGTAAATCAGGATGAGGTAAAGATGTTGAAGAACAGAGAATAGGTGCAACATAAAAATATATTAATTTATATGGAACAGATAATAAATTCTGGTTGTAATTTAAATAGTAGCTCTACAGTATATCTACATGGATAGTATAAATGGATATCTAGATTGATAGCAGAAGCAAACTTCATTCACCAGGTTCAGCCATAATGGTGCCTTATGAATTTTACACATTATAAAAGCGATTAATTGGCTCCTTTGCTTGAGTACAGAAATATTAAGAAACTCAACACATAAAGCTATTTAAGAAAAGCTTTTTCTGTCTGCACAAATTAGACTTTCCATTGTAATTTGTCAGGATTAATTGGTCAAATATTTTTTCAATAGAAACAAGCAATATTTTCTAAATTAATTTTGAATATAAAGTTTGTTAAAAAGGGACTGAACTGCTCACTTTACAAGGGACAAACTGCAAATGTACAATTTAAAGGAAGAAACACACTGCTGGTCATATTTAGAATATTCAAAATATCTGTCTTCTTAAAATTCAGGGAAAAAGTGATAATTAATGTAATATTTGTAAAATAATGTGGTTTCAGTTTTGTTGTTCACAATTATTTTAAATTGTACTGCACTAAATTTTAAGTAGTACTTAGGAAAGTATTTACATTGCTTTTTGGGGTCCTTCCCTTCAGACCCCTTTTAAGTATTGATAGAATATAAAATATAAAATTTTCAAATGTGGTTATCCTCAGTTCTGTGTGATTTAAAAAAAAATCTTTTCAGATAAATATAAAGCAACTTTATTGAACTTTATGTAATGTACAGAGTAATAGCCTCACCAGATGAAATTAGCAATACTTCATTAACCAATATTTCATAGAGAAGCCATAAAAAAATCGCACCTAGAAGAATAAGGAGGGATTAAGAAATAAATTAGTAACTAACATCAGATAAGTGAAATCTACTACTCATAGTAGAAGAGAGAGTGCAACCATCTGAATGTATGACTATCTTGATGTGTTTGAAGTTACACTACCCACAGTGTGAGCATTTTTCTTAAAGGTACCAACATATAAAAGACCACACACAAACAAACAAACAAACAAACAAACAAACGCCACAGGGGAAAAATAACATATATGTGGCATAAAGGAAATGATTGTGTTTGTTTCCTTTTACCTCTTAATTCCTGGTATTGACAAAAACATTCCTATAATTCGTGAAAATTTTGCATTAGACCAACTATGCCTTAGTGAAAGCAGATATTTTATCTTTAGGTAGAAACAAAAAAAGAAGCAGAGATATTCAGTCAGAAAATCAGTAGCAAATACAGTTTAATTTCATTCAATACCATGAATTTCCACTTTGTTTTCTTTTAAATTGGTACTTGGCTTTCTTTTAAAATTTATTTTAGATTATATTTTCCCATCCCTCCCATACAAATTTTGGATAAGAGACGTTATATAAGACATAGGTAAAATTCAATATCTTTGATGAAAATACCCGTTTTTTCCCTGCTCCCTGTCCCCCCCAAAAAAGATATATACAAGTGTAACTCAAATGCAAAACAATATAAACAAGGCTTCCCTTGTAAAACCTGGCCTGAAAGCAATGTACAAAATCTAGGGTGAACTTGCAGAGCTAGTTGCAAATTCCATCTTCTGTAAGTTGGAACCAGAGCTATTCAGGTGTGTCAAGGCTCTGATATTTTCATTGGAAGAAATCAAAGAACTAGAATTTATGTCTCTACCTGGTACATGAGAAAGAGAATAAATCATCACAATAAAATTAGTGAACTCATTGGCATTCACCCAGACATTCACTGAAACATTTTCCAACCAATAAATTAGCATCCAAAAATTCTTCTATGAAGAACTATGCAAATTCTTTGTTTCTACAATCTGCTCAAACTGCCTTACACTTAATTTAGAGACATATATAGATATTATGCAGTCTTAGTGATGTCATAAAGTCTACCTTTAGTGCTTCGTACTAAAATTAGTCTCTGTTCCTTTATTCCACTATTTCCTTTAAGTCTCAGCCTAGATGACAGAGTTACTACAGTTTTACACATATTCTGGTAGATCCAGTAAATATATCTTCCGGGCTAGATGGGTTTTCATTCCTCTCAGACACATCACCTACCTTGTTGGTGCAACTGGAGAGCTTTGAGATGTGGTTAAGGCTTAAAATTGAAACACTAAAAGAGTAGGATACAACAAAACCTCAAGCATTTCTGTTGGTATACATAATTAGAATTAAGGAAAAGATCAACAAAGGAGGGATCATTAAAATTTAACAGTAGCTTAGGCCAGTAAAAAAAGGTTGATACATTAAAGCACAAGACAGCCATCAAGTTGGCACATATTCTTGGAAGATAAGCTCAAAAGATGTTCACATGTTCAAAGATTTTAAAGGAAAGGACAGAGAGAGAGAAAATGTCACAATTCCCAGAATCAATACCCTTTTCACTGTAGGTGAGATCACAGATTTTTAAGAGGGAAGGAGCAAGCAATGATGATCCATTAAGACACTTAAAACATTTTCTCTGTCAAGATGATGCAGAAATTTTAGGTTCAGGCTTTACAATAAAATGTATCTATGATTCTATCAAATTATTAAAGGGAAGAAAAATAGATAGACTACTGAGGCCACTAGAAACATGCAAAATAAGTCTTCGCAGAACACACTACGGTTAGAATTTAGCATGTGCAATACTCATATCTGGAGGCTGACATGTGAAGGCTATCAATAAGTCTTGTGACACATAGACAAAATGGTGAGCTGAATCTAGGCAGAAAAATCTTGCCTAAAATTAGAGGCACAATGAAAATCAGATTTTTTTCTTTCACCACACACCAATTCATGGATATGCTTTAATCTTTCAGAAAGCATGCATTCATTTCTCATATAGAGGTCTGCTTGATATGTTGTCCATAGGTTCATGGGGTGGAAGAAAAGTAGTTAAACGTACTACCCTTTTAAAGCTGTAAACCTGACCATTTTTAGCTGTGTGTATCTAACAGTTATGTATCATTCCTTTAGACTACTGCTTCTTCATTTATGATTTCATGGCTATTATAGTGTCCTAAGCCAATATTATGTCAGTAGCATAAACTGGATGGGCTAAAATTTTGCAGCTTTTAATTTTTCTTGTTAAGATCTACTGTTTTAAAAAAGAGTTGATAATACAATTTCATTTAAATGCTTGCAACCCACATTCAAAAGTTAAGATTGCGTATGGATTGGGTTGATAGTCCAAGTTATACCAGGGGAATGACCCGATGTTTTGCACTCCTAGATCAGAGTCCAACTGCAGCTGTGGGGGGCCCAGCACAAGGCAGATGCCCAAATGTTTATTACACAGTGCTGCTTTTGATGCCACTGGCATCTCAACTAGTTGCACCATGATCCATGTGTATATGAGAAAAAAGTCACACTGAAGCCTTAAACAGATCATAGCAACTTTAAATTCATAAAAAAAGGACATTCCTCCCTTTCTACATAGGTATTTTCTGAATGGGGCAGTAAAAAATTAGTAATTTGAAAATAAATAAATAAATAAATATTAAAGGTGAGCAAATGCATTACACATGTGCCAGCTGAAGAGATGGAAACTATCAGATAAGAAAGTCAGACTAACCTGTCTAGCTTGACATTTTTACATCAGGTCTTAGTGCTTCTTTTTCAAGATGGAGGTTTCTGCTTTTTATATAAACAGAAATGGCTGTGAGACTGTAGCTGTTAGAAGATGAAAAAATGGTCATACATTGGACTTGACACCTTAAGTTTTAGTTTTCACATTTCCAGATTCTGTACTGCATTAGTATATAACTCTGAACTTCTTATATACTGTCAAAAAGTTCTCACAATTTAGTTAGACAAAACAATCCTTTTCCAGCCCAAGAACCAAAGACACACTTGCAGCTTCAAGGCCAAAAACTATAAAAAACCGCAAACTGAGGAGTGCAATCTGCAAGGATGGGACTTCATAACCTAAAGCTGTAATTGGACAATTAACCTCAATATGTAAATAGACCAAAACTTATAAAAGTGTGAAAATGTGTAACCCATCATCCATCTTGTGTCCATCTAGGGTCTACCTTGAGTGTAGCCCTGGCCAGGCTCTTGTACTGCCCAAAGTGTATCCTTCGAAGGCCTTTTAATAAATACCTACATTATTCCTTTAGCCTCTGTTGTAGGTAGCCTCTCAAGGCATCAGACTCATTATGAACCACCACCTCAAAAAACCTCAGCATGCTTCTTTTGTTTTCCTTATTCTAAATAAAATATATAGACAAGATATCAGGGAAACCTACTTGGCACATCCATCTTCAGTAGGTAATTGTGATTAGTTGAAATATAGAGAAATTAAAGGGAATTAAATATCCAGGGAATATTTAGGGGATGAAACACACCAAAAATTCTTATTTTTCAACCTACTATTTATGCAATGATATTCACTAATAACTCCTTAAAAACTTACGTGTGCTGCAATAATATCTGTAAGACAGTGCAACCAATAGATTTGATTTTCCTGTGTCTCTTGTACTGTAATGCTATTCTGTGATACTTTCTAATTCCAATAATTTTCTAAAACAGCAACTTGTGTTTTAAAGACAGCTAAATTACTCATGTGTTGCTGGGTTTGGACTTGATAGGTCCTGACCACACCTATTAATAGTCTGTAGGATGACCCTGGGCAAACTTTTTTTTTCCCAACATGTTCCAATTGTAAAGATTCAGACTTTTACCATGAAATGTTTGTTAAAATACCCAAACACCATCATGGAGCCTTTTCTGAAAAGAGGGGTAAAGAAAATTTAGGTGATTAGAAGATTTAAGGAAAATAATCAGTATCAGAACTGTATTTTAAATGCACTTATTTGCTTCAGGATTTTTCAATGGCTAAATTTGTGGAAGTGAGGAGAGAACAGAACATAGGACATTTTCATGCCTCTAGTTGCTAGAATGAATTACTTAATTTATCACAAAAAGGAAAAGAAGTTTGCCAGATTACAGAAGATTTCAGAAGAAGTACAGAAGATCAAAAGATCTAACATACTTTCTATAAATTCTCCAATACATAACAAATTCATGGAAATAAATTTAGATTATTTACAAAAACCTTTCCTGGAGAAGATACTCTTAGTTGCAACATAAAAAGCATCCTTCACTACAGAAGTAAAAAAAAGAAACCCCACATATCTCCCCAGCATTCCCTCTTGTCCTGCTTTTATAGCAAATTATAGGAATTATTGATTTATTTTTTTTTTACTAGAACAGCAGCACTTACCCAACTCCTTTAAAATACTCTTATCTACACCATTAAAACTCCTTCTACCTACACCCACCAATCACTGAAAAAAGTATGAAAAAAAGGATTAGAACTGTACATTTTCACATGGGTAAATGCATTCTCTCATAGCACCTAGTAGTCTGTTGGGTAAAAATCAGAAACCATGGCAACAAAATGAACCTTGTGGTCAGTATCTACTGCTGGCCCCTTGATGAAGAGAAGCCTATTGATGGAACCTTCTTGATTCAGCTGCAGGAAGCATTGCATTTGCAGGCTCATGTCCTTCTGGAGGACTTCAACTACCTCTGTATCTTCTAGGAAAGCAACATGGTGCGCTGCCAGTAGACTCCTGGAATGCATGGAGGAAAACTTCCTACCCAAGTAATACAGAGCCTTACCAGAGGGGATTCAATACTGTTTACCAATGTGAGCTAACTGAGGATGTCAGGATGGGGGCAGTGACCATGCATTGGAAGAGTCCACAGTCCACAGAGATGTGGGTCAGGAAAGAGGTGACATCTAAGACAGGAAACTTCCAGCTCTTCAATGAGAGAGTCCATAGAATCTCCTGAAAGCATCCTCAGGGGCAGGGGAGAGGAACAGAGATGTCAAATCTCCACAAGAGGGCAAGAGCTTGCAATTCCCAGGAGCAAAGAATCAGACAAGGAAGGCAGGAGACTGACATGGCTCAGCAGGGCACTGCTGGTCAAACTAAAAGGAAATAGGGAAATGGAGAAGCAGTGGCAACAAGGACACGTATCCTGGGAAGAGCATAGTAGGGGTGGGGTGGGGAAGGCCAAGGCAAAGCTGGAACTGAACCTGGGAAGGGACACAAGGAGTAACAGGAAAGTATGCCAGCCAGAAAAGGGAGGTCAAAGAAGGTGTGTACCCTGACAGACAATGGTGGTACGCTGGTAACAACAAATGAGAAGGCTGAGGAACTCAACAACTTTTTTACTGCAGTGTTTAATGGTAACCTCTCTCCATTCTCTGAGTTGATGGAGAGCAAGATAGGGACTGGAGGAGTAAAATCTTCTTACCAAGGGAAAGTAGTGACTGAAATTCTCCTTTGTTTTGCATACATATGTAGCTTTTCTCTATTAAAATGTCTTCATCTAGAGTTTTTGCACGTTTATAGTTCTGATTCTTCCTCCAAGCCCACTGGTAGGACATGAGGAAGGAACTCAGGCAAAAAAATGTACAGGAACATATTTCATGTGTGAGACAACAGAATAAAATTTAATTTTCTAATCTTCTGAAGAATAAGGCAAGAAACATTATATAATGACATTATAGGATGAGCAAGATAAAGACAACTTTTTGTTCAGAACACACCAATTAAATGAACGTTATCTGCTATAATAATACCATGAACTACAAGGCATAGCAGAGAACTTAAGTCAATTACAACATTAATTACACTGATTATGCATATTATAAGCAATATCTATTTCAAATGTTTGATTCAAATAAGCTTGGGAAGAGAAAGATTATTCATTTGCTCATTCTTTATCACAATAGCTTTTATTTTGTTATGCTTCTTGTGTTGATGTTTAAAATGATGGAATTAAATGTGGCCATTTAGTGTTGTAAATTATAATGCCAAATGTCTCCTATATCGAGGCTATCATGCAAGTGTTAAATACAGTCCTCACTGTTGCAATCAATACAATTATTTACCCCAGTTAAAATCAGATTACTTTCTGAGACAGAAAATAATTAAACAAAATCTGAACAGCTGCATGTGTTTTCTTTCTATGTATGAAGCACTTCAGATTTTGCAAGATGGTGATAAATTGGTTTATCACACAATTGGTCACACTACACACAATGGACCTGGAAACTTGCACATTTACACTTTATGGAAGTCATTACAAGGCCTATACAGTATTATGTAAACTTCTGTGAGTATGGATATCTCAGGTAATTTGCTGACTTAAATAAAACAAAACCAAAAAATTAGTATAAAAGGTCTCATTTTCTTTCAATATATCCAAATCTCTCTCTGTTCCTTTTTCCTTCATGCACTGATTGCGTTGCATGTAGGTTTTATTTGCTGGACTGATACTGAGATATCATCTTCTGACCTTTGATAATAAAATAAAAATGATTTCTCTACATATTCAAAATTAAAATCTGTATTCATGTTAAGATCAGAAACAGATAATGAGTAAAACCAGGCTCAATTTTGCAGCAAGAGACCTTCTTAACTACCCAAATATGAAAATATGCTCTTAATATTAAATTAAAAATGGAACAAATGAAGGCGAGATCAAATCTTTAAACATTTCAGTCAATATGAAGACTGACCAGTAATATTTTTTCACATAGTCAGGAAATATAGTTTTGGAATTGCATATATAACCATTATTTTGGCTTTCATACTTGCCTGTTTTTTCTTTGCATTGAGGCACTATCAGTCTGAAGAGCACTAAGCAGTTTTATCAAACTTGTTCAAAGAAAACAAAGTTTCTCCTAAGGAATTCTGATTGTCAGCTTTGGCAAGCACTTTATAAAGCATCTGAAAGACTCATCAATCTAAGGCCAGCAAAGTTACAGAAAACCAGTTCCAAACTTACAGAGAAGCAAAACAGCCAGGAACTGTAAGAATTTGCCCTTTACTGGTAGAATGCTGTGTTGCCATTTTTCAGATCAAATCTGTAGAATTCAAAACAATAATCAGACTTTTCCCCAGTGCTAAAGGATTATTCTGAACCAGACTGATGGCGGCTCATTTTGAAAACTGCTTCGGGAGTAGGTCAATCTAAAATTACAGCTTCAGTCCAACCATTTGTTTTGAAAACATCCTGGCTACATCAGGCCTGATAGATCTGTGGATACAAGGCACCATAACCATGCAGGGCTCTGGAAAGAAAAAGGGAAGGGCATGTATAGGCGGGGTTTGAGGGTAGAAGAATATGTTTTCACTGTAGTAATCTTGCATTTATTTATTTAAGGAATTTTTATGCTTATTTATTTCAAACTAGAAAATATTTATGGAAAGATCATTGTACTTACATCGCTACTAGAAAATACGGATAGCTGGAAGATAGAGATATATTTTCTTCCTTTGTTTTCAGAGGGGAAATCAGAATCAGCTTTCTTGAAACACACGATACGTTCTATGTAGAGCAACTACATGAATATTAGCAAAACTGTCCTCTGGATTTTTCTCTGACTGGGTTATATTAATCAGTTTTTCCAACTATAGAAAAAACCTCCACACATTAATTTGATGAAACTACTTCAGATTTACACCAAACTGAGAGAAGAGGATAGCCCATTATGTAAAAAGGAGAGAGTCTTATTAGGATGTCATTTACTCTTCTTTAGCTGCAAATGAGATCTTCACTTCTGAATGAGAACAAAAGTCAATAATTTACAATATTACAAAGAATATTAGGAAAAATACTATCCTTCCTGGTGAGTTCTTAATTATCTGAACATTTTCAGTGCCATTAAGCATCTCTTGTGCAGAAAGCAAGATTTTTTTTCCTAAATGGCCTCTAAGAAAACACTTCTGGGACAGCATATTGCATTTAGGACACTCTAAAGCATATTTACTCTGCACAGAGCCTTCACTTATGAGTCTGCTGCATCCTTTTTTCACTTTTCTTCTTAGCACTTTTTACCATCCAATCAGAACCAGAGATCAGAGCTCCCCTTATGCCGCATCATTAGGATTTATCTTTTCTTCACCTTCTCCAACATTTGGCTCTTTGTTATCTCATCTTGGAGTCTCAGATTCAGAGCATGGCATGGAAAATTTCATCAGTTTCTTCAGACTTCGACTAAGCTCTGTGGCTTCATATTGTGTTGGGTGTGCTTTCCCTGCGTCTCCGCAGCCCTGAGTTCTGTCTTCACGTCGCTCAGAGATCAGAAGGAATGAAAATGCCTTTCTCCTTTAAATTACAATTACGGAATTGTGCAGGGAAAACACAGGGAATCATTTCAAGCTCTTAATGTTTTCTTTGGTATTTCAGAACATCTTGTCTGTACTCAAAAACACACCTAAATCTATGTGGAGAAAGAGATCAAGTTTTGTGAAGATAAAAACTGGACTTTCACAATAGTTGAGCTCTCCAAAAGATGGTAGTTTTGGGAACCTAATTTTTTTAGGAACTGCAGGAGATCTCCAGTTTAAATGTATTAATCAGCATAGGGGCTGAGGCTGAGCAGTTCTCACTTATCACAAGTCATGTTAGAAAATATACTGGTTTATGCCTGAATAGCATTCATTCAGTATTGAAAAACTGCACATGATGCTTTTTTTTGATTCTAAATGCATCTCTTTTGCTAGGTTATAGATGAAACTCAGAAGACTGAAAATAATTGAGGATTGGATCCTCCCAAAATTATTTTGGAGAGTTTACATTTGGCCCATATATAGAATATAAAATAGTCTTATTATTTGAGTACATTTTCCAGGGATTAATGAAAAATTTCTTTTTATGTTTGTTGTAGGCATGAACATAAGCACAATGCTTTATAGCAGAGAAAATAAAATGACAGAACACATGCAGAAACAGAAAAAAAAATTAAAGTTTTGTATATCATTCAGTTGGTCATTGTATGAACCAAATTGAAAATGGAACTAAAACATAATAAATATAAACTTTAATGAGCCCTGAGAGGTTACTTCAGCAAGAGAATCAGAAATAGCAAATTAGCAATTCATACAATGATTTGGGTTGCAAGAGACCTTAAAGATCATGTGTTATCTCTCTAACTAGATCAGGCTGCTCAAAGCCACATCCCACATGACCTTGAACACTTCTGTGGGTGAACCATCTGCTCCTAAGGGGTAATTCTTCCTACATCTCACCACCCCTATGATAAAAACTTCTTCCTTATGCCAAATCTAAGCTGTATTCTTGCCATTGAAGCTGTTGTCCTTTGTCCAGCCAATGTAAGTCTTAGTGAAAAGTTTGTCTTTCTTGTAAGCCAAATACACGTATTATATATTGCAAGGCTGCAATATGATCTCTCTAGGGTCATCTCTTCTCCAAGGGGGAACAACCACAACACTCTCAGCCTTTCTTCTTGAGAGAGGTGCTACAGCTCTCTGACCATTTTCAGGACCTTCCTACGGACTCACTCCAACAGTTCTGTGTCCTCCCTGTGCTGGGCCCCCAGAGCTGGATGCAGGGTTCCAGGTGGGCTCTCACCAGAGCAGAGCAGAGGGGCAGAATCCCCTCCCTCCCCTGCTGCCCACGCTGCTTTGGATGCAGCCCAGGACACGTTTGGCTCTCTGGGCTGAGCATATATGGCCAGACCATGTCTAATTTTTACCCACCAGTATGCCCAAGTCTATTTCCACAAGGCTGATTTCAATCCCTTCATCATCTAGAACATGTACAATATCTTTTATATTAATGAAAGGTCCTGGTGGCTGCTAAAAAATCCCACTCTTGATACACTAATTTCAAATAACTTTGAATGTAAATATAAATGGAATTTATTCAACACCACAGCATTCAAGATTTATCTGGTTTTGTGCAGTCTGGTGTACAGAGCAGTAAAGTATGTAGCAAATATGTCATGCAATGAGCTTGAAGTCCTTTTACGTTGGTCCATGTTATAATGAAAGAAAACAGATAAGACTTTCTCTATACAAAGAAAACCTTCCAATTTTTACTTTCTAAACTTTACAAACTTTTTGTCTAATCTTTATAAGCATCCATATTCTGCCTGATATTTCATTTCATTGGTGGAAAACCCAGTCAAAATCAAGTGAATATGACTTAGTCTGTCAAGTTATTATGCTAAATTGACCCTTGGTACAATTTTCAGTAGGTTCATCTACAAACAACAGTCTGGAAAGTAGTTTCGATCATTATTTTAAGTTCAGTAGCAGGAAAAGGTGTAGAAACATTAGATTTCAAGGAAAAGACTGAATTATGTTAAGTTGGCAATACAGGAAAAGCTGCAAAATACTATAAATGTGTCAAAAGCAGCAAAAGCCCAACATAAAGGTGTTTATGCTTTCTTGTGTTATCCTCAACACAAGAAAGACATGGACATGTTAGATGAGGTCCAGAAAAGGCTCCAAAGAACTCAGAGTCCAGGCGCAGTTCTGTGAAAACAGGTTGAGAGAGGTGGGATTGTTCAGCCTGGAGAAGGCTCCAGGGAGACTTACTGAGGCCTTCCAGCACCTAAAGGAGGTTTGCAAAAAAGAGGTAGAGCAACTCTTTTTATAAGCAGACAGTGACAGGGCAAAAGACAATGGTTTTAAACTGAAAGTGAGTAAGTTTAGGTTTTTAGAACCTAGGAAAAATTCTTCACTATGAGGATGATGAAGTACTGGAACAGGTTGCCCAGAGGAGCTGCGGATGCCCCATCCCTGGAAGTGTTCAAGGCCATATCAGCTGGGAGTGAAAAATGTCTCTGCCCATGGCAGGCAGGCTGAAACTAGATGATTTTAAGGTCCCTTCTAACACATACCATTCTATAATTCTATGACTCTCTCTTCCTGGAGAATGATCAAGATTATACACAATTTTTTAGCTCAGCAATTTATCAGGTGCAATGATTAATAAAGTTTGATTATTTGCTATCATCTGAAACACACTTGTAAAGACATCCTGAGATCAGTGTTCCTGACCTTCATTTAGAAAATTTGTTCTCTTTTCCCTTCCATATAAGGAGTAAAAATATCTATACTCATGTTTTTGTATCCTCTTCAAACACTTTTATCTCTAAAGAAATTAACACATAGGCCAAATTTATTGTCAGGAAAAGATAGTCTAATTTGCTCTAAAATATTCATGCATTAAAAGGAAAAAAAAGAGAGAAATAGGAGATCATATGCTTTCTTGACATAAACCTTTCCAAAGAACAGTAATGGAACTGGTATGACTTTTGTTGAGATTAAATATTCATGAAGAAGGTTTTATTGTTTTTAATTAGAAGTGAAGAAATAAATTGTATGGAATAATTTTCCAGGTTAGGTTGGCCTACAGTTTTTTACTGCAGTTATCTCAGAAGATATCAGTAATTCAAAACTATTAATCAAAGAGTTACAATAAAAATTGTTTTTCTATCACACATTTGTGGACTGCTTGATCAGAATATTAAATGGCAACACTTGAATGGTTTTAACTGGTCACATGATCTAGCTCCTTTTTCTCACTAGATGTGCTTTAATTAGTAAATTAAGCCAGAATTATTCATTGTGAAATTTCATTGTTTTCCTAATTTGGTTTAGGCTGGTTTTGGTGAGGCAAAAATCTCAAGTAAGTAAATGCAAACATGACATAGATTCACTTAGTTTAATAACCCGACCATATTCAGAAACTAAAGAGGATATGTATGCATCTGAATCCTATTTTAATTTAATATAAGCACTGGAATAGTAAAAAGATTAAAAGAAACCATGATTGAAAAATATATGTAAATGAAGACAAATTAATTAAGAAAAGTAAAGTAGTCAAGCAGAAAGTAAATATTCTTAATTTCCAATCAGAAAGCAATAGAAAAATCTGATGTGATCAAATTATTTCTTTTACACAGCTCTGAACACTAGTGGCAAATTACATAATGGCAAATAATATGAAACTGGAAGAGAAAGTGATGTCATTATCAATTATTTGAAATCCCAAAGAACCTGAAAGCCATTAGGATAATGAAAAATAACACCATAATTTGATCTTTTAAGCCAACAGCTTGATCACAGCTCTGCAAAAGAGGTCACCATGTCCCACATTTTTGTCCTACTAAAAATACAACAGCACAGCAGCAGCTCATAAAGGATTTCGTGGACAGGCTGGCAGCCCCTTGTGTGTTAAAGGAGAAACCAGGAAAATGCATTCATAACTCTCATGTGTCGCAGAGCAGAGGTATTCAAATTTGCTGTGACAGATACTCTGGAATCAGCAGCAGATGTCTGCACCACTGAGGCAGCATGCCTAAGTTAACCTGCCCTACTGAGGTATTACTGCACCCCTTATCCCTCTGCAGAAAACAGCAAGGTGTTGTCAGCATCAAGGCTGACAGGCTGCACTCAGGGCTGAGGCTGAGGGAGGTGGCTGGTGTCCATGCAAGCTTGCTCTCTAGCACCAGCGAAATGTTCTGGTGATCACAGAAAGAACCCAAAATACAAGGATTGTGCCCACCTTTAAAAGGGCAAGGTCTGAGGAACTCCAGACTTGTCAGACAATTTAGTGCTAGGGAAAACCATGGAAGAAATCTTGTTGGAGCACAACCCACGATGCACAAAATAGCCAGCATAGACTGACGATGGGTGAACCATGTCAGTCCCAGACAATTGCCTGCTGTGATGGCATCCATGTATTTGTGGCTAAGAGGAAAAGTGTGGATGTCCTTCACCTCGACGCTAGCATGGTTTTTGTCACCATCTCCCACAGTATTCTTCTGTGTTGAGTTGTTATGGTCTGGATGGGTGCAACATCAGAAGAATGAGAAAAAGATTTGGATAATTTTACTCAAAAAGGGGTGATTGATGGATAATTCCCTGCTTGTTGACTGGAAATAAGAGAGTTTCCACAGCAGCCTCTTATCAATTACCTGTGTAGGTGACAAGGTGCATGCCTTTCATGTTTACAGGTGATTCTAACCTGCAGGGGACCAGTTGATGCTTGTGACAGCTGAGTCACTATTCAGGGGAACTGAGACCATTGTGAGGAGGGCGCTAACAGGGCCTCAATGGTATTTGGGCCAGAGTTCTGCAGCTCTGCCTCCAGAAGGCAGACCCCCAGAAATTATGCCAGTGGGACAGGTAGCTCTGGGGAGAAGGCCCCAATATCCCTATGCATAGAACTTTGAGAAAAGTTGTATATTGAATTGTAGTTTTTTGCCATGTGAAATGAAATTTTCCTCTGTACCAAGCATCATCAGCTACACAAACCCTGTTCTCAACACAAACCCAGTAGAGTCTGCATCACACCATCCAGCTGCATAATTTCATCTTCTGAATCATGCACTTTTGTGGAGGTCCTTACTGCTTCTCTTGAATAACTCATTTCTCTTTACATCATTTTTGCTTTGA
Organism: Camarhynchus parvulus; assembly: GCF_901933205.1. Classification (NCBI taxonomy): domain Eukaryota; kingdom Metazoa; phylum Chordata; class Aves; order Passeriformes; family Thraupidae; genus Camarhynchus; species Camarhynchus parvulus. The sequence continues at coordinate 12,776,625 of NC_044601.1, read as the reverse complement.
CAGCACTGACAGAAGGAGTCAACTTTCAATTGTCCATGATGCCTCCATGCACTGAAAATTCCTTTGTTACTTTTGAAGAACCATTCCTATAAACTTCAGCACCATTTAATGTTTTCACACAGAAAGAACAGCCATGTCCTACAGGGTACCATAGCACTTTTTAGCTATTAAAAAATAAAATTTACATTTTAAGAATAATTTTACTCAGTTCCCTGTTTTTACAATTATTTGGGATGCACATGCATTTTTACAGTTTCTTGTCCAGAAACTATCCAGACGTCTCACTAACTCTGTTATAAGTTGAAAGCAGCCTCGTTCACTGCTGGTGACATCAATTAGCACTTGCAATAGCTCATGGTTTAGGTGTCATGGCTTCAAGAATTGTAAAATAACTATATATCTTCTGCTCATCATTCACTATTTGTAAGTTTTGTTTGATATATAAAATTCAGAATGTGTAAAGGAAAAAGTGGTCCTTGTAGCTTTTGATATATTATTTTGATATATTATCTTCATTTATTTTCCAAGGAGCAGGTATTCATCAGTAACCACCACATCCTGTGATTTCTAGACATCTCTCCAAGCACTGCCAATTCCTCCTCTGAGTAGCACTCTCTAAGTCTGATATTCCAAGTGCTCCACACACAAATAGAAGTACAATGTACTTTTCCTTTCAAAAAAGTAGGAGCCCCCACCAGCCTCAGTAAATTTTGACATCGATTACTTCTGCCTTTAATGTCTGCATCAAACAGCTGGCAGTACAGGAAGTGAAAAAAAAGCAGCAACAGCTTCTTCTTTCTGTTCAGGTTTTGTGACAAAGCAGCTGACTTTTACTGTAGTCATAAACAAACCATGCAACAAAAGCAAAGTTACTGAAATACTACAGACTTTAAGAACATAGCTTCAACTCAAGTGTTTATTATTTCTTGTCAGTAAAACAGTCTCACTACTGTGAGTTCAGCAGCTTTTCAGTAGAAGGCACAAAATGGCTAACAATCTCTTGTTACAAGGTCTTTTAATATTAAACTATCCAATTATGAACTGACACCTAGATTATTTTCCCTTTTAACCCAATCATGGATCCCACAGAACCCTCAATGCAGATTTTCTGCCCAATTACAAAATGCTGCCTAAACTCAAGAAGAAGAAGAAAGAAGAAGCACGAAGAAGAAACCCAGGACGATGCCCTGTGCCCTCCATCTTGCTTCCATCCACAACATACTAAAAATCCCAAAACCTAAATTTCTCACAAAGTGATACACCTACACTACTCTCTAAAATCTCTGTCACACTTTTGTGGATTCTAGTCTATCTTGAAGTCTAGGAAACTTTCTCCATGAATGAGGGTCAGTCAGTGCTCCCCTGGGGGTCAGGATACCCCAGAGAAGAGAAATATTCCCGGTGCCCTGTGTTCCCACATTCAGGTTTGCAACAACTCCTTTCTCTCAGAATTGCTTCCATGTCTGAGTTTCACCGCTGTTTTGTTGAGCTTACTATTTTCCTCTCTTCAAAACAAGAGGAAGTGTATTGTTTCTTCTGAATGATTTACTGTCACTTGCACTGACTAGTATTCCTAATTTTTTTCTAATAAGGCACTTCTGTAGATAGAATTAGGAGTTCAAAACCATGAGAATCTGAGAAAATAAAAATAAAGCAATTTTACAGTTTTCATCAACTCAGACAGTGCGCGTGGAGTGACCTCCCCTCTACTGATTAGCTGTGTAGGCCACAGCATTCCAAACACACTGTTGCACTATTTTGATACTTATTTTCCCTGATGTCCCCTTTCTTATGATAACTTATAATTTAGCCTCCCATTTTTGCAAGGCTTGGATTTTGCTACTTGTACTAGGCAGGAGCTCTCTATCTACAAAACTGGGTTCAGATTGCATCTGAAACAGCGGGACTTTACGGCTTACACATTTAAAGTCATATCCTGATTTTTAGGGTCACCTGTACAGGACCTGGCCTTGACTGTGTCCTCCAACCATCTTCCAGCCAAGTTTTGCCCAGTTTTTTTTCTCAGATATCAACATTCTTGCTTGTCAAGCCAAACTTACTTCTTCCACCACCCTGCTTCAGCAGGCAACTACTTGGAGATTCAGGCTGTTAACTGTTCCAGAGTGAGAGAGAGAAAGCTTCTCTGGAGGCAGGAGCTCAGCAGAGAATGTTGACAGAAGTGTTCTACACAATATACAGCAGCCAAGCTCTTTAAGAAGCAGAGGAACTGCTTTAAAGTAAAGAATGCATGAGGGAAGAGATGCATGCCAATGCATTTCTCCGTGAAGATACTTGAATTCATCCACAAAACAAAACATGGCAAAATAACTCTCATCAGCTCTGAAACCCATGGTAAGCTTAATTTCTCAGTATTGGGTAAGTTTCATTACACAATCTGTTATAATTATATTAGATTTTATGATTAAAAATGCATGTAATATTATTTTGTGTTATATAATATCCTAATAAGTTATGTGTATCATGTTATATTAATTTATTGTATTTGTGTATAAAATTTCAATACAATTAAGAGGAGAAAAAAATCTATTTGGAAGTTTGGAAGTTTGATTTTTTTATCAGCATTTAAAAGCTGTCTATGCATATTGGAGTAGTAAAATACGTTGAAAAGTAGGGGACTTACTTGGCTCTAATTAAATAATATTTGAGCAGTATGGCAAATAAAAAAATGGCGTATAGAAATTTTTGTCTATAAACTGCTGAAACAGGCATTGACTCCAGCAAACTCACATGCACTTACAAAACTCACTTGCATTTGAACATCAAAAAAAGATGACTTCTCAAAGTGCTACCAGGGAAAGACAAATGTATCATCCTCTTCATTTTCTTGTCAATTTATTTGAGGACTTCAATCTGGTGCTAATCTGAAATAGTTTTAAATTGAATCAAGAGAACAGGCAGCAATGTATTCTGCTAGATTAATTTAGACAAAGGCAAAATTTGCTAATGAAAGTGTGCCCTGCTTTTCTGTTTGGGGTAGAGCAAATTTTCCTCATAGGGGCTAGTATGTGTCTGTGTTTTAGATTTGTGTTGAACAGGGTTGATACCAGAGGGAAGTTTTCATTACATCTGCAGGGCTTCAGCAAAAGGGCTTTTCTGCTTCTCTTCCCCCCAGCAAGGAGAATGGGGGGAGGCACTGGAGGAAGGAAAGAATCTGGCACAGGAAACAGTCAGGACAGCTAACTTCAGCTGACCAAAGGAATATCCTAACCATATGGCACCAAGCTCAGCAAAAGACATGAGGGGGAAAATTGAAGGGGTCCTGTGGCTGAGGGTCCAGGCTGAGCATCTGTTGGCAGGTGGTGAGCAGTAGTATTCTATTGCATCACTTATCTTCCTTGGGTCTTATTTCTTCTCTTTGCTAATTTCCTTTTCGCTACAATTAATTAACATTATTTTAAATTTATTTTATTTAAATTATTAAACTCTTTTTATCTCAACTTACAAGTTTTTTCACTTTTACTCTACCAAATCTTCCCCCTGTGCCATAAGGGGACAAGGAGCAAGTGGCTATGTGAGTCTTGTTTGTCAGCTGAGGTTAAATCATGACAAAACACAGCTGAAGTAGTGTTGTGGTTGAGAAACTTCTCTTTTCACTACAAATTCAGATAACTCAAAAGTGACGTTTTCAAAGGCTGTATGAAAACCTGTAGGGATTTTCTGAATTAAGACAATGCCATCTGAAAGATATTTGCTGTTTCCTCTGTATCAGTTCAGAAGGTTTTCAGCAGTGAATTGAAGAATGAGAAATACCTTCTTGGCACACAACTACCAAATTGTTGTTTGAAGTTTTCAGTAAGTCATTCATCCCAAAGCATACTAGCTTACCAAACTATGTCTGTAATGGAAGTCTGTACTTCATATGGCTCAAAACTTGGCTTTTAAATTATAACTTTGAAAACACTTCAGCGTCAAAATATCTAAACAAGAAAAAAGTGTATAATTTTTTTTCATTCCTTTTGAATACAGTGATCCCCTGAACAGACTATATATACAAGTGCCAACTTTCAGTTTTGGGAAGAAATAGCACAGCAAAATGTATTTGCAATACTACTTGAGGGTGAATTGAATACAACATCATGTAGGTAAGCATTGGAAGAAGAGCTTCATGGGCCCTTCCTTGCTTAGAATATTCTTAGAAACAGAACACAGGCTTTTTTAGCCTACTGGATATTTGGTTTCTTTTTCTTTGGTTTGTGTAGTATCAGGTGAGGGTTAAAAGACTGGCTTTTCTCAGACATGGAGACTTTGGGTTCAGCCTTTCCTGTAATTTTTCTTTGACTATATAAAGTCATAGAATTGTAGAAGAATAGAATAGTTTGAATTGGAAGGGATCTCAAAAACCGTCTAGCTCCACCCCACTGTCATGGCAGGGACACCTCCAACAAGACTAAATTGCTCAAAACTTTATCCAGCCTGGCCTTGAACACTTCCAGGAATTACACATCCATTACTTCTTTGGGTAACCTGGCCCAGTGCTTCACCACTCTCACAGTAAATTCTCACTCTCTTCACAACATCTGATATAAAACAGCCCTATTCCAGTTGAAAGCCACTCTCCCTCGTGCTGCCATTGTGCATCGTTGGAAAAAGTCCCACTTTCCTGTAACCCATCTTTAGGTACAGGAAGGCTGCTATAAGATCTCTCCAGAGCTATGTCTTCTCCAGGCTGAACAAACCCAAGCTGCATCAAAGAATCAACATAATTTTGTAGGGATGTGAGAAAAAGAACTTTTTGCACCTGCTGTACATTATTTGAATTTTTACATCTAAAACCAACTAGCAATTCATGCTATAGTCCTGCAACATGTTATAAAGGCTCCATTCACACACAACAACCTCAATGCAGAGACCACTGTACTCTAGAGTAGAAATTATTACCTCAAAAATTGGGGTACCTTCTGAATAGGCCTTGCGGCTGTCTCTCTGCAGACAAAATGTACTACTTTATATTCTCACTGTAAAACAACCATTCTTCTGCATTCTGTACAGGACCAGAATTTAATATTCTCCTTCACTGATGCAACAACCAAGACACACAAATACTACAATTTATCCTTAAAAACTTGTTTTAAAGTGATTATGGAGGGCTTATTTAAAGCAAAGAAATACATTCAATGAATTTAACAGTCTGCTTTTGCAGCTGCGATACAACCATAAATTTAATACTGTTTTTACTTCTAATATATGTGTAACAAAAGATTTCTGTGTGGTTTAGAATGGCTTGTCCTCTTCCCTTCGTTCTCCTGATTCTCCATCATTTTCTACTTATAACTTTCTGGCTGATCCATCATAAAATGGATACAAGACACAAATCACAGTTTGTCTTACTGCTTAAAACTCAAGAGTTAACATCCTCCAAAATCATAATTCATAATGCAATTACCAGTGGAGGTAGTCATATCTTTTTTTCATGTCAGTGCTCAAGAACTTTTACTTCAACATTCACAAAGGACTATAAGAGTAATACTAGTCATACCTTTTGCCCAGAGAGATTAATTTTAATTTTTGTTATGTTATTCATCACAACTTTTTAGAGTACATCTAGCCCAAAAGCAACAATAATTAATATATTCTGAACCTGAAAATTAGATCTGTGTCTAGGAAACAGAACTTGTAATCACAGCCATATGATTAAGTATTATCTAATTAAAAGAGTTTAGTTCTGTCGGTTAGAGCATGGTGCTAATAACACCAAGATTGTGGGTTCAACCCCTGTATAGGCCATTCACTTAAGAGCTGGATTTGATTGTTCAATTCAAAATATTCTGTGATCTCTGAACTGCAAAAAAATTCTCTTTTTATTACATGAATTAAGATTCCATATACATTAAAAGATGATTCACAGTAAATACTTCCACAAACAAGGATTTTTTGTAATAAATCCATTATCAAACAACATCTTCCAATCTGTCCTTGGATTCCTATCATTGTCATGTCACGTAAAAGCAGAAATCAAAGTAAAACATAAATCCACTGTCATATGGAAAAAAAAAAGAAGCTGGTCTTTACTTGTTCAGACTTCAATACCAATTCAGAGGGCCACGGCAGTTCTACATGTTTGCCAACAGAGTCTAGTGCAGCTCAAGCATTATGCTAGCAATATGGATTTGTTTAAGAAAATTATTCCTCCAAAGCCTTGCTCTGTAGTAAAAGGTATACCTCCTTAATTTTCAGTAGCCACACACAGATTAGCAGCATGTTGATTTTGTTCTATTTCCCACCCTGTTTATATTTTCCATGCAACAACTTTTTACATAGCAATTTGTTAATAAGCTGTTTGGCATCATGCTTAGAGAGATTACATCATTGGATTATATAGAGGAATAAATTTCCTTGAGCTGTACCATTTTTTTCTGTTAGGACAATGAAAAGCTGACAGTACACTCTCTGATACTACTATGCTCATCTCCAGAATCCTTCTCAGGAGTAAGAATACCCCCTGTCTTTTATTAACTTTAATTTTTAAAAATTCTGATTTTGTTGCACTTTCTATAAGGTTAAATGGGTCTATTATTTGTGCCTTTCAAGTGCTGAAGAAATTACCAGGTATCATTAATAGTGTCTGTATTCAACCACTAATGACTGCAGAGATGCTTATTCAAGCAAGGAACATTTACATGCAGACTGCAGGACCTAAGCAAGACTTTGTTATGTCTCTGATAAAAGGAATTCATTTGACTGAAGGGAGAGTGACTTTAATTAGCTGTGCAAATGCCATTAATTCCAATTAATCTTCTCACAGTGTCAAAACCAGAATCCAGGGAGAAAATAAATTGCAATAAATCAATATAACTCTTGTTTTTACCAGGAACAGGTGCTTACAGAAAGAGGCATATCTTTTATAGTTGTCTGCATCGAGAAGTATTTCAACAAGACAGTAATTCAATATGCCAACCCTCTCAATGATTTTATAGACTATTTATATATCTCCTGAATTGTTTTTCTTTTAATGGAAAGTAGTTAACTTAGTATTTGTGAGAAATATTCCAGCAAGAAATTCGCTCAGAATATTCACAAGTGCTAACAAGTTTTATTTTGCAGTGAAAAATGAGGTGTGGATTTACAAGATAGCTGGTTCTATTTGTAAGGCTTAGATAAGCACTAACTTGCACTTACTTTTCATAGGACAAATTAAAAAAACCAAGCAGTCAACTGATTCTCCAATGTATCTTGAAAAGTTGTCTCTACAAGAAAACTCCTGGGTTTCTTTTAGACAGAACTTTGAAAATCATGACCATGAAATTTTAACCCTTGAGGATTTTCATGCTTCTAGTCGCAGTGTCTAGTGACAGATCTAGTAGATCTGTCACGGCCTCTCAGATTTTAAGAGCACAGTCTCAAAACCAGCACCAACTTATACCTAAAAGAAGCACAAAAAAATCAAATCAATAATCTCAGAGATGTGCCACTGAAATTAAATTAAAAGAGTGCTCTTTGTGGCAGGTAAGCACGGAACATCTTCTATGTTTGAGAAATTCTGCAGGCATTATTTTGCAATAGTTTGCCTACAAGAAATTTTTCATACCACACTGCACAAGTGTGTGATGAATGGATAGAAGAAGATACCACTACATTTGCATCTCAGGAACAAGGAAGAAAATAGAGAAATCAAGCAAACAAACAAGACCCTCTCCTAGAAAAGAGCCAAAGGACTTTTTTATTTACCCTAAAAGTTGAAGATGAAGAACAAATCTCCAAAATTTCAAATTGAACTACAAAGCAGAGTTTCACAATGCACAATAATGAACACAATAAAAAATAGAGTTTGGTCTTGGCTTTCTGGTGTGTTTACACAAAACTTCACCACTCACAGGACCCAGACAGGTATCAGCATTAGAATCTGCAAGCACACATCACTCAGTAGCAGAATACCTCAGGTCTCCGACATCTTCAAGTATGCTTCCTCCTATTAATGCTGATTTATTTACTCACTGAAGTGGGTGCATTTGAAAAGACCAAAATCAGGTACAAGTGGCAAATCTCAGAGACCTGAGAGCACTAATAGGCTTTACTGACCCCATTCCCCAAGAGGTGCCTGATGCTCTGGGTGGCAGCATGTCTGTCAATACAATACATAATACAATACACAGTACAATATACAAAGGCTGCCCTCAGTAGAATATACTTCAGGATGGGAAGAATAGACAACATGTTATGAAAAGCTTTGGTGGGAATAAGATAGTAATTTTCCCATCCTTTTATTTTGCATGATGATATTAAAGTATTATAGAATTATGAGTCCTGAGCTGGAAGGTACCTAAAAGGATCATTCCAGTCCAACTCCTATCTCTGCATAGAATCACCTCAAGAATCACACGATGTGCCTGAAAATGTTTTCTGAATTCTTCTTGAACTCTGCCATGCTTCAATTTGTGACCATATTCCTGAGGAACCTGTTGTGGTGCCTCATCAACCACTGGGTGGAGAAACTTTTTCCTAATATCCAATTTAATCTTCCACTGACACAATTTCTTACCATTTTCTCATGTCCTGTCACTGGGCAGCACAGAGATACTTGAACATATGAGAGAGATGAGCTTTGTAAGTGTGGGTATAGAGGTGCTAACCATATAAATGTTATGGGCAAAACATTGATGACTGACTGCAAAGCCTCTGTCCTTCTTGATATGTGCACCAAAACAGAATTAAAGTCCTCTAAAATTCTAGTCTATACCAAATAATTTTAGTAAAAATATATTTAATATACTTAATAAATATTATACTGATTTTTCCAAAGTATTTTCTTTTTTCAAGAGAAAATAAACTGCCTTCTGTAGATGAGTATCCATCTAATATCCTATAATCAAGACGAATGTTCCTGTCTGAGAAGGATGAAGCAAGAACTTTTTTTCTTTACAATACCTTCTTAGTGTGATTATGTATAATGCTTTGTTTTCCCCTAATAAAAATTGTCCTCAACTCAAGACAGCTTTTTGGTATTCAGTATTGTTCCATCTTGACCTCTCCCATTTCTAATATATGATTTAAAATTATATTCTGTTGCTTTTAGTATTGAGCAATAACAGCAAAGCTCAGTGATATTCTAAGGGTTTATGATGACATCAATCACCACAGATTCTGTTTACTAGGTTAAGAAAAAAGAAAAAAAGAGAACAGAAAAAAGAGAGAGAATCAGAGAATCAGACAGCAACTAGCATTTCACTTCAGAAAAAAAATGTTTCCCTGATTTCAGCATGACTCCTGAAAATGGGCAAAAGTGATTGTGGTTTCACTAGGAGAATATGACAAGCAACTAAATGTCTACAAGTAGCCAGACTAGTGAATTAGTGTCTGAAATAGAATTTAGCCATGATGATATCCAAGTCATCTGTGTAATTATTAATTCCTGATTGGGTAAGAATTTCTATTCCCTAATTATGTTATTGAGATTCGCCACTGTAATTCTGTAAGGAACCTGGAAGGTGAGAAACTTTTTAGTCACATGTGAAGGAAGATACATATGTTGAGAAATAAGAGATCCATCAAGTGTTGGATGGAAAAATAACATTAGAATTATTTTCATCAAAAAGGGAGCAGAGAATTCATCATCAAAGAAAACTTTGGGGTTTTAAGCTACTTCAGAAATACTTTACTTCTTAAACAGCTCTTCTGCACACAAAATAAATTCTGCAGTATTCCGAGGCAGCGTCCAAAAAAGTGATTCAGACTGTGCACAGGTGACTTTCAGTGTGGTTTCTGGAATTTCTAATACACTTTGTTAGAAAAATCAGAATTTATTTTCCTGTTCCATCCTTGGCTTAAATAGCTAATTTAATTGAATAATTAAAAAAATTAAAATAAATAAAAAGTTTGCCGGTTTGAATACATTCATACTGTTCACAACTGCAAGATATCTGAGAATGACAAAAATGTACAAATTTACTGGTATATGAGATCAGCAATTCTTCCCAAGTTTATTGAATGAGATGAAAACTTTAGCAAAAATTCACACTTGTTACTTATCACAGCAAAGTTGTTTGTACAACAGCACTGAAAATCTTCCATATGGATGGTTACATTCTGATGTTATAAACTCTATGGAATGACAAACCTGAACTTAGCAATATTTGCAGCACAACGATTCATGTCCCTGAATGAGTTACTGCTTTTAACTTTTGTCTAATAATACACAGTGGTTTAAAGTCTTCTCAGTTTGATTTTTATTTCCTCCTTCACTTTTCCTGGGCTGCATTATGTCTGTGTTTCTCTATATGAGACTAAAAGATACAGATGTGTTGAGCAAGTATGTAATAGGGGACTCCAACAGCATTCATCCTTAGGTTCTGGAACTGTTGCAGTCCATAGACCTTATATCCCTTATCCAGCTTCCTTCCTTCCTGCAACAGCACACAAATCTAAATTATGCTAGTTATGAAAAAAGGAGCAAAAAAATTAAGACTATACACAGTCTAAGGGGCCGCATTTCTCTCTAAAATCTGGAGTTATCCCACAATTTGTGACATCAGCTTAATCTTGAACTGGCTTAGAAACAAAAAATCTCATTGATCTATGTCCTTCATTACATTAAATTATGAATTAGAATTTTATCTACAGTACTCCTTATATAAAATTACCTCTAAAATCACATGTTGTACCAGGCCACACAGATAAGTAAATATGCATGTAAACTTTTTCCTCAACAGATCGAATAAAAACTATGCACTGTTTGTTCATAGTGGAAATCTGCCCAAGGCTAGGAGAGCTCAGAAGAAACAAAATCTGCATCCATAAATTATTATAGTAATATAATAATATAAATGTAATGGATTTGGAGTTAACATTTCACAAACTAGATTTCAGTAGTTTTGAAGACCTTTAGTTCTTACCTTCATAAACCTACCTATGTTCATTACTTCCACAAAGAATTCAACTTAGATCTCAGTAGTATTCCTCTCCCTTGAAACTATTTCTTCCAGCTGAATATATGTACCTGATTTATTTTCATGTGTGTCATCTGCTCTGAAGAAATGCCAGCAGTCTCCAGAGTGACAAAAAGGGGCTTTTTTTAATGAAGGTTCAGTTTTTGGCTTTACGCAAGAAAACTCTTCTACTTTCAATGTAGCAAAACCTATATGCTTTGGAAATTGTGATGACAATTATAGGAAACAGTGAGAGGGTAACAGATTTTTTTTCCTCTTTTTAATTATTCAATAGTAACATGTTCTTACATGTAAAAAAGTTACAGAAGACTTTTAAAAGTAGCAAGTTATATTCACCTCTCTACTTATATTAGTGCAATTGATGTTCTCATAGTAAAATGTTGTTTCTGTATGACTAAAATAAAAGACAAAATAAGACCCAAGATTCTTATTTCAGATATTATTGAGTATTTACTATAGTTAAAAAAATTCTCAAGACTCTTCCCAAAATAACCTTCATATTTCATTAGAGGTTGTTTTAATCCCTTGAGCACTTCATCATTTCCTTCATAAATTGGGGCATTACCTTTGGCAATACTTTGTTACTAAGCATCTTCATGCAATACAGATGTTCTAGTGCTGTCATTTATCTATTTCTTATTCCTCTCCACTTCTTGTCTGGGGTTCATAATACAAAATTTCTTTTCTCTTTTCATGCTGTCCCTGACTGCACATCATTTAAGATATCATTTCAGCAAAACACCTTCTAAAATGTAGGCCTGAGCACCAGACTTCCTCAGAGCCTCGTGGTTTATTTTGACACTATTAGTAAATGCATCTCAAATTTAAATTGGCTATATGTCAATATGTTAGGTATTTTTCAAGTCATATTTAAGAACACCTAATTCTTTGATGCAGAGAACCATTTTGTTTTGTTTTCCCAACATTCAAAAGGCAAACATATCTGGATAAACATTTTTGAAATGATATTGTTAAATCTGGGCATACAGTGGAAGTTCCCTGACTTCCTAGAAAAATTATAGGATTTTAAATCAAGAGCATATTTTAGAAAGGTACTTCAAGACTACTGCTATGATAACAAATTTCTTGCAAGAAATATATTGCTATCTGTTTCTTTTCAGACTTTAACAATGTTAAGTAGTTTATATGTCTTCCAGAGAAGACTACAAATCACTCTGAGTTTAAATGCATTCCAGTTAAATTGAATTCCCCCAAAGCTTTAAAAGAGAATCACGGGACAAATGACACAGAGAAAGAAACAGATTAACATTCCCCATACATATATTATTATACAACCTACACTGACACAGAAAACAGTACTTCCAGATTGGTACAGATACCATACCATAAACATATCACAATTTGTCATGATTAGCCAAAGTATGCTGTAAGGCTGAGTTGCCTATGTCCCTCAAAGATCATTAATTTCATGATCAAACCATTAAAAAAGTGGAGGACAAGGTATTTTTTTTCTCTGTGTTTGGGTGATGGTTAGTGAGGGATAATATACAGATACTGAAACCTTAGTACCAGTTATCAGCAGCATCTAGGTTGAGATTTCTTCACTAATATCAAACCCTACAGAGAGCATGAACAGAATTAGTATGCTATTACTGCCTGAATAGCTCGCTGCTCTCCCTCTTTCTCTCAGCATTTGCCTTACATGCCAAAGCATGAACATTTTGTGCAATAGTCCTGGTAAAAGCTAAGTTAAAGACCTTAGAAGCTAAGTGCTAATGGAGTGTACAACATGGTAATTTGTCCTCAGTGCTCCATGTCATAGAAGGAATACATGGCAAGTGGTCTACACAGAAGATTATGAACAGATTATGTAAGGCAAAAGTTAGTGCTTTCCCTTACATTTGTACCTTCTTAAAATAGTATAGCTGCAGAATGATTGGTGGCCAGCAACCCTAAAAGTTAGAGGACTGTAAAACCACAATAATGGGAAAAAAAAAAAAAAAGCCCACCAAAAGTTAATTAGAAAGCACTTGAAAAAATCAACTTGTTAATCAGATGGGACTAATGATGCTCATGCTGGGAGAGGAAGGAAAATAAGTTAAATAAGCCAGAAAGCTATAGGTCAGGCTGCTTATATTTGATTGCTAGAAAGTCCAGAAATGTTAATCAAGGAAATCATTCATACTCACCTGAAAGGCAATGAGGTAGAAGGAATTATTGTAGAGTCTGGTAAAAACCAAGTGTTTAACTTTTTCATGTAGAAGAAGATAGCTGTCTCACTCTACACAGGACTGACTTGTTGCCTTGCCCCCAATCTCTGCTGGCATTTTCGTAGGAAAAAACAAGAAAAAATTGGTTCTTCAGATACATGTAGATTAAGCCAGAATTTGGTTGTTTTAAATTTAGAACAAAAGGTGTAGATATGCTAGAGAAAAAATGTATCAATGCCTTCATGTCAAAGGAATGGAATACAAAATTTAGTAGGAATTTTCTGGAGCTCTGTCAGAAATAATACAAACAAAAATTATTTTGATTTTGGGACAGGCTGCCTTCTAAAGTTCTTTCAGCTATGGTTTTTTGGGTTTTTTTAATTATTAATATCCTTATCTACATGAATGCCCATGCATTTTTGAAATAAATTTTGAAATCCTTTTAAGGAATAATTTTCAGAGATATCTTGTTGCATTTTCCTTCTAAATTTTAAAAGGGAAGACTTCCTTTAATTGATGTTAATTTTTTTTTTTTTTATAAAAGCAAATAATGGAAAGTGGTAAACTTATTTGCTTGCTTTCCTGACTAGCATTCATAATCCAACATGATTTTAAAAGGATATGACAAGAAAGGTTCTGTTATGCTAGAGGGCTTTGTTATCTTAATGGTGTCTTTTTGTATTCTGATTGCTGCTACATCAGCTTGGCAATAAGGAATTCAATTAATCATTCAAATAACAAAATAGAATATATATAAACTCTATACAGAATATCACAGATATATATTCTACAAATATACACAAGTCTTAGTGCATTTTAAGAATTGACTGACATATCTTTGACCAGACGTTTTCATATTTTTCTTACTCCTTATGAGAAAAAATTATACATTCTTTCTGAGTATTACTTTGGTTTAGTTTGAAAATTTGGTGGTATTTCTTTTTTCACTTCTTTGAAAAATATTTTCACATGACCTTGCTATCATTACCACAACCTTGGGGAATGAGAAAAAAATTTCTTACAGAAAACCCAGGCAGACAGCTGACTTGAGTTTGTTTCTGTTCTGAGAGTGACCCAAGTCAAGCAAGTGAAGACTGTGTACGGTATGCAACAACGCGTTTCAGGCGCAGTTAGCTCTGCAGTATGCATCTGAATGCACGCTGCATGTATACCACATCCTCTGTGTGACAGAACTTAATGGCAGCATGTGGAGACGTAATTTTCAACAGGACAAAGCATAATTCAGTATTGCTTTTCCATTTGTGCACCCGTATGAATGCATAACATCTATACTGGAGCTCTGATGCCATGGGTTTGGGTGGTTTTTTTCTTGCAACACCAAATAGCAAAATATAGTCCAGAAAATAAAGCCCTTAGTGTAGTATTAGCTAGACACAAAAAAAAGAATCAATAAAGAAAAGCACTTTGAACTTAAATTATAGCTGTATGTGACCTTGAGTTACCTATGAAATAATGGCATCAGCAGTCAAAGCTACACTATAACAATCTAAATGTTTTAGTTGGTGTTTTTGCCATGTTTTAGAGGACACTCCTTTAAAGACCACCACCTAAAAAAATTAATAGCCAAACTAACAGTAAAAATGTTGGTTTCAGTCATGTTGTTTTTAACAGTTGAGAAATATAAGGAGAAATATTAAGGTGGAAAGTTTGGAACAAAGAAGAAACCATGTTAGTGATGTCTGTACCTAAACAGTCAAAGGTTGAGATTGACTCTTGACAGCTATGCAAATATGAAGAGTGAGTGAGGATAGCAAAAAATGAGATAAAAAATAACTAAACCATACCTGACATAACAGGGCAGGAAAACATCAGGTATTAAAACAAAAATTGGAGGATATTCATATCTGTGTGCTAAAGAAGCTCGCTGCTGTATTATAACATTTTTGAAAATTTAATTTATGTATTGGACTATCACAAGAAGGGGAAGGGGAAGGGGAAGGGGAAGGGGAAGGGGAAGGGGAAGGGGAAGGGGAAGGGGAAGGGGAAGGGGAAGGGAACAACAGCATGATGAGGATAAAATCTGCATATAAATATGACTGCTGATGTTAGCTAAAGTAGAAAGTTTGTATGTTTAATGTAGAGAGGCAAGTGAACTGACAATTGAAGAAAGAGGCATTGAGTATCGTGGGCACTTCTACAAAGGGCTATATTCCAGCATGAGGAACAAAGATGACAATTAATAAAAAATATCAGGTATTCTTGTCTTCTACAGGTAACGCAGGAAACGGTTTCCTATTGCAGTCCTGCAAACACTGATCTCAGTACTTTAAGAATGTGCATGTACATATGTATTTGTGCTTATCACTTCATGTACTTACAAAGAATGCAGCATGATGCTGGTAGACATTTCCTAGCCAGTTTGCAGAAGCCTACCTGTGAGATCAGGGATTAATAAGTTTTCCATCTGTCCATTGCCCTCCATGCCATGTCACCAGTACAAATAAGAAGGGATTTATTACAAGAGTTAACAAAGAAGTGAGTTCAGAACCCGTCACATAAGTATTGCCAGTAACCAAAGGTATGAATAGTCAAATTTTGTCCAGTCATGAACCCATAGTATATCTGAAAAAGTTTTCTTGGATTGGTTCCCTCAAGGCTACAAGGACCACTATCTATGAAAATAGATCCAGCAGTGATGTGTTTCATGATGTGTGGATTTTTATACAGTTACTTGTGGTGTATGACACAGTCTCATCTAGTCGTTGTCAAGGAGTTTGGAGACTGCAATTGTGCAGGACCAACTGCTGCACTCAGTTGAGGTTTTCTGTGTTCCTGGACTAACAATAATATTA
This sequence comes from Camarhynchus parvulus, assembly GCF_901933205.1. NCBI lineage: Eukaryota > Metazoa > Chordata > Aves > Passeriformes > Thraupidae > Camarhynchus > Camarhynchus parvulus. The sequence goes on along the minus strand of NC_044601.1, from coordinate 12,760,740 downwards.
ACTTCACTGACCCCATTATATATATCTCAGGTCACAAGATACAGGGGGTGGAAAATGAGACTGAAATTCAATCAAATAAACCACACAAATGAAAAGGCTGCAACTGTTGATCTCATGAGGTACAACCTTTCAAATAGACATGAAGTACAATGTATTTACTTATAGCAAATAATTAAAAGGTAATAATTAGACTACAAGATTCATATATCAAGTGTTACCCCATAAAATAGATACCAAAATAACTCTTTATTCCATTGGAAACAGAATTACTAATTCCATCTTAATATAGTATGTTCAAGTCTGAGTGACACTGGTGGCTTGTTAAGTGATTGTGACATTAGCAAAGGCCTTATTAAACCATCCAAATTAAAATGAAAGGAGTATGATATCAGTCATGGAAAAGAAACTGTTTAGGCTCAGCATGAATAGACAGTGGGTAAATGGAAGGAAGGAGAGGATTGTCAGGTTCTGGAACAGATTTCCTTAGCAAGATTCTGCCTCTTGGTAGCTTCATCCAGAACAGGTGAATTTTACATTTTAAAACCTGGATGAAAAAGAAGTGGCAAAACCTGGACAGTCCAGTTAATAAAAGAGACAGAATATGGATTCAGCCATTAAGAGCCTGATCACGCACTGTGGTTCTCCATGATGAGTATGTAAATTGGAAAAACGATCACTTGGGTTTCTGGACCAAATATACAAATGTCGACCAAAGAGAGGGGTTCCCAAAACACTTTTCACAACACTAATAACTGAAAAGTGTCTACCATTGTCAACGTCATGCTTTTCTTACTGAAAACATACAATTTCTGGTGAATGAAAATCCCTCCTCAAAGTTGAGGATGACAAAAAATTTTCCATACTTGATTTTAGGCTCAGAAATATATAACTTTTAAAATATTTTTAGACACTCCACAGACATACAGATACAAATAAATTTTATGTTTCTGAAAAAATGAGTTAATACCAAAAAAATAATCTCATTATGGATTTTTCAAGCTCTGGCAAATGCACATTGAAATGTGCTACCTCAGGCAATGTTTCCTATTCTTGGGCTGTACAGACATTCTTCAAAACATGTGTACTAGAAGGACTCACACAGAAAAGTAATATATTCATTCCGCATTGATGGAGTCTGACATAAAACTGCATCAAGATGAAAAAGTTCCAAACCTGCAAATTTTTATGCCTGTTTAAAAAGTAAAGCAAAGTTAAAAAAAAAATTGAAAAATGTCTACTTCCTAATTTTCTTTTAAAAAAATCTTACCACATTTACTCTTAGATTTTCATAACAACTTTCAAAGTATGCACATTTATTTTTCAACCACTTTGGTCAGAACAAAGTACATACACACAGACATAGGATAGGAATTAAATTTTATTTCATGTTTCCATGAAATAAAAATTCCAAATTTTTATAAGAGGTTACCCTGAAAGAAAAGACACCAAAATAAACCTTCTCTTCTAACAGCTGTGTAAAGTTCCAACTCTCATTTTTGGACTCTGCATCTTTCTGGGAAAAAAAATAAGGGAAAATTGCTTACTATTTTAGATTCCCCTGGTAATAGTCATAGTCCTCACAGATTTCCAAGGAAAAATCCACAGCAGAATCCTCAGCAGTTTTGATTTAACTTTTTTCTCATGAGTATTACTTAAATATAACAAAATTTTAAATTACAGCAGGACATAGGAAAAATGTTTTTTAAAAGAGAAAAAGGAGAAAATCATAACCTAGAAAAAATGTACTTTGATATACGTTAAAATGACCACGAGATAGGAGAACACAAGAATTTAGTTAAGGTGAAAAAAACCAACTTCAGTAAATTATATATGTAAACAGTACTACATTTAGAAATAGAACTCTTGATTCAGGAATGGCATTCATCTGTTATCAATGTGAAAAAACACCAGTGTCTAAGTACCAAACTGTGAGGGCCCAAATCCTGCTTGTCCCATTTCAGGTTGGAAGATAGCTTGTGGGGCTGTTCTGAAGGCACGCTTGCAGCTGTGAGTGTGGTCAGGTTCAAAGTTCTGATAAGCAGAAAATTTCTGTTTTCTCTAAAAATATCAGCATATTTCTTTTTAAAAGATTAGAGATAAATCTCAGAGTGCTGAAAAATCTTATTTATGTCAAACAAAGCCCTTCCTACATAACAAATTAAAGGTTAAAGGGTATAAGTGAAGCTTCAAACTGATATGTATCTGAAAGGTCACTTCTTAGTAGACCTCCTATTTTTTAAATTTCTTGGCCACTGTGGCCTCCTAGCATCATAAATACATAAGACACAAATAATATTGAGAGATTGTGAAAATCACACAAATCAGTGTAAGAGCTCTTTACTTCAGTAAAGACCTGTGTAGACATTTGCCCTGTAAAAATGTCATAAATTGACCTCCTTGTTTAAGGCTCCTCCACTTTTCCTTCCAACTTGCATTTCTGTTTCCTTGCTTTGTCTTTCTGGAATGAAAAAAACCCTTTGGAATGAAAGTGGGCTATGAATAGTAGTTATATAATATGAGACTTTTTTCATTACTTTTATCTGAATAGGGAAAAAGAAGAAACTGGTTTATGAGAGGGCGAACAAGAAAGAGCCATTCATCTTCTCCTTCCACATTTTATATAAATCTAGAAGCACATTTGGACATGAGGAGACATTTTAATTTTCACTAGAAGATATCTTTGCAAAGAAGAATATGTAAAATTATAAATTGTTGGGGCTTGTCTCTTCATTCAACAATTTTATCCCAAGATAATTACATAAAGGAAAAAAACAGTCATGGAATAGATAATTTCTTTGAGCAAAAGCTTTTATAACAGAAGAATCATAAGCTTTTATTAATTCCATTAATAAAACAGAAGAGAAGCCCACATGCCTGAAAAATATTTAGGTCATTTTAGCTGGACTTCAAGTTAAAGGAAGGGTACTTTAGAAGAAACTTTGGGGGAACTCATATAATACCTGACACATCTTGCAGGATTTTTTAAATCTGTTTTTTTCAATCTGATTCATTTATGCCCACTTACTTTCAATGTCTTAATACTGTTTACTTACACGTAAATGAATTTATCTCGTACAATGCAAAAATAGCCAATGCAAACATAAGGAGGCACCTGAATGCTTACACCTCTCTCGCCCCTCAGAATCCTCTATGTCCTGATTTATCAAGCCAATTCCTGATGATTTATTATAATAGGGGACTAGGGTTTCCACAGTATAAATTGTTATAATGCTTCAATTTTACAGTTCCCAAAAAAAAAAGATCCACATCTAATATTGAGATCAAGCTGCAGACATCCTCATTCTCAGCAGTTGGCTGCTGTAATCAGAGTCCCAGCAAGATACAAAAGGCTGTCTCATGTTTTGGTGATGTAATAACTAGCTTTTTGAAAACAGATTTAAATAATGAAATTATGGAGGTAACCAGAGCAACTATAGGACTTTTTCTCTGAAAAAGTGTAAATTTCAGACTACAAATCAGTTACAGTTGCACAGTGGCACTTCAGCAGAAGTCTAGTTTGTTATTGTGGTTCTACATTTCACATACTGAAGGAAGGCAGCCTTTCTTATGGGCAGACAAAAAAATGGAAAATCCATATTTCAAAAAACTCTCAGGCTGAATGCAGTGGTGTAAACCAATTTATTTTTCCTTACAGGTTAACTGGTGTGTTAAAGAAACAGAATGGAAAGGTTGGTTCCATGCAAAGGTTTTCACAGAGGGACATTAGAGATCTTCCCAGGAAACCAGAGAGTGGAAAACTTCAATGAAAGGGGATTCCTACTGAAAAACAGGGAAGCCAGGGTTTTTTGTTGGGAAAAAAAACCCAAAAAATCTTTAAATGGATGAGAACAGTAGATGCAGAAATATCTTTGGGGGCTGTGGAGGTGATAGGTGCTTTTTCTCTCCAGAGTGTGCACATAATTTCATATGCCCATGGTCACTCATTCGCTGATTTTTTGTGGCAAATCTCAATAAAATATCTTGGTTAAGCAATAGTTTAAGGAAGAGAATTATTCCCAAGAACATTAGCAGAATGGTGTGTGCCTTTTATTCGTGGTGGGATATGGAGATTTTCCAAGAAGCCAGAGGAGGAAAGAGATTTAATTGAATTGTCATTCATTTCCGATTGGAAGAAATTGAAAAAAGTTGAAAAGCAAAAATGCAAATATTTCATTAGAAACTCTAAAAGCAAGACATTTATGAGCATGAAAATTGTCTGTTCATGACAAACATGGCCATTTATGTACAGGAGATTTAACTTTGACAAAATGATGTGATAAACAGAAGACATGTAATAGCAATACATGTTTAGCAAATTTCAAAAAATTTTTCACTGTACTTTTATACAGAATGCTGGTCACTTCAGTATTACTTCTCTACTTTTATCACCACACCTTGTAATGCAAATCAGTGTGCTACAAAACAATATAAGTTTAACACAGAAAATCTAATCACTGCCATGGTAAGGGGGAACATCTCAGAATTTAGGAATTATGTTCAGATATATAAAGCATTTTTCACACTCTTTATTGCCTCTCATACTTTTATGAACATGAAAATGAACCTGTAACTAAAAAGCTCTCACATATATATTTTTTTCTGCTGCTTTTCAGATATTTTGTGTGCTTGAAGAAAGAGGAGTCATTAAGTTGGAATATGTTATTTAGACACCACTATGTGGAAGAAATCAAAGTTTTCTAAAATAACAGCTACTTCTGAACAGATTTTAATCGATTCATATAATTTCTTGGATTGCTGTTGGAGAAAGAAATGATATATCAATTAAAATGATATATCGTGTTAACAGCACAAAGAAGAGTTTTTCAGGATGCCACCCACCTATCACTCTCAAACACAATGAGAATGTCAGTCATGTTGAAGTTTTGTCATGATAGCCTACTGAAATAACCCACCATGTTCAATTCTTAATGTAAGTCATAATCACCTGCTTCTTCTCTGAAACTAAACATCAAACAGTCTTGTAAAGATCTCATTTTAGCATGCATCCTGGCAAACAAAACCAAAAGCAAACAAAGGCAGCTTTCTGAATGTTTAGCCTGTGGCTTCCCTACCTGATCCTGTGTTTTATCCCTCAAACAACAATTGGAGGAAATATTTCTGAAGCCATCTGTAGAAAACTTAGGGAGAATACACCTGTCAAATAACAACAATTTTTGAACCATTCTTTTGTGCTTCAGTAGCTCTCCCCTCTCATTAACTTAAAAGTACAGCCAAATTCAAGTGTTGCATTCTCTCCATCTAATCTTCCAACCTTTTCTTCTCTGTCTTCATGGTTACCTTAACAATGCTGACACATTTAAAATGACTGCTAGGATTTTAGAGCAGTTTGTTGAGTTTTCAAGAAGGACGTTGAATGGTGAAAGAGTTGGCAAACTACTTCAAACTGAGTAAAACCATATTCTTCAAAGAGATGATAAATAATTTTAGGTCATACAACTATTCTTAAATTGGTTATACATGGGACATGGTGATAGCAATATATTTCAATGGACTCATGAGAATAAAAGAACTTCAATACCACCTAGTGTTAGCTAGGTACACTGTGCTTCACTGAGAAAAATGGTGGGAAAAAAGGCTACCACAATGTGGAGTCCTAAAGAGACATCCTGGGGCTGAAAGAGACGCTTATGCAAAAAAGGAGTTCCATACAAGAAATTAATCAAAAATAGCTTCCTAGACTGAAGCTGGTTAAGAGAAAAGGCTACTGTGAAATGTAGCCTACAGAGGTAGCTTTTGGGGACCTTGTTAAGAAAACGAAACGTTTTCTAACCTTTCAATAGTGAGATAATGCTGAAGAACAAAATCTGATTGAAGGCTAAAACTGAGATAGAATTAACTCACTGTTTTGGGATCCAAAATCCCTAGGCTGAATTTTTCAGCTCCAGAAAAGCCTAGCTGTGCAACTGAACAAATGAATTCTTCTCATGCATCAATCCAGTTCATGCTAATCAAATGGAAATAACTTAAAAATAAACTGCTTACAATTTTTATTTATTTTTATTTTTTCTTCCTTCTTTTCTGCTTTGAAACTGAAGTCTTGGTGGGAAAATGGATTTTTCCATATTCTTTGAGATTACATAATATGCTATATTGGCAATCAGGGGTTTAGGATCTCCTGGAGTAAAAGAAAAATACCTAGTTCCTTCTGAATACATTTTTCTGATATCAGTTATAATAATTTACCATTTCATGAAGAGGTATGTGGAGTTCTTGCTAATCAAAAACTTCATATCCAAACGCAGTTTCTAATTCTATATCTTCTATTATTCTCTACTTAGTGTTCCTTCTTGTAAACAAATACATTGCTTGTTTTGCTACTGCATACCTAATTTAATATTTTAAACATTCCAGTCCTGTAGAAAGAAACATATCCAGGGACAGAAGATGTCACAAAACTTTCCTCAAAGGCTGGTCTTCGTCACAAGATAATCTGCGATGATTGGTGATGTTTCGTTGGTCAGACCTCCTGTGGTCAGTGTTTCTCTCCTGGCTTCTTCCACCTTTCTCTCTGTTTATTCTAATTCAGGACATTTCCTTTAAACTGGAATCATGTCCTTGTAAGAATATCCCTAACTCAACCCATGTTTACAACTTCCTTAATTGGATTTTCCACGTTCTTTTTAATATAAAATGACAGTTGATAGCTTTTTTTTTTAACCCACATTTTCCTACCATAAAAATAACAAATAACATGAAAATCAAACAAACTTACAGCATATCATGAAAGTCTAGGAATTTTCTGTACAGGACTGCAAGTCTCCCATCTAACATATTTTCCTTTCCCCTGGTGTTTGCTTAGGCTAATGCCTCTGTCCTACATTAATCCCAAAACATAAATGAGCACCTTGTAGGATGGGCTTGGATTCTAGGTTCTGTGAGAAAGGCTGTCCTGGGAGAGAAACAATTTCAACACAGAGAACAGAGGACAGTCAGGAAAGCAAATCCAAATTAACTGTAGTATTAAAAGCACATAAATCTGTATAAAAACAAAACAAAACAAACAAACAAACAAACAAAAAAAACTAAAAAAGGACTGGAACAGTATGTTTTCCATATTGATTTTGCACAATATAAGAAGAAAACAATTCAATGTCACAGCTGAAATTTTAGAAATTTGGAAAACTTTAGTGGTCTCAGGTTTAGGCAAGCTCCAAGGTTGATTGCCTGGGGGCCTGGGGACATCATAGACTTGCCTGTCCTTTATATTTTTAAAAGCATTACTAAGAAAGAACCCTAGGCATAAATGTGGTATGGCCACAATTATTCTTTCCTTTGAGCATGTCTCAAGTTTATAAGAGTGATGAAAGAATAATTATCAATCTGATAATACCTCAACAACCTGGCAGCCATACAGGGAAGATTAGCATCTAGATGATTCAAGCTCCATTAGAAACTAATAAAAATCAAGCCAGTTCAAAGTTATTTTAAGGTAAATTATCAAGGTTAATGACCTGCATAAAATATTCATATTTTAATGTATTAACAGTTCTTTGGATGATTTTAAGCAATCCATTGTGGCTCTTACTCTATTCCGGACCAATAAATTTGAAACAGTAATAGCCATTACTGTAACAGAATAACATTCATTCTCTCTTCTTGTATTACTGGATCCTTTTAAGTCAACAATTTTATTTAAACAGCTAATTTTAGGTAATAAAAAATATTACAGCCAACACAGTCTTCTCCTTAAATCAACAAATGAAATCTCTTATTGACAGTAAGAGGCCTTTGTATTATTTGTACCAAAGAAAAAACAAAATTAAGATAACAAAATGCCAACTTAACAGTCACCCACAGCAAATATGAAATTAAATTTGCCAGAGCACTTTCTTTCTAGTGAGTGGAAAACTGGATAAGATTTCAAAATCATATTTTCAGGGCAAATAGAAAAGGAAATTCAGGTTGAGGAGCTGACAGACCTCTAAATCCAATGTCCTTTTGTCACAACCTTTTGGTCTTCATCCCTAGTGTCTCCAGCTGCAGCAGAATCCATGGGCAGGCAGGTCCCTTTGGGGCTCTGCCTTTTACCCTCTGAGCTTACCCCTCCACCACTGTGTTAATTCAGACCAAACTCACTAGCAGAATGGAATAACACCTGCCTGTGGCTGTTGATGTCTGGAGATGAAGATGGAGCAGGCATTCATTTCTGCCACACTACCAAGCGGCTGATGGGGTCACCGTGTGTTCAAAGGCTACTGTGAAAATTGACATCACCCTTCTGCCAGAGGCCTCATATAATGTCACTTCAAACTCTTCCAAGATCAAAATGAAAAATACAACTAAGTGTATTTTGTATACAGCTGTTTTGCACACTTCTTTCTCAGATGTGTGCCTGTCCAAAATGGTTTGTGTGTATAGCACATTTTAGTTGTCAATCTTCTTTGCCAGCTGAAGAAAACCAATTATTTGCAATAACTTCAAATTCAAAAATTTCAGAGAAGGATTTTCTAGTTTGAAGGATTATTTAATCTGAAGCTTGTCTGCAGAGATTTTGCAGCATTGAAGAGACTCCTAAGAGTCAACATTAGCAAAACATACAAAACATAATTTGAATGATTTTCCAAGTAGAAAACATTAGAAGGTCCTTTTTCTGTAATTTGGTATTATGACTCTGTAAGAGCAACAAACTGACTAAATGGACATTCACTTGTGCAGGTTAATTCCCACTCTCCACAGACTCACCAGCTGTCACAGGGCAGGATGAAATACTAGATTAGGAGGGTGCATATATTTAACTTCAAAGTTATGTCAGGGATTAAGAAAGAAAAATGAAAACAGCAAGAGAAAACAGGGAGGGGAGGGAAGGGGAGGGGAGGGGAGGGGAAAGGGAAAGGGAAAGGGAAAGGGAAAGGGAAAGGGAAAGGGAAAGGGAAAGGGAAAGGGAAAGGGAAAGGGAAAGGGAAAGGGAAAGGGAAAGGGAAAGGGAAAGGGAAAGGGAAAGGGAAAGGGAAAGGGAAAGGGAAGAAAGATAAGCATTTAAGTATTAGATAATATTTACTAGAAACTGACATGATCCATTTCCTACCTACTCGTCACTATATTTTCTAATATGAACTTATAGACTAAAAGCTATGAGGAAACAGGTAAAGGAAATTTAGTGTACAATTATCAATTAAAACCTTGAAAGAAAATAGATAAAAATGCAGGGAAAGAGTAGAATTATTTAAACATCAGTAGCAATTACTGTCCACAACACATGAGAGTAGGAAGGTTCAGAGGAGCAATGCCCAAGGAAGAGAGCAGCTGAGCAACAGGGTGAGAGCACTGCCAGGACTCCTGTGGGTGGGTGGGTGGATTAAAGACTGCAAAGTAAAAGGATGTGTTCTGGAGGGAGCAAAGGGAGGTCTCGTAGGGTCACAAATGCTAAGGCACCAGAAGTACTGTGAAGCAGCACAATAGCAAAATATACACTTTTGCCACTAAGAACACAAAGCAAAAACAAAATCTTCAGAAAGATCACAAGGCCACTTTTTTATGCTTCTGTAAGAAATTAGACAGAAACCTCTTGAGATCACCACTAGAAAAGCCAAAGGAAAAGGTGAAAATAAAGTGATATTAATTTTACAGGGGCTTTGCTCAAAGCCAGCACACCATGAGAATATCTGTGATGTGCTCAGACACTCAAGGACATTAGCCCTTATCCCAGGTGCCAGCATCCCAATGTACCACCCAGCAGCAAAGACAGAAGGCCAGACAAGAAAGTTCATTCAGATCAAGGCTGTCTATCATTGACAGATAGAAATTAAACTGCTGCTTTTGGCCTGATCCATATCACTCTGAATGTCCTCCTTCTACCTGACAGAAGCTTGCTCTTCAACTTCATTGCTGCCAAATGGGATGACATTTAAATTTGACATTTCTTGATGTAAGAGAAAAGGAAAGTACTTGAAGCAAGCTTTTCCAGGAAAATCTTTTACTTTGAATGTCTCTCATTACCAAGGAGAGATAAAAGGGGGTATCTTTGTGGCAGCTTACTCCATGCAAGTCACAGCAGAGGGAGAGCTTTCTTAGAGATAACGCTGGAGTCAGTTCATTTTTCCTGTTACCACAGTCTCTTCCCTTCTCCTTCTCTTCCTTTCCCATTTCCTTCCCTTCCACTTCCTATCTATGCAAAACTGGTCATGGTTCTTTCACTGCTTTATTCTGGTATGAGCAATTAAAGAAAGTTTATACATAAATCTCAAAATAATGTAGACCTCTCTGTGTTAAATTGAGTTAAATCAATAAGTACACTAAGAACCTGTTCTCTGTTGTTTTTGCTGTTTCTTGGCTTTATATTTTGTTTGGGTATTACCTGCAGAAAAGCAAGAGAAGTATCAGATAACCAGGAATAACCCCAACCTCTCACACGCACAAAAAACCCAAAAAAGACCAAAACCAAAATCCATGCTAACTATCACTGGCTTACTACTTTTCTTCTTTGTTAAAGTTGGTCTTCATTTTAAAGAGAAAATTAAGGAATTAAAACTGTTCTGAGCTGATCTATTGCCAGGTTATCTCAAAATGAAGCAGGATGCTCCCTTGGCCTCCCTAAAGCCATCGACCTCATATCTAGTTCAGGGACCCAGCAGTGACCACTTATATGTGTTGAAGATCTTCGTGTTCAATGTCTGTTGCTAATAAGTAAAAGACTGGGGAAATAACAGATGAACTATAAACAGATGAACTTTCTATGCTTTCAGTTTGCATTAAGATACATATTTTTCTTCAATAACACAGATGTAAAAAAATCACAGTTAATATGTTGCATTTAAAGTTACAGAAATTTGTACCATTCCCAACAATTATAAATCAGCGGTGCTGTAACTATTTAAGAGTCTACACTCACAGCAGCTATTTTTTCAATAGATTTGGATGAATTTTCCTCTAATAGTTCTGATATTATGACCATTAACAAACAGTCTCTTTGCTGAGGAATAAACTTGGATTCTGTTTCATCTTTACACCAGAGTTACGCAAATTCTGACAATGACACATTACGCAGTGATACTAGAAAAGACCTAATGCAACCATCATCAGAGCCGTTACTGATTATTTAATCACATTCCATACAAAATAGGAATATCAAAAAAACACAGAGTCTGATTCTGCTACTTGTGGCCATAGTTATTGTTAAACCAAAAGATCCCGAAATATTAAGGAAGTGTTCACAAACTCTGAGTGACCATAAGATGCAGAGGTGCTCTCCTAATGATTAAACTGCTTAGGACACTGGCAGAGCTAAGCTGGCATAATCAGACATTGATAAACTCAGTCCAGCAGAACGTACTGTTGGCTTTGCACAAGTACTAGACATGAAATTTCCTGGGAATTAAATATGTCTTCTTTTGGATCTGGAAATGCATCAAGCCATTCAGCATTCATGTTTTAAAATTGTGAATAAAGACATGATAGAGCAGAAGAACCAAACATCAGCAAATAAATTATCTAACCATGCAATGGAGCTCTATTAAAAATGAGCTGGAACTCCAAGGAAGAAAAGTATCACAAAAACCTTATAAAAATGTTAAATGTGTATTGCTTCAACAGATATAATTCTCTCACACCAATCCAATCACCAGATTTCAGAAATATCAAATTTGTCTGGAGACAACGTATCCCACCTGTACATTCTTGTGTCTGCCTCCATGTGAGCCCGATTTATAGAGGAAAAATTGAGTAAGGACAGCTGGGCCCTAATCCAGGGTTATATTTCCTTTCTATCTGCATAATTAGCATCCCTGATATACTCAGCAAAACCAGAAAGGCATCAAAAAGAGATTATAAACAGTCCTGAAACCTCCCTGGCCCAAAAGTGAGTTTATATGACTGTACCTCACCCAAAGCTGATTCTTGTTGTATGATCAGTCAATGTTGTATGTACAGCTGGATTTCCTGATCTTACAGGTATTTTCCAATCTAAACAATTCTATGTTTCTGTGATCACTGATTTATACCTAGGACTGATGCAGGCCCATTGCACTGATTTTTGTACCTTTCTCTTTGCACACAGGCAAGTGCAACAGCACAGACACCTACACAGACAGAACATGAAGGAGGATGCTTGCAGACTTTGGTTTGGCATCTTGATCCCAGAACATACAGGCTGTGAAAATTTAGATGAAAGGTCCAATACTTTTCCTCTTTGTGTGGGTCCAGTGATAGGACCAGGCATGCCTGGGGATGTAGAGAGCATTACTCTCAATTCCTAGCCGGTCTCTTCAGGTCTGCACAACTGAGGAAGTATTTAGAGTTTGCTCTGTGCAACACAATCCACTATAAATATGGAATCCAGTAAAGACAAGGAAAGAACTACACATTACTGCATATTACAAATGCTACTTATTTATTTGTATAGATATGTTGGCAAGTGACTGCTTGCTCTTTCAATATGCATAATCCATAAAATTAAATTGAAAATATTCTCCAGAATTTTTCTACACAGATTCTCCAGAATAGAATTAATTTACCAAAGCTTGAAGAGCTATGGATTATTTTTTTCTTTTTCCATGATAAAATTTCCAAATATAATGGGGTGCTCAGGTCTTATGATAAAGCACAGATTACAGAAGAGTGGGTGATAGATGTCCTTTGTCGTACAGGTGCTGTTATAAACTTAGCAGACAACACAACAGAATTTTTAAATGAAGTCTGTCTTGTTGATTCAGAATCCCATTTAATCACTCATCGCTTGATTTTGGAGTCCTAGCTCTAGCTGTAAAGTAATGTATAGAGCTGTTGTCTCCCAGTCCTGTCCTGAATGTTAACCTCTTGTATTTTAAGACACAGCTATACATGAATCTTCCACCTTAAACAAATAAAGTGACCTAAATTGGTGAAATCAAATATTTCCTGTTCTCTAATAAATGTAATAGCAGTTTGTGATGTACAGGCTCAAATACAGATTATATCTCCTTTGCCAAATTTATCTGTATGTCTCAGCAAGTCAGATGGATCATTTTAATAATTCACACTTTAACTCCATCTTGCATCCAGGTCAGTCAGATACGTGCGGTGACAATGAGCTCACCTTTGCAGGACATGAGCTACTCACTAATAAATCAATACCCACACATTGCCAGAAGGGATGTGTAGGAAGAGAACCAACTGACTTGTTCAACATTTTTTACTTTCTCCTTTGTAAGATATAAAGGAATCAGCTTTGTCCTGCACTGAAAATGTCAAAGTCATGTGTTTGAATGACCATTGAAAATGCAGTTTTGTATTCAGAGAGTCATAACTGGGAATAAGTTGATCCAGAGTGAAATCTTGCTGTTGAATCAAGTAACTGTCTTTCAAAAAGACCCATTTATTTTGTTCTCTTGCAAAGAATTGAGTAGTCTTAACAACAAGTTTTGACACCAGATTGACTTATATAGGAGTGGGGACAAGAAACATAAATGCTCCTTACCCGCAGGTCAAATCTGTACATTTGTGTCTTTGAATGAAGTCCTGGTCCCACTTTTGGTAACAATGTTGAAATTGTCAGGAACTTTCTACATTTTTCTTTGCATGAACAATGCCTAACATCTGGAGCAATCCATTTTGTAATCTCTGAATCATTCACTTCCATGTGGTGGTTCTGGGCTAATTTTTGGTCTACTCATCCTAGAGGTTTCTTCCAACATTAATGGCTCCATGATTCTACAGAAGGAATTTTTTCCTGGCAACATGTATGAGTGGAAGAAAGGTAAAACAGTGAAAGATACTGGACAAAAGGGATCTGATCAACTTCAGTATTTCCAAAGTATCTAAGCTAACAGCCTGTACCATCCACTGGTGCACAGGAAGTTCATAGCAATTGTTTTATATGCATAAAATTATGATCTCTGAAACCACCTTCTCACTATATGTGTTCAATCCCACTGAAATTAACTGGATTTTGCACATAATGATTTGTGGGAAGGGGAAAAACCAAGAACCCTGTGAAGCTCAGCTGAACTCTTTTAGGTTTAAATTGAAAATACAATGAAATATTCCTTTAAAAGACATGAATGTCCTTGACATGTCACTTGCCTATATACAGAATCAGAAACTTATCCTGTCAATTTATGGCACACCTTTAGGAAAAAGTATTTCAGAGAACATTCTGAGTAGCTTGTCTAGATTCCTGTATACAAAGCTGAGTGAGACATTATACACAAAAAGGAGAAATAAAGTGTAAATAATACATGTTTTTTGAACAGTGAAAAACTGAAGAGATTTAGATTGGTAAAGAAATAGTACATCCATTGTTCTTGTGTGGATACAGAAAATGTACTATGATTTTCTAAAGAACCAAAAGTAAGGGAGAAGATGCTTTAGATGAAAATACCTGCATGTACATAGAAGATATTTATAAACTTTTGTTTTATTTTAAACAGTTTTGTCATATGACATTTCTTTTTTTCTTCCATTTTTGTTTTTAACATTTATTAACTTCATTGTTTGTTTTGTTGGCCTATACGTTATTTTAGAAAGAGAATGAGATATTCTGATGGTGATACTTGGAATTTTGCTTCATGAAAAAGGTCAGCTCCAAGATACTCATTTGTTACAGGAACTAAAATGCCAGTGATAAAATTTCACAAGGTATGATGCATTTATGTACCAAAGGTCATCCCTCCAGAGAGTACAAATTGGTCCAGCTCTACTGAAATAGATAAATTTACATCAATGTTTATCACTTGCCTTGTAGAAACTTAGTTTTCATGTCAAGTGGTAGAAAATGAAGTGGAAAGACAGTAGCTTTACTGAAAACAGAATACTAGAAGGAACTTAAATGCAAGAGAACATAATAACCTTACCACAGTCCATAGACATTTGCCCTTGACTCCAGCGAGGAGCAATAGATCCCCCCACAGCCTGAGTTCTTACAGCACTTCTCTCATATTTTATAAAAACCATTTTCTTCCTCACATAAATCACCTACCTTTCAGATTTGGATTCAGTAGCAGAAAAAAAGGCATTGCTCCTACTGAAAGTTGCATTGGTTAAGTATTTTCCTTGTGATTACACTGCAATAAACTAGTTGATTAAAGTTTTGTGGTTCAAAGGAATAAGTGAAAATTAACTGTTAACATCTGGAAATAAAATGTGATGTGGACCAATATGCGTATTCCATTTGCATTACGTGTTCCTCCACTTGGCTCAGAATGAAGAAGGTTAAGTCCCTGATCTTCAAGGATAAGCTTCACTAGCCTGTTCCAAACCCTTCAGGTGATGCTTTACCAGCTGTGACTATCCAAGGACAAATGAAACAGATTTTCTGCAGTACACCAGAAGTGGACAAACTAGGCAGCCTTCTGGAATACTGTGAAATGAATGCTGGGGAAAAATAAATTTGTACTGGTTTATTTCCAATGGATCTAACTCAGCTGGACATATATGAATACAGTTAATAATTTCTTATATGAGAGAACAGAGTCAGATCAAGAAAACAGACAGTATTTCAAGCAAGAAACAGTCGTTTCAGACAGAAACTGCAAGCAGTCAAGCTGAGAAATTGTATCAGATCCCTTGTAAGATAAGACATTTCTTCTTAACTCTGCAGAATTGTACTGAATCAATGAGTCTTACACTGACAGGAAGCCTACTCTTCAAGCATCTTCTTCACTGAGCAATCTTCCTCGAGAGCTGCTTTAAGATTCTTGAATTTTTCTAAAAACGGATCTTCAAGACAGTTGCTTCTCTGGGGCATATTCTCTACTCTTGCAAATGATCAGAACCATTCCCATGAATGGCTTTTGTCTGTGACAAGAAAAAAAAAATAAAGAAAGAACCATTTTTTCACCAGTCATTCTCAGTTGTTCTCATCAGTCTCATCAGTTGTTCTCTAGAAAGCTGAGAATTCCAGCCCCATACTCTTGAAGAGTTCTATTCATAAGTAATAAAATCAAGTTTAAAAAGTGTAGAACACCTAGGATACTCCTTTAACTATTTACCACTGTACTCATTAAACATAGACAGTAAAATCAGACCAATTAGTTAAACAATGTTCTGCAACCATTACTATTTAAATAGAAACTAAACCAAATCAGGTGAACAGAAATGCAGTGCAGTTGAACAGAAATTATCTTTAAAAAGAGAGAAACAGATCTCCCCACTTCTAACTAACCTCAAAGCATGACATGCCAAGTATAAACCCATCATATTTTATATTTTTCCAAGGCCATGTGTTGGATTAACCCTTTTTATGCATTCATTATAGTTGGAACATTTAACAAAGAAGTCTCAGCAAACAAGACAGCAGGTGGAATTCTGTATAACTCTAGAATTATTCTTATGTTTCTTCCCACATCTGCTGCCTAAAATCATCACATTCAGCTATGGATTGCCACTAATATGGAACAATTTTTGTGTTAAGCCCTTTTTTACAAAAAGTAGATGCCTTTCTACCCTGGAAAATATGAAACTCCAGTTTCTGCCCCTTCATCATTTTTCAGTCAGTAACAGCTTCTCTGTCTTCAGCAGTATTTCACCCTTTCAAAATGGACTGAACGCAGTTTATTCTATAAACCCAGAGTGACGTTTATAGAATACTAAATGGATAGTTATAAATTTATTTCCTGCTGAAATTTAGTATATATTTTGAACAATGAGTGCCGATAATTCTTACTTTTCTTCCTCATTAGACTGATCATGTATTCAAATTATGTAAATGTATCCCTTTCCTCCAATGTAGGGGTCTGTGAGGAAAAAAAAATGTTGAAAAAGCATGCAGCAGCATTGTCTGTTTAGGAAATGAGCAGCAGTTTACTAACAAAGAGCTGCAGCCAACCTGCTCTGCTGGCTGGGATGGTTTGCCAGGATGAGCTGTGACTTGGGCCAGTCTATCTTGTATGGCAGAAAAAGGCATGCAGTATTCCAAAGCTGTGCTCCTGTGGAGCACTGCAACACTGTGCTGATGGAAATGGTGGCCCAGCCCCTCTGAAGTACAATGCAGTGTCAGATCAGGGCTGTACTTTATCTTCCAAGCCCTGCCTTTCTAAAAGGCAAATTAGCTCCATAAGTAGTGCTTTTTACTTTTGAGCTGACAGCAGGTACATCTGTGCTCCGTACACTTGTGTGGCATGAAGACACGCTGGCAGTTCCAAGTACAGTCTCTCACATGATGGGAAGATTAAGTATGAACTCCCCTGAAACAGGGTGAATTGCCTTAGGAATCATTAACACTAACACAAATGATCAGAAAGTTAATTAAAAGTTGTAAAGGCTCAACTTTTTAGCTTGGTGTTTGCTGCAAACCTTCTTTCCACTCCCTCCACCTTCAGCACTTAGCAATTTGACAAATATGCATTTATACATCATCCATAATGCACCCTGAGCTGAAATTTGTCAAGCACACCCAGAAGAGCAGACTGGTGTGGAGAGGGCAATGCATTAAAGATTTTAAAGCAGAACCATTATATTACACATTTGTAACAGCTTGCTGGTAATTCTTATTCCGTTCTCTACACACACTGCATGCATCGTTATCTTGACATACAGTCAGTAGCAGGCAAGAAGAAAGGACACTGCCGGTTGCCACATGCTATTTTTTGCTGGGACTGAATTGTTGCAGAAATAAAGTTTTATTATACACCAGAATATGTTCCAGACACAGCCTTAAACAATCCAGTGAAATGTACACTTCTTCAGGATTTACCTTTGCGTATTGGACACCAACACCACAGTAAGGGTTAAAAGTTTGGGGTAATTAATCTTCTCACCAGCTCTAATACCATTTGAGAGAAATCCTTTGCTTCTGTTGCTGCAAGGCTGGACAGGCTTCTTAGGCAAATCACAGAAGAGCTAGGCTACCCTGGAGCCAGGAGAGAAAGCAGCCAAAACAAATATTTCACAATTGCTGTAAGTAGTTGTTGTAGCTGGATTGTTCATCAAAAAAGTGTTTGTTTCTTCTGTGGTCCTTAGAGAACTGTGGAGATATTTAGCACCTCGGGGAGGGGGGCGGGGGCAGGGCTGAAATATGATTGTGGGTGTAATCACGATAGAAAAATATAATAAAATTAAAAGATTCAAGACACCACCAGTTTCCTGTGCAGAGAAAGTCAGTGTGGAGTTTGACACTGGTAGTTTATGCCATCCTTCTTATGCCATCATCCTTGTCCTTGCAATAGGGTACTCTATCAGATTCTGATATCAGCTCTGTAACTCAAGAAAACAAATTTCTTTAACAATGTCTCTTTTTTTTTAGAGAGTTGAGATTATTTTTCAACTTAGGAAGATTCCCTCAAATTCTTAAGAAAAAGTCATGTGAATATACTGCTGTACACAGCATCTTAAGCAAAATAAAAACAGTATTTATCCAATTTTTTTAACCAACACCTATGAATTTGTCTGATATTATTTTCATCCTGGTTCATGGTTTTCCTTCATCCTGAAAACTTGAAGAGCTGCATAGCTATAAGGAATATTGCAATTATGGTATCTAACACCTGATAAAATTGAAAATATTTTTAGGTTTGGTACCAAATTTCGAAGTTACTTTTGCAGAGTTGGAAAAGAACAGCTTCTTCAGAAAAATGCTCTGAAAAGCATATGAATGTTAGGAAACTCCCCAGAAGAGTCACTATTTACCTTCTAAGTGTACCTGAACATGATTTGTCTGTCATTGGAAACCAAATGCTAATACTCAGGTAGCAAATATTAATTACTGCTAGTATAGGCCTGCCTTCAAAGGATTATCAAAGACTGCTAATGAGATCCACTGACTCAAATTATTTGATTCACTGGTCACTAGATACAACTGAAAGTATTAGACTGAAAGAAGGCATTATCACAGAAACCCTCATGGACTCTCGCCTAAATCCTTACCTTATTCAGTTTTGCATACAGGCAGGTAATTTACTTTATTGCATTTTTTACTGCATTTGCTGAATTGCAGAATTTGGGAGGAAACAGATGATTTTCTGAAACATGCTTTTCTGAAATGTAGATCATTTCTTAGAATACTATTTCCCAGGGTGGGAAAAAAACCCACAAACACAAAAGGTGGAAGAGGGGAAGAGTAAACAATTCAAAACAAACATAAATGTTTCAATCATTTCTGTATGAATCATAAGTTTTGCTGCCACCAAGGTGAAATATATTCTTGGGGAAAAAAAAGGCAAATATATGCTGAAATAGTACTGAAGATACTCATTTGTTCATTTGTTGAGACAAAGACTTTAGCACATGATCTGCAGCAAAGATTGAGAGATCCCTGAACTTTAGTCCAGCAGAAAATGCACACTTCAAGCTAAACTATTTGAGTGCACAGTGTGATTTCCAGTGGAAGATGGGACGAAAAAACATGCATTCCAATCATCACTAATTTGTTCCCATGACCTGCGCTACATCTTCAAGCTGCTTAAACAAAACCTGTCTTCACTTCAGATAAGAGAAACAGGTTAAAGTTACAAAACCCCTTACCCTTTCTAAGGAATTACTGAGCATTTTACTTAATATTCTTTGATGTGGTAAAATCTATGAGATTAAAAATATGTGAATGGCAATATAAAACAAAATATGAAACAAAATGTGAAACATAATATCGAGCATTCATGTAAAACTACCAAACTTGCACTTAACAAATTCAATTCTAAATTATGGGTGGTTATAATTATTTGTAACTTGATTAGTGCACAACAAAATAACAATTGTTAAGTAAAAAAAAAAAAACTCACACTTATTTTGAGGAAAAGCCTTCTAGACATAAAAAGAGTAGAGATTGTCTCATTATCTCTGTTACAAGGATTGCTGCACAGACTCCATTTCTCACTACAGTTAGAGACTGATAAAATTCTTATGAGTCTGAAAGGAAATCTAAGACTGCATAATTTTTTTTCATGGAGGAATACATTTTGTTGCTTTGATTGGCAGCTTATAACATAGAGATTTCAGGTATGGGTTTTGTCTTCTGTAGTTTAATACCACAAATCTTTGAGTTGAGTTTTGTGTTGACTGAAAGAGCTATAAAGTTTTTAAAGGAATTCCACAGATGTGGAAATATTCCACATATAAAATAAATAAAATTAATATTTAAATTCTATTATGTGTACCTTATGTCAACCTCATGTCAACAGCTATAAATATGTCTTGCACTCAGATCACCAGAGTTAAATAAAATTTTGCACTGATGACTTTTTTTAAGGGAAATAACACCCAAATGATACTAAAATTAAGAGTCATGAAAACATAAACGAAGTAACATATACAGTCACTTTATGAAGCTAGAATAAGCTGCAATATTTTTATTTGGAAGAAAATGTCAGCAAAGTTTAGACTCCAGTCAGCAACTCAGATAAATGCAAATGACTTGGATTTAGTCTGGATCAAAAGAACTCCAACAGACAAAACAGGTTCATAAACTAATATGGAGTACAGCTATATGACATACAGCGCAATCTATAGATCAATATTTTTTTCACATTTTACATTGAAGATTTGCAACCTTCCTCCCATAAGCTTTGTTTTCACAGCCACCATATTGATTGTAACTGACTGCACCTATCCTCAAAAAGTTTGGAATATCTTGTTCAAATATTTTAAGAAAGTCTGATAGAGGCTGAAGTCTGAAAGGTATGAAATTTCTATAAATTCATACACTAAGAAGGCCCTAATTTATACACTGAAGCAGAGAAGGGTATGATTTTAATACCAGTACACTCTGTTTTACATGTCTGTTGGCTAATCAACTTGGTTACCTCAGGCCATTCATACCCTTTCTCTAGTCAGCCAGCAACAAAGAGGGAAGAAGAAATTTAAGGGATTATAAGAGATGGTTTAGAGCCACCTGTACAAAAAAAGTAGCGGCATCAGAGAGGAAGAAAAGGAGTACTTCCGTGCTGAAAGCAGGAAGAAGAAGGGAACTGGGATCAACAATGCATAAAGAATTGAGGTCAATAAGGGATCTATCTTCATAAGCTACAGGTGGAACAATTTATTCTTATTTTTAATTATAAGATAGGAAGTGGCAATATTATCCTTACATGAATATCATTTTGCTTCCTTTTCAACAATACTTACTTGTTGTTTGTTGAGGAAGAAATATTTTTGTAGCCTTCCCAGGGATATGTATCAGAGGATACTTATAAATCTTTTTAAAAATTGTATATTCATAACTAGAAGTACACATTTTATTAATAGGTCAATAGTAAATACATTTATTTATGCAGAGATTCATTGGTGCACTTGCAAATATTTTATCCTGGCTATTCAAATGATAGATCATTTTACCTCATATATACTGTAAAGATGGAAACACCTTTTTTGTGTATTATGCAGAAACCTATTTTATCATCTGAAATTATATAGTAAAATTTCTCATAATAGATGTTATTACTGTAAAATTATTTTGCATCAGGCATAAGTTGTTTTATGTGGTTTTTTGTTTGGTTGGTTTTTGGAGGTGGAGGGGTGGGGTGGGAATTGTTTGTTTCTTCTTTTTGTCAAGATGTTTTGAAGAAATGGACATAAAGCAGCATAAAGAGTTTCTGTGTCATTTGGCCTCATATTTTTTTGAAGCTATTTACAGTATGTCTTTCAGCTTCATCCCCAAGACAAACAATTTCTGAAAGTCTGCAAGAGAAAGATATTGATGTCAGAATCAGTTGTGCTTGATGCATTCTGAATAAGAACAACTTTGTGCTTAATTCTCCGGTTTCTTACTTGCACCTCTTAAATGAGTTTTCTGTGTCAGGAAATCAATATGTTATACAGTTTGTTGTGCATTAGTTATGATGTGCTTTAATCACCTTTATGCATCTAGCACTTGCTACCACAGTCTGCTGGGTAGTTTGTCTCCCATCCTCTGGGCAGAAGGAGTTTTGTTAAATTAGCTCCAATAGAAAGTGCTAGAAATACACTGCAGAGTTACCAAAAGCAGTAAGATAGACAACTTACACTTGGTGTTACTATAGAAATGCATCCAAGAAAGGGGAAAATGTTTTGCTATATGTAGTGTGTTGTGGTATATAAAAGGTTAATTCAGTGAACTTCAGAAACAGTCTGATTTTTCGACCTCTGATGAAACACAAAAATTATGAGAAAAGCACATGGTAATTTATGCATCATGTGGCACAATTCTTGATTCATCTTAAAGCTGAAAACACTGATGAAATATACCATTACAATCACAATGAAGCCCTTACAGCATTTTATAGGAATTAAAAATTAAGATTTATCCCTGAAAGAGGGAAGAGAACAAAATGAGTTTGTTTGCTAGATAAATACTCTAACAAGTTAGGCAACAGACAGAAAGAACTGAAATTCCAGTGTATACATTGGATACAACAAATTGGACATGCTTCCTCCATCCTGAGGGTTTCCAGCCGACTGTGTCCTATCCTGTGCTCCAGTTAGGATCACAATCCTACAGGGTCCAGCTGTGCACATTGTATTGGCTGGTGCTTGCCTGATTCCTGGCTCCAGAGCTTATGTTAGCAGAATGATAGTGCATATCCACCACTGACTGGATTCAGTATTCAATTTCTGGACTTTGGTATTTGCACAGATACATGTTAGAAGAATAATGCTTAGTTCTGGGCCTCCTCAACATTTTTTAACTTTTCTTCTTTCAAGAGATGCTTAGCAAGTATCCACAGGTAAGCATGATGTTAAACAACATGTATTATCTTCAAATCTCACTGTCCTTTAGTGAAAATATTTCTACCACACCCCCTCACTACTCCAGAAAAAAAAAATTAAACCTTTATACTGAAACTTTTGCTAGCCTCCCCAGCTTCACTGAACAGATGGAAACACTTATAAATAAATTGTGTTCCCTAGTTCAGCAGCATTTTGGAGATGGAAGCTCTTTCACTGCTGTCCCCATGCAGCACTCAGTCTAATTAAGTCCCAATAATTCAATTTCCTCAGTGTAATAGAGGCAGGAGAGGAGAAAAGAAGGAGGTGGAGGAAGGGGAGGAGAGGGAAGGCCAAGTAAGGCAAGGCAAGGGAGTAGGATGCTATCAATATGAATTAATGATTTTTTCATTTTCTTCTTACTCCATCCAGTTACTATTTTGCTGTTTTAATGGAAATATCACATTGCTCTTGAACTTCCTCTGTAAGCTTAAGCCACCATTATTTTTGCTCTCTTACAACAGGCTTTTCCCCCGACTGGACAAGACTTGCCCACAAAAAGGCAGAAGAAAGGAAGGTGTGAGGATGTTGGGCTGTGGGCGCTAAGCAGGATAACATCCTACCCCACCATGACTGAAGAATCTGCACAAAACAAGAGGAGGAAAATAGTTTTGTCATGCTCAATGCTGTTGTCATCCTTCACCCCCAAAATCAGAAGTACCTCTCACCACTGAAACCATGGAGGGAGTCTAGGTGCCAGGTCTCATTTTCCAAAAAAATGGTGCCACTCTTTCTGGACCCTTCAAAAATTTACAGGCACACAGATTATGACAATATCCAGGAATCTCAAACATGGGCACACTGTGCTATGTAGGAGATATATCCTGAGCAAAAACCTCAAAAAAAAGTCATGTCAAGTTTTGTTTGTTTTGTCTGGGATTTTAATGAGAGTGCTTCTGTCTCTCTATTGCTTTTTTTTTTCTCCTCTCAGAAAATCTGTCTCATTTTCCCATCCTGTGACAGATGATAGCTACCTGATACCAAAAAGCTGCAACCTGCAGAATATCCATATGCTCATAACTGCTTCATTTCATTAATCTCAGTTTCACAATACATATCCCCTTTATTGAAAGCATTGTTGTATTCTAGAAAATCAGCAGAAAATCTCGGAAAAATTAACAACAAGGAGATGTGTTTAAAAGAGATCACTTTGGAAAAATGCCATACATTGAAAATGGTTTTTTTTTTTTTTTATTATCCTCTTTGAGTTGTCAAACACTTCTGATTTTCCATGATCCTGAGAACTGACAAAATGGATGAATGTTTAAAATATGGAGGGTACAAAGCAAGATCTGGCAATGCAGCAGAAATAGTTACAGAAACAGCAAAAGCTGCTTTGAAAAAGGGTCAAATTTGAAGAATGTTCTGCTGTCTAATATTCTGCAGGATTAAGGAGAATTTGAGTCTTCACAGAAACCAGTCAAAAGATTGCTGTCACATCCTGAAATGGAAGCAATCATTCATTCACGAATTTTCCTTCTAGACCTCCCCTCAATGAAATTCAGATAATTATTTCCCTGGAGCTATGCTGAGCTGCCGCCTAGAGATGCCTCCTCCAAAAGCAGAGTTAAACCCTATTAGATTAGGTTTTCTTTTTTATTTATTTATTTTATTTTCTCTTGCTGCTGCTACTGTTGATCTCACACGCTTACAGCTAGGAGACAGGCATAAAGTACAGAGGTTTTGCTTCCCTGCAGAAAGGGAAAATTTGATGCTGCTTTCACATGGACTTATTCAAGCAAACCCTGATTTTCTAGGGGGCAGAGGGGTGCAGCAAGGAGAAAGAGATGAGAGGTGATCAATCACTGCTGCAATTTCTCCATATGAAAAGAGCCAAAAAGCAGCCTTTCCAAGACATTGGATCCTACTAGTGTTCCAGTAACTTAAAGTAAAACAAACTCAAAGGATCAAGGGCCAAGAAAGCTCACTCTTCATACCTCTTGGGTTTCTGCATCTTCTAGACATCACTGGCTCAAAAGATAGCAGGGATGGCTCTGGGCTAGCTGAGCTAGCTTGATCTGATGAGGAAGGTCCCACAACACTCTTTGAAGAGTCAGAGCAAGTACCATATGTAAACTGCTCCAGCTACATCTCTAAGAGAACCCAGAAGTGGATATTTATGTACTTATTAAAGGCCAGAAATGGTGTCTTGGAAAGACCAGTAAAGACAGAGAAAAAAATTATTTTATTTTCAGCAGCTAATATATAGGTCACATTAGAGATGACAACAATCTTCGTGGCAGTGTTTAAAGCAAATAAATATTTCAGCTATATGAGGTTTCCAGCAAAAAAAAAAAAAAAAAAAAAAAAAAAAAAAAAAAAAAATCACTGTTTCATTTATGAAATTATTAGGAATCAGACAGACATTAAGCCATTGCAATCTTTGACAGTTTTCTTCCCCCTATTCATTTTTTTTAAATAATCTAAGATTTCATCTATGATAGTGTGGGAAGATGTGGTGTGTTGACCCTGCATAGGTGCTAAGCCCCCACCAAACTTGCTCTACCACCCTCTCCTCCTCACCTGCAAAGGGAAAAAAAATAGAAGGAGAGGAGGTAAAGATAAGGACAGGGAGAGATCCCTTGCCCATTACCCTTACACTCACAGTCATATGCAAAACAGACTAAACTCAGAGAAAAAAAAATCAGGGTGGAATAACAGGAAATAAACCCAAATCTTAAAACATTCTCTCCCCATCTCCTCCCTTCTTTCTGAACAAAACTTCACCATAAGATTCTCTCTCTCCTCTCTTCAGAGTTGTGCAGGGGTATGGGGAATGGTGACTGTAGTCAGTTCATCACATATTGTCTCTGATGGTCCTTCCTCCTCAGAGGTGGGACCCCTCACATTCTCTTCCTGCTGAAGTGCATGGTCCCTTCCATGAGAAACAGTCCTTCACAATCTTTTCCCATGCTGGTCCTTACCAGAGAGGTGGAGCTCTTCACGGTCTGATTCTGCATGGTTCATCCCTCAGGAGCAGCCTGCTCCAGCATGGGTCCCCCATGGGGTCACAAATTCTGCCAGTAAAACTGCCCCAGCATGGGCTCCTCTCTCCACAGGGCCACAGGTTCTGCCAGGAGCCTGCTCCAGTGTGGGGTCTCCACACAGTCACAGCCTCCTTCGGGCAATCTCTTACTCCACAAGGGGGTCCTCCATGGGCTGCGGGTGGTTATCTGCTCCACCTTGCACCTTCATGGGTTAAGGGCAAACATCCTGCCTCACCTTAGTCTTCTCCAGGGCTTCAGGGGAACCTCTGGTCCAGTGCCTGGAGCACCTCCTCTCTCTCCTACTTGACTGGGCTTGGTGTTTATGGGTCTGTTTTCTCACATGTTCTCACTTCTGGCTATTTTCCACAGCAGTTTTTCCCCTTCTTCAATAGGGTATCCCTGAAGATGCTAGTGCTCTCAGAGGTGTCTCTCTCACAGATGGACTCTACCTTGGCAAGTGAAATATCTGTCTTGGAACCGTCTGCCACTGGCTCCATCTGATAAGAGTGCAGTTTCTAGAAACTTGGCACAGAAGCCACCCTGGTAGCCCCCCACCACACAAATAAAATCTTGCCATGAAAACCCACTGGGTAGCTCCCAAATTAACAAGTTCCTTGTTAATAGGGTTTGATTCTGAACTGCTCCTCCCAACTTGAACAGCCTTGCCCTTCTGCAAGGCTCTGCTCTTGAAGGGGTAAAATTTCCTTCAAGAATTTTTAACAAGCATTTTTCTCCCTGCCACTTTTTTAGGCCTTCAATATAACCTAATCTGAAGAATCCTTACATGTAGAACCACATCTTCACAATCACAAAGCATCTTGTGTGGGCTATTCCATACAACATAAAAGAACAAAAATACTCCTTTTTGCAAAAAGGACAAGGAGATTGACCTTTGTCAGCATTGCACTTAGAGCTGGGAAATAGAAAAAGCAGGTAGCAGGGAACAGTGGAAACACAAATGTGCACCAGGGATGTTTTCTTTAGGTTACTCAAAAATTTTCTATATCAGAAAACCAAAATATTTCTTTTTACTGTATTCCAGCCAATATGAAACTGAAAAATATTGAAGTATTCAATTCAGATAAATCAATCTAAACTCACCAAACAAACTGCCTCCCACCAAGTCATGAGTTATGCTCTCTTTTTTCCTTCTCCTTCTTTTCTATTTGGCTAACTGAGAAATCAATTTCAACCACAAAGACTTAACCTCCTGGCAAAGGTCTACACAAGACTTATTAAGACAAAGGAAATGTGAGGATATTTCTCTGTTTATGAGATAACATATCGCAATCAGAAAACATAATTGTGATACACAGAAGTCTTCAGCCCTTGTTACTGAAAGATGTCTAGAAGTATTTCACCTCTTCATACGTATTCTTCATCTAAATGCTGCACTGACAAGAACACATTGTCATGGAGAGGAATCTGCTGTCACTGCTGCTTGTCGCTTCATCTCCTCTTCTACATTTCAATGAACGACCTTGGCTAAGTCTGCACAATACTTTGCAACAGCAAACCTAAATAAAGAATGAACAAACACACCCAGGACAGCTGCACGGAGGGAAAAAAACCAGAAAGGGTAGGTATCCAAGCAGGTATTTCTACTTATCTGGATTATTCTCATCCACATCTTTGGAGATTAACATTGTCTGGGTTTTTTTGACTTCCAGCCAACCTAAGCTGTCTCCAAAATTCCCAGTCAAAAGTATTTTGGTCAGGTTTGTCAAGGGTACCACAAAAGCCAGTGACCTGTTAACTGGTGGTACACTGGAAGCAATTACTCAAAACTGAATGACTAATAGACCTGAATATGAAAAAAATCAATCAGACACTAGAGGCAGAATGAATGATAACAAGGAACAAATTTATCATCCAGGAATATAATGAAACAAAACCACCTTAATATTTAGCTCTTGAAAACTACAATCATAAAGGTGAACTCTTTTTCTAGCTTTGATGCTGAACATTGTTTTACTTTTGGAGACTATAATGTTTGTCATAAAGAAAAAAATCCATAATATGCTGAATTTTTCATAGGCCACAGACATTTAGAAGTGTTCAATCCAAAAATGTTAAACCATACAGAAATGCTGTCCCAGGAACAGCAGAATCCAACTACTTTGGTGAAATCAAAACTTTGTCCACAGCTTGTTAAAGACCATATTAACTGACTGAGAAAAAAAAAAGGTAAGTTCACTGGCACTAGCTCTGTGTGTGGAATGGCAAAAATGGTAGATTTATTCTTGACTTACAGAAAAGCTGTCAAACCTCAGTCCATGCTCAGAGACAACAGCAAGGATCTAACACTAAAATATGCTTTTGATTTGTTTATTATCCTTCCTAATACTGATGGACCTCCCTTCCCATCTATATTTGGACTGCAATATTACAGTGAAGAATGTAATTGTGTGATGATAGACTGCATATCTATTTGAATGATCAAGGTTCTTTGGTTTAATTATTATTCTTGAAGTAAGTAAAATAGTCAAACACCTATGGCTAACTTTAGCTTACTTGCACACCAGGTAGAATGAAACAAAATGGCTATGCATTATTTGACTACTACTTTCCTTTGCAGAAAAGAAGAAGAGCTGAAGTTGCAGACTAGGTTCCCCACAAAAAAAAAACACAACAGTGAAGGAATTCAAAGTACCACAGTAACACAACATGAGGCTGCAAGGCTACTATCCTTAAAGATATGAGTAATTTGGAATTTCAAGAAATCATAAGAAAAAAAATTGCAGAAAGGCTATTTAAGTTTAAATCACTACCTAAGTTCTCAAGAGTCAACAAATCAGGATTATTTCCCTACGAGCACATATTTTTTAATTTCTAATCCAGAGTCAAAGTCAAAAAGCCATTTCTGTTTGGTGTACAAACATGAGATGCAGTATGCATGTAGCAGAGAATTAATAAAGGTACAAGAAGCCCATTTATAGATTCTTTTCCATATTAAATCAGACATTGCCACTGAAGTAGTCAAAATAACCTTTTCCAATCCTCCCTATAATTCAAGCATCTCTAGCACATTAATAAAATGAAAAGCATTAACTTCAAGCATCTTTTTTATATTTAGAAACAAAAAAAGATGAGTTAAAGCATCTCACTTTATTTTAAAATTCCCACATTTTCAATAATGCATTTATTAAAAAATTTAGTTTAAAGTCATATTTTAAGGCACACTAGAACACATTTTTTGATTATCAGCTGCAACGCCTTCATCTGACACTCAGCACTGAAAATATGTTCTTATTTCATGCTATGAATGTTGTATCTTAACTACCTCTCTCTGCAATGTGATTTAGCCGTATAGTAAATACCATATATTAGCTAGTTCAGAAAGAACACTCTCCCTTTACCTTCCACTGGCATCTGGAAGACTGACTGGAAAAATGTTTCCTATCTTTTCCCAAACCACAATGAACCTTTTTTGACTAATGGGTCACGTTAACATTCAGAGAGCTATGGAATAGCTGGAATTGAACATCAGAACAAATTGCAGCAAAACAACAAATTCCATTGTGCCTAATCTCATATCACAATATTTCTGACATTATTCCATTTTTGGGGGGTTTTTGTTGGTTTTGGTTTTGTTTGTTTGGGGGGTTTTTTGTCACCTAAATACAAATCTTTAAAAGATATTTCCTGACTACAGAATCATCATAGAATCTTAAAATGGTTTGGGTTGAAAGAGGACACTGAAAACTACCAAGTTTCAACCCACTTGTCAAGGACAAATAAACTTTCAATCAAACCAGCTTGCCCAGAGCCCTATCCAACCTGGCCTTGAAGACTTCCATGGATGGGACATCCACAGACTCTCAGGGCCCTGTGCCAGTGTCTCAGCATCCCTATAGCAAAGAATTTTTTTCTAATATCTAATCCAAATGTAGTCTCTTTCTATTTCAATGCATTACGCCTTGTCCTGTCGCTACATCCTCATGTAAATAATTTTGCCCCATCTTTCCTGTAAGTTCCCTTCAGGCTCAGGAAGGCCACAATTGGGTCACCTTGTAACCTTCTTTTTTCCAGGCTGAACAATCCCAATTCTCTCAGCTTTTCCCCATAGGAGAGATGCTCCATCCCTCTGATCATCTTGGTGTCCCTCCTCTGGACTCACTCCAGCAGTTCCATGTCCTCCCTGTGCTGGGACCCCAGAGCTGGATGCAGGGTTCCAGGTGGGCTCTCACCAGAGCAGAGCAGAGGGGCAGAATCCCCTCCCTCCCCTGCTGCCCACGCTGCTTTGGATGCAGCCCAGGACACGTTTGGCTCTCTGGGCTGGGAGTGCCCATGGCCAGCTTCTCTCTCCACATCTCAGCAGGGCTGCTCTCAACCTCTTTGCCCCTCAACCTGTGTTGATATCAGGGATTGTCCTGACCTAGGTGCAGAACCTTGAACTTGATCTTGTGTCTTGGTTTAAGACACTTTAAGAAGAAACATTCTGGAACGAGCTGCTTCCCGCTATAAGTTTAGCTGGTTTATTGCCTTTCCACCAATAAGAAATGAATATGGGTAAATATAAGTGAAAAAGTGAGAGAATTGTGAACAGCAACGGGCAAACAAAAGGTGAACAGCAACAGGCAAACAAAAGGTGAACAGCAAACAAGGTGAACAGCAACAGGCAAACAAAATCATCATAAATAATTGCTGGGTACAAAACTGTTAAATCTCAGGAACACCATAGGAACTGTGAATCACCCAGAATGGTGGCATACTGTGTGTGACTCAAAGCACAAAGGGAAGATGGTTTCAGTCTTCCCATTACCCCTCTGCTCTGTTATCTCCCCAGCAGCTGGAGCTCTCACTGGTATTTTCTGGGGCAAGGAGCTGGAACTCACAGTGGGACGTCACTTCCTCATGTCAGGAGATGACAGGAGGAGTGGGCTGGAGCATCTCAAACTTGGTGTTTTTCACACTTCAGTCCTTGTTGCAGGACTGGATTGACTGTGGTATGGCAGCACAATCATTCCCAAAGCTGCCTCAGCTCTTTAAACACCAATAATCCTTGAGGCAAGGGACATCAAAGCAAACCAAAAGGCAAGAGAGATAGAGACTCACATGAGTCAAAAGTCCATGAGTCCATGCATGCTCTGCTTCCATATTCCAATTTAATAACCCAGGCAACACATGGCCCTGTTCCCAGACACAGCACTTGGACTTAAGGCAGCAACAATTTGGGCACAGATAGATGTGAAATACAATAACATTTTGGGTTACCCATGGCAATCTTGTTAAACTGTGTAAGATTCTCATAGGCCCACTTCTCAAGCCTGTCTAGATCCCTCTAGATGGCATCCATCCTTCAGGTGTGTCAAGTGGATCAAACTGTATTTGTCTGTCAAAGTCATGATTCCATTCCCTCACTTAGGATTCAGATTTCCAGTCTGCAAAATGAGCTCTAGTACCTGTAAAAGTAATTCTTCGTATACAAAAACTATTTGTCCCATCTATATTGCTTTTTCTCCACTAATAATGTGGCATGGAATTTAAGCTAGTTCATTTTTCTTATAGATAGTTGATCTCAAACTTGCTGCTTCAGTTCTGCAGCTCAAGTATTGGAAGTGCTGGAAGCTCAAGTCAAATTACTCATTAATATGATCCACAAGACACAGTGAATTAGGTACTCCAGCCTGTAAGGTAGATGAAAATAGGGACGCTGTGTTCGTAAATTTTCAGGTACTAAAAGGGATACAAAACCTGTGCATCTCTGATGCAATATTTCCATCCACTCTCCCTGATTAAATTAAGTACTGCTTCAGTGTTCTCATTAACCCCTTGAGTCCTGATAACACACCTGCTCAATACTCAGCAAAGCCACAGGAGCCTGTAAAAAGTCCTGTTCCAAGAGCTCTTCATGTTCACTTAACATTAGCATTTCCAACTGCATGTAAGGAAACTGAAGAATTAGAGGTTATCCTCAAAACTGAGGCAAGGCTTACAGCCCTCTTTTCCTATGGGGCTATGAAAGTGTGCCTTAAAGATGAAGTACAATGTTGCTCAGCCACAATTCATCCTGCTAGCATTTTCCCAGTCCTTAGAAAATCCAAATCTTCGTTGAAGCAATTCCTATGTTCTCAGCTATTCTTCACACTTTAGGCTATTCAAGTGAAGCAGGTTGCTACCAACCTTTATTTAAACAGATCTGCAGATCTGCTTTTACTGTTCAACATATTTTCCCAGCTGGAAGAAAAGAGATCCCAGTTTTTCAGCTCTGTCCTCATAATTATTTTACAAGAAACTCAGTCAGCAGTTCTGTATTTTACAACTGCTTTCCATCTAACTGTTGAAACTGTATTTTTTTTTAATATGGAACATTTTCATTATAATATAATATTTTCTGATAATTTTTTTTCTGAATACTTCAATAAACTTTAGTATTTTTACTTTGCCCTTGTACATATTTTTATTATCCTAATATGTCATCTGGGACATCCATTGCCTTTTTCACATCATGAAGCACCTCCTTTGGTCAGTATAATCTCAACTGTTTTAATCTGATTTTACAAGTGATCTTAATATTATTAAAGAACTTGGAAAGCACCACTGTGCTCAGTGGAGCTGATTAAAGGATAAGCCATCCAATGTATTAGCAGATCTGTTTCTACATAATGGTTGTCATGTTCTCTAAGATTAATTTAGAGATCCCAATCGATAATTGAAATTAGAGGTTATAACATTCATTTAATTCAGAAGCAAGATTTGAGGCAAAACTGGCGAATAAAAATGCTCCTACCTATGATGTATTTCAATCTTTTCCTCTTTAAAGAAAGACTCATGGTAAAAAACCTCTTGAGGAGTTTCCTCAAAGGCCATTTGAGGCTCTCATCAATGCAAGTCAGGAGGAAACTGTTCTGCATTCAGGGAGAGAGAACACTGGCAATTTGACATGAAAAAAATGAAAATTCTCCCTCTATGAAAGTCTTTTAAAAACACATTTAAAAAGTAAGATGTGGCATCAACCCCCCATCAAAGGTAAAGCCAGAGAGGATTTCAAATTTGAACTTGCTGAACTGAGGCTTCTTATGTCACATGGGGAGGGATTTTACACACAATTTCTAGTCATGTCCCCACAAGCCCTGAAACAACCATAAAATTCAATGTGCTAATTAAGAGCTATGAGATTAAATAATAAAGAAAATGATATATCACTGCAAACGGATATTACTGCAAGCACTGCATATGAGTGGAGTGCAATTCATCATGCAGAGCATGACTGCTTGCATATTGTCACTCTCTTTCTCATATATATTAAAATTAATATCCCTCATGAATTTTGATGGCTCATCTCCATCTCCAGTTTGGAATGTGCAATGCTTTTCCACTGACCATTTCAGAACTGGCTGTCAGGGCCCTGCTGATCACAGCCCCGCTACAGTCCTGCCCTGTTTTTCACAAGTACTCACCCAAGGATGCTGGCCCAGGCACACTGGGGGATTGTCCTGGTGCCCAAAGGCAACCCTGACCTCAGGGCTACTCTGGTTGGGTTGTGCTCACATCTCCTCTGACCAGCAAGCCAAGAGCTGAGCTATCATTGCTGGGTCCCCTACACGATCTACCTCTCTTGCCTAAAGCTTCTCTGCCAATTGCTTGGGGCCTTCTGCCCTGCAGTGTGTCATCACAGCCTGTACTTGCTGGGTAAGAGCTGCTGGAAGTTGTCTCTGAACAAATCCTGTACTTTTCTCCATTCAAACCCCATAGTAAATCTTATGGACTTATCAAGCCAAGAAGGCTAGCAAAGATGTTGGACCTCAAGGTTTTTTGTGACCAGGAGGCAAGTTGCTCCAGTATAAGGCCATGTCCCTCCTTGTGCCTTCTACAAGCACAAGACAGAAAAGATGTTCTGACAGAACAGGGGTCCACCAGACCATGCAACCTGCAAGCTCAGGGTGGTCACCTTCTGTACTCTCTGGTGTATGAAAGGCTCCATCAGGAGGAGGGATGTAAGAGTTTTTAAAATGTGCCCACATTATCTTTTTAATTACCCTATAAAAGGCCTGAGCAGTAAGTGAATAGCATGACACAAGTGATGTCAGGTTTACAGATGGAGGTAGACAGTTGGGTGTAGACAGTTGGAGCAAAATAGATAAGATGTAAAGGAGGTGTGTTTTTTTTCCCTTCATTCCCTGACCAAAGGGATAGCTTTTGTACCAGTTCAGTCATCCTATATGATGGAAATAGTCACTTTGAATGAACTAGGAGAACCAAAGGAAACCTAGAGAACCAGTTCACAGCAGAACTTACCTGTTAATGGGCTTCTCAAAAGCTACTGAGATCTAGGTCAAGGGAACGGGCAGATGAATCTGTGAAGACACTGTCTTTCATGTTTGAAAAGCCAAGACAAACTGATGAATTTTCAGAGGAATCATAACCCCCAGTTATAGAAAGGGCATCCTCTGGAGCATCCCCTCTAAAATTCTATTAGTGGTCCTCTCTAAAAAAAGGATGCTAGCTTTTGAGAAGGCAAGCAGGGCAAATTAGAAGGAGTGAAAGAGTAAGCTTTGCAGTATTTCCCAGTGTTATGGAGTGACTGCTAGAGTATGGAGTTTCCCTGCAAATTGACAGCCTAATTTATAAACCCTTGTTTCTATCAGTTAGCTCTTGCAGCTGTGTAGTTCAATTTGGAAGGAAGGTGGCATAGTAAAGCATTTCTCTGTTCAGGACACTTCTTTAAGGCCTTTAAGATAGCTTCATAAAATTACTTATAAGAAGGGGGGTGAGGTTGCAATATCTTAATTAATGGAGTCATTCTGCTGTAGATCAGCCGTGGAAATGAGAAACACCATGTTTCAGAATTGAAAAGACAGAGACTTGAAAACTGTCTTAGAACACCTTGGAACCTGCACAAAAAAAACCCTCAAGCTTTCAAGTGCCTTAGGAAACCCTCCAGTGAAACATCATAGAATTTATTAATGTTGTTGATCTACTCACATGTATAGACTTCTGCAAAGCTGACCTGTTGGTCAGATCTTAAAATTAACTTCCTGCTGAGTTGCCTGTGGGGATTTTTGAATGGCATGTTCTGCTAGGCCACTGAGAAAAGCATGTGACTTTCTTTTTTGATAGTAGTATCATTTCTCTGAGTTAATGGAAATGCACTTCTGTAAAAAAATAGCAGCTACTGAATTGATTGCATGGGAGACATATTACATTTGTGCTTCCATAACATGGCTGACAATTGCCTAAAGTAAATCTCTTACTCCTCAAGCCATTTCTTTCTCTGTTTCACCATACCAGACAAAACTTATTAACCAGCAGGAGGAATTCTAGCAATTTTACCATCTGCATTGGGCCAAATATGCTGAGTTCAGTCAAAGATAGCTCTCACTTGAAGTGCTGATGAAAACAGATGACAAGACACAATAAATTTGCAAACTGCCTACATCCTTACAGGTCAATCAGAGCATTCCTGTTGAGAGATGCCTTGTTGTCTCCTCTGTTGAACCTCTGTGGTGTAGTTTCATGTCATGTTCCAGTGTTTTAATACTGGAACCTTTTTACTCTCATTTCATCCTGGTTCTGCAGTATTTTCTGGAGAAACTAATTTCTTTTGTTGGACTTCAATCTTGTCATTCAAAGGTGTTTGGATCAAGCTTTTAAGCATCTATTTGATGATTCTGTAACCCCTATTCAGCAATGATAGCTGAGTTTGCAGAATAATTTACGCTAGTAAATTATTCCTTTTCTTTTAAGGAAGGATCAAATTCCTCTTGAAGATGTGTCTAAATTTGGGATCCATCTGGAGCTTCTTTTTTACAGTTTGATTTTCTCATCTCTTTCAAGCTGCAATTTTTTCCAGATTCCCTCTTTCTTTTGGGCAATACTCAGAGCCCTCTCAAATTCTTCAAAAGCAACTCTTCCAGATTTTTTCTGGTGTTTTGATTCCTCACCTTTTTCACTTGTATGTTCGATCTGAGCACACAGCTGGGCTATCTCTTGCTTTTTCTTTTCCATTGTTTCATGGACTTGCCATCTTCCCTCTGCAATTGCAATTCCCTTGTCTTGCTCAACTAAATTCTTTGCCTCACACAGCTGCATAACACGCAGTTTAGTCTTCTCAGCCTCTGTAGAATACGTATCAGGGTTGGTGGAGGTTCATGGCCAGCCAACAGATAACGATGATGATCTATCTACATCAGAGGTGTTACCAGGATCAAAAATATCAGGGGCATACCTGCCCCTGATATCACAGCCACCACCACAAGGAAGAAAAAATGAGTTATAGTTATAGATTATTCCCTTCTAAAAGGTACAAAGGATTCAGTACGCTGGACAGACCCTCTTTTAAGAGAGGTGTTTTTTCCCTTCCTGGGCCCTGTGTTATGGACATCACTAGGAAACTTCCTAGTCTGATATAGCCTATGTATTACTACCATTGCTGCTCTTTCATGTGCGTGACATTGAAGTCACAGCATTTAGTCCAAGGATGATGAAAGAATGTTTAGGACCTCGGGATAAGTGTACTTGAAACACAGGTTATTGTTTCCTCTATCTTCCCAGTTCTGGGCAGTGACTTTGGAAGAAACAGATGCACCCAGTCTATTAATTGGGGGGGATTTTGATAATAGAATGACCCATAGGCTTTCTGGCATCAGATTGGATTCACCTTACTTAGAAGGGGAAGAGGGTCTTCATTCAGAGTTGGTGACCAGTTGACCTTTAAATGTACCTTCCAATTCAAGCTGTTCTAAGATTCTATGATTTTATAACTTTTCAATCTATTGGTAGCACTGACTCCAACAGGTGCTCTAACCCAAGACTCTGTGATCAAGTGTGATGCTAGTGGCCAGGAAGGGAGGTGTGATGCAGTCTCCATGGAGAGAGAGTCCCTTTCACTATGCTCTCCACAGCACAAAGATTTTGCACTGAATTTCTGTAGTCATGTATGTTATATGACAATTTCTACCTTTCTTTGCAACAATAAGTACCAAACATTGCATTTACTCAGAAACCTTGACTAATGAAAAGTCCAAACCGCATCAGAGACAAATCCAAAGCAGGCAGGCCAGTTTTGCTTTGCATGTCCCATGTACAGTAAAGTTGCACTGATACTTACCTGATATCATGTGAATGATATGCATATAAAGAGCTTTTTGTAGAAGTGAGACTGTTTCTAGTAATATTTTAGAAAGATGAGCTCCTGATGTCATTGCAGTAGCAAGTTTAAAAACCAAACCAGAAAGAGTGGTGCAGCACTGGACCTCATCTTCACAGCCTTTCAGCAGAGAACAAGTGGGAGCAAAGAAGAAGGTGCAAAAGTGATAAAACAAAAGTGGTGCAAAATCTTTGTGCTGTGGAGAGCATAGTGAAAGGGACTCTCTCTCCATGGAGACTTCGGGGTTGTATCACACCTCCCTTTCCCTGGCCACTAGCATCGCACTTGATCACAGAGCCTTGGGTTAGAGCACCTGGTTCTGTTAATTCCCTGAGGATGGCCATAAGCAGCACTGCATGCTGTGTGATGGGAGCCAGAAGATGATTTGGAGACAATTTGAAGCCCTTGCTCATGGGTTTGGACTAATTCATCCCTCTCAGCCTATGGTTTCACAGGGTCTTGGGCTGTGGGTATGAACAGAGCCACAGCTGCAGGAGGGACTTTCCATTGCCCCAAGAAAGAATTCAGAACTCCAAATACAGAAACTTTAATGAAAATTCCTTCCAGGCCCCAATACATTCTGCATGGAAGATGTGTCTTCCTTGACACTGTGTGCGCACATCACTGCAGGGGACAGAGCCGGGCATTCACCACCCCAGAGAATTCCATTTCAAGCAATCCTACCACCAATGACACCAGCTCTTAAAAATGCACATTAAATTTCCAACTATTAAAAATGCACATTAAATCAAAATTGCTAGCTTGTGTTTCCAGCAATACAAAGGCAAGGAAGAGGAACCTCTAGGTTTTAGTGAACACCTCTGCCACAACCCTTTTCACACAGGCCATGGGGCTGCAGCATGGTAGTCAGTTTTTGCACCCAAGTTATACCATGGGGATGATTTGGGAGGGAAGAGGAAGAGTAAGAAAGGACAACCTTTTGAACTGCAGTTCATGTAGGAATCATGCACAGTTCAGAGCACCTCCACAGCCATGGCTCACTAAAGCATCCCTTTGGCAATGTTTTTTTGTACCTCTTTTAACCACAGAGTCTTGGAGGATGATGAGGCAGGCATAACTCCAGAGTGCAGCTCTGTCACAAACTTCAGTCCTAGACATTCAGGTGCAACACAGGACCTAGAGAGAATTGTGAGACTTGAGTGCAGGTCTTCCCTGATCTTTTCTTCCTAACCTCAATATTTTCTACAGGAAGAGCGGCAGAGCACCCTCTGTTTACCACGTGTGTGTGGCCCAGCTCTGCAAATTACACAAAGAGCTACTGCCCTCGGAGCCTCTTGAGCATGGTGGCTCCAGCAGAGGTCTAATGTCAAGGCAATGCTGCTGGGGGTGCTTGGGTACAAAAACACAGTAATTTCACCAGGGATATTAGTGAAATTTACAGTGTGGGGTCACAGTTGTGTGCAAAGAGTGCTCTGGAGATGGAGAGGCATTGTTTCTCCCTGTAATGTGAGAGGTAGAGGAAGAGGAGAGGCAGCATGCTGGTTAAGGATCATCCTAGTGTATGACCTCCAGATCAGAGTGTCCTTCAGGCCTAGTCATAGGAAAGGGTGTGTCCTGAGCATTGCAGAGAGCTCCATTTTTCCCATTGAAAGCTCTAAAGCAGGCACTGCTGAGAGTTATCTCCAGGATCCCCTGCTTCTGAGTCAGATGCATTAGCTGATGCAGCCACTCCCTCGGGCACAGGGATCTCTCTGAGAGAGAATGAGTGGGGCAAGAGAGTTCTGTAGAAGACAGACCAAGCCTTTCACTGCTTCCCTCAGTCTGTCTCCATAGCCTATTCTACTTTCAACAACTTACTCTTCAGGTGGAATCAAAGACAGGCATAGTGCTCCTGGGCAACATTTCAGAGCTGGTGATTACAGCATAAGTTCAGGCTCAGGCTAATCATGCAAATTCTGAGGTTCAAGTTTCAATCTGATTTTCAGGGTTTCATGTTTTGAGAGGAGTTTTATAGGTGCCTTCTGCTTTCCTGGGCAATTCTTTTCCCTCCTTCCTTCTTGCCTTCCTGTCTTCCTCCCTCTCTCCCTCGCTCCATCCTGGGGCTGTATCTGACCCTGGGTCTCCCCACTATACTGATCTTAACACCACTCACAGGCTTATTTCAGCCCGAGCTCAGTCTCCCTGTCTTTAAGAAGATGCCATTTTCCAGGGACAGGGATTGCTCCAGCTGCCCTTCCACTGCCCTGATACCTTGTGGAACAGTGGGCCAGTCCTGCCAGGTCCCCATCTGGGTGACCCCCCTACACTTCCAGTCCTCAGAAGACCCTGGCCCCTGACACACCCTGGTAAAGTACTAGGCAAAGTGTCTCTTCGTATAAAACTATTTACATTTGTGCCTGAAAATTTGTATCAATTAGGTTAGGATGCGTACTTGAACTTTCTTTATTACACAGGCAAGCTTTCAGCAACGTGAGGTTATGAAGAACCAAGACGTAAGCTTTTGTTTAGCACATAGTTTTGTCTGGCATTCCTCACTTCACACACTGGTCAGTTCTTCAGCATGGAAACAATAGTCTCAAAGTCCAGTTAGGTGAACTAAAACAACAACTAAAAAACTACAACCAAAATGCTAAGTCATATCAAAGTCACTAGTGCAAAGTTTTTTCAAGAAGATGGCATTCTGAGCTGAAGCTAGGGACTGGTTAACTTGATTTTTTTCACTGGAATAAGAATTTCATCAGGTATCTGAAGAGTGACATGGGACTGGGGAAATTCCTAGAAGTTCTTGGATTGTCTCTCTTCCATTTTCCTTGATCCTTTCAAGGCCCATGCAAACACAGACCCAAACTGAATTCAGTGCAGCAGTGCTCATTGGTAAGCTACAGTCAGGAGAACAGAGAACTCATCATGGTTTGTTGGCTGAGGGGATGACTCATTTACCTCAATCTACTAGCACCGATGTTTTAGCATACCTGTCATCCCCTAGGTGATCCATCTACCTCAAGGCCTTAGCTGCCTGAAACTTCACTTCTGTGATTTGTGGTTTTCTTGATAATATGCTTGGAAGGAAAACCACATTAAAAAGAAATATATAAAATATCTGCATCCCAGAAGTCATTTCTCAAATATGGTGTTTTCATGGCCATTTATTATGAAGAACCATGATAAAATTACATGGAAATTGGACACTAGAATACTAACAAAGTGTGGGGACATGATAGCAATATATGTGTATTTTTATTAAAGTTTCATCTCAAGTCAGTAATTATTTAAACAAGGCTAATGCTAGCTGATTTTCATTCCCTCAACTCACAAAAGATTTCAAGTACTTTATTATAGTATACCTATAAATCTAACCACAATTAGTGAAATCAAAGGTGCTATGGGTAAGAGGGGCTCTTAAACTAAAAGAAAACTGGAAATACTACTGTTAATCTAGTTTTTTTTCCTGCCATAGGTGAGAATGATACACAGTAATGGAGATAATGAAACCTTTATCAGACTGAAGATGAAGAAACCTGATGTAATTGCAGAACTTGTCAGAAACCTCTCAAAACTTGGAAACAAGGGACTCAGATATTCAATAAAATATTTTTCCAATATTTTTGAGAAATTATGTGTTTGGATGAGCATGGACTTTCAAATTTTATTCATGTTAAGCAGTCTGACCTTGACCAAAATAATTTACATCTCAGTTAAAAATGGTGGTTAGGAATCCTGGGTATTTGATGAGATAGTTTGAAACCAAACGTAAAACCTCAGTTGTTGTCAGACTCAGAATTCAGGGAGAAGCAGAACAGGAAGGATTCATCCCCTGTAATACCCCTGGAGATTTCAGGATTCCTGTGGGAAATCTCAGTAAAGACTTCAAGATTATTTTTGTTTGCAGGATTTCTAACCCTATCTATTTTGATCTTCATTCCTCTGCAGAAGAACAAGGGCTTATGTGACTCCAAGGCCAAGGGCTGTGCTGCATGCATACAAACGTTTGATATGCACACATATCAAACATTTCATTCTAAAGCATATCAATACCTGCTTTTGGAAGAAATGTGCACAAGTGTGAACTTGCCCAGATGAACATCTGTTTGTTGCCATCCACTTGAGTTCTAGCAATATGTAGAAATGTAACTAAAGTTTGTGAATCACTAATTTTTAATAATCTGTTCAAACATCCTTCCATTCAAAGGCATCAAAAATTGCTTCACAGATATCAAAACTATTTTTGAAAGTATTTGAAACTCATGTGCCTCCTTAGCAAAAATAGATTTCTGAGCAGTGGATATCTAGAAAGAATCTGGTCTTTTAGAAATTCTAAACCACTTCTTTTAGGATGACTAATGAGTTTCTGGTTGCAGTCTGTCAATTTCCGTTCTCCTAAAGTTGCACTTAGCTTATTGAAGATCTTGATTCTGAGATACAGTATAGGAGGTCTTGGAAAAATCAATTAAGATTAGGATCTCTTGCACCAAGGTATTCTTCATCAGAGAAATACACTGAGATAATTTAACAATCCTGCCAAGAAATTAAATTTATTCACTTGTTCATAGTGCAACTTATGTAGTTTAAGAAATAGAAACTTTTGTAGAAGTACATAAAGTACTGCCAGTTTAAGCAGTCCTAGCTGATGGTCTTGTATTTCAAAAATGTACATAAATTCCAGTTATCTTAAAAAAACCTACAATATTTTAAGTCATGGGGAGTGCCAGCAAAATATGATGAAATATGTGTTCATTGAGAATAAAAAACCCTTGTCTGGTAGACCGAGTAGTTTACACTTTCCTTGAGCTTAAGGTGTACAAGAAACTCAGAGATAAGAATTTTTTTTTTTCTATTTAAAAAAAGTAGAAAGCTAAATATAAATGCCCATATGAAAACAGATTAGTCTTTCCAAGAAGGCAGCATGGGCTATATTAACATGAACAGACAAGTAATTGGAAGCTCTCCAGAAGGCTTGCCAAACATAATAAGCAAATCATGACAGCTTTCTCAATCTCAGTATTTCATTTGAAGGAGGTCATGTTTATATGACCTTTCACTTCAGTCCAACATAAAACTATTCTTCATAAAGCATCATGGAATAAAAGCTCCAATTTTTCCCCTCTGTTGGTTTTGATTACTTTTCTTTTTTTTTTTTTATTATTTATTTCTATTAGGTACTCTCTATGTTAAAATGGCAATTATTTACAGATGATATTTAACACATGCTCACATGGGATTTCTCAGTTACAAAGTTGTATTTTGCAATAGCTATCTGCCTATGCATAATTTTTTCTTTTATCTATCTTAATTGACATTATATTGACCAAACACATTTATATCAGGAAAGGAGAAAATAAATTTGAAACTATTCCCTAGTGTAGGGAATAACCTTTTGTGTTCTTGAGGTTTGCGAAGTTCACAATGCAATTAACTATGATAAAATATTTCTCCTGACATTCTCAGCTGTAAATTAAACACTAGTTAGTTTCCTACATGCAAATAAACTATGTTTTCTTCTATCCCTCTCTACAGGATTAATTATAAACTTTTACAAAAGAATCTTATCCTCCACACTTAACATGTCTGACAGTCCTTCCAAAGTCTGACAGTATTTAAAATGGCCTTCAAACAGCAAACAAAAAATTTGAGGTGAATGGCTGGGGAAATGAGCAGGCAGGAGCAGTAGACTGACAGTGGCAGAGAGGAAGAAGGAAGGATTTGAAAGGAAATGTGGAAAACATTCTCTCATAGTGCCCAGATAGGAGATGAAAAAAAACATAGCTAGTGAATCTGTTGTTCAAAACACAAACATACCAAGTGTCATATACCTGTCTAAATAAGGGAGTTAAAAGGGAAGGTCCTATTCTGCAGAATGCAGAGAAAAAAATTGAGTTGAGGCTAAGAAGAAAATTCACTCACCATTTACTAATGATGAGTCTTCATCTTGCTGAGCCAAAGGCTTCACAGAGTTTCTAACGACTAGGATGCGTGTATAGAAAAAGGATTTAGACATTTTAGACTTGATGTAAAAGCATTTATTTGGGTTCTCAAGGCAATTTAACATGGCAGTTTGGATCAGCACATCATAGTAAAAAATCCCTTACAGTGATAACTTTTGCAAATCTAAACAAAGTATTCTATTTTCTATTTACAAGCTGGAAGGAAAAATGTGCCTGGCACTCTTCTAAAAATAAAAAAACCATAAAGTCTTATATTAATTTTTTATGTGTTTGCAAGCAGGAAGTTTATTCAAAGCCTGTTTGGTAATCTCCCCACTCCTTTGCAGCATAGATACACTACTAGAACTGCTCGTTTTTAATGAGCTCGTTGGCTTTGAAGCAATCTTCTCTGCTGCTGGAATTTCATTTATAACAAAGAGCTCATCTGATTGAAGAAATATTTAACTGAAGCCAGATAGCACAGTGAATCTACCTACAGGCAATGAAAAATGCAGACACACACAAACACACACAAGCCAACACACCCATGCCTGTGTAGACATCATAGATTCCAGTCCTGACATACATACCGTGAGCAGGTTTATGCTTGGTTAAAATTCTCAGTCTAGTGCCTAGAGTACAGTGATCTAAAATCTAAAGGGGGCTAAAATAATGCAGACATCACTTGCTTTTTTTGGTGGTTTGTTTTCTTAAAAAAAAAAAAATCGCCAGTGAAAACCAAATCACCGACCAATGTTTCAGTGTAGGAAAAACGTTAGGACATTTGAAATAACATTGAGGAAGCCATTCACAATGAGCCTGAGAGAAACAAAACAATACCTTTGAAAGTTCTGCAGTATGAACTTCCAGACCAAATGCTCTACAGATTCAGAGCTCTTAGGCAGGATGTATGTACATACAGAAAAGGCAACAATTTGCCAGAAGGAGATGGACAACATAGTCTAGGACATGGAAGGATTAAATAAAAAAGCTTAAATGGGA
This sequence comes from Camarhynchus parvulus, assembly GCF_901933205.1. Taxonomy (NCBI): domain Eukaryota; kingdom Metazoa; phylum Chordata; class Aves; order Passeriformes; family Thraupidae; genus Camarhynchus; species Camarhynchus parvulus. Next base: position 12,717,172 of record NC_044601.1, on the reverse strand, counting down.
TTTTAAAGCTACGTATTTTAGGACCATCTTTACAGCACTATTTAAAACTACTATCTTAGAAGAGGAAAAGAAACAACATAGAGGAGTATCTGCAATATTACGTGCCTTTAACTCCAGTTAGTGAACTTTAATAATAATTTATCACATTTATTTCCCTCTCAGTATTCCTCTGTCTCAATTGCTGCACTGGAAATCTTCTACTATTTTTTTCAGTTTCATAGGACTCAGATCACAAAGGAAGAGGAGAAAGGATGCACCAAGGATATGGAAAACTATTTCTGGACAAAACAATGTGAAAGCTGGGGCCTAGCACTTATTAGTATTTTGGAATAAGGCTGATGCAACAAACAACCCAAGCAAAACAGTTTCCTAAAGAAGACAAATCTGGGGGGGAAAAGGAACATAATTGCTGGTACCATGCTGTGATTGTTTTATATCCTGATGAAAGGCAAAGACTGGCTCATAAAAAAAGTGATTGCAAATTAAGTACCTTTGCAGAAAGGACTGGTGATATGGGCACTGGAGGATTCCTCACAAGGAAGGGCTGTTAGATTTTGCAGGTCTTCTTAGTGGTAGGGAAGAATATTTATACTCAGACATGTTTACTGAAAGAAGAGTTCTTAGCTTAGATTTGTCAGCTCCATGCAGCATTCTTCAGAGAGAGATTAAAGTCTGCTGACTTGAGCACCATGAATGATTACTCAGTTCCAAAACACATGAATGCAGACATCCAAACAGAATCATCAGGAGAAGACGCTGTACCACCATCTGCAGGGAAATCTGAAAGGCAATCAGAACAACACAACTAAAAAGAGATAAAGTTGGATTGGGAATAGCCATATACTGAGAAGTTTAAAAAAAGAAGCAGAGTGATACAAAATATAATGACATAAAATAGAAGCTCAATATGGTGCTTCAACATTAAAGGATAATTTATTTTTGCTACAGGACAATACTTACAATAAGTAATCCAGATTACTTATTTTATACATAGACATAAAACTGCAACTCTCCTTTTTTACCTTTGTTCGTTTGTCCCCAGTTTGAATCACAGAACCAGAGATTAATTTGTGTGGAATGGGACCTCTGGGGTTCTAGTCTGACCCATTGCTGTGGTACATACAGTCATATCAGATGTTTCAGGACCTTGCTGAATTGATTTTTTTTTATCAGTTTGGCCAGTTTCACACTGAAAAAAATGTTTTTTCCTTATATTTTACTGGAAATTTCCATATCATGACTTGAGTCCCTTGGTTTTTGCCATGTCACTATGTTTCTCATTCAAGTGAAATGACCATGTGCCTTTTTAGGAAAGGAGACATCAGAACTGAGTCTCTGCAGGGGTCCGAGGCTGCTGATCTGGTTTTATTGCAGAAAGTAAAAGCTCTGTTGTTTTTTCTTAATCCCAACCACAGGAAATTAAAAGGAGGGCATGAAATTGCTAGAATAGATGTATTTCTTCTTCTTTGAGTCCTATGTGACCTCCTGAAGATATCTTCAGAGGTTGTCTCTACTTCTATACATCTATGAACTGGTTTGTAAGGAAAGCTGCTTGCTTATTACTAATCTTGATAATGGCACTGCAAGGATTTCACTAAGACTGTGGAGCTTTTGATTGAACAATGATAACAGTTTAAAAATTCTGATTTGATTAAAATACAGGAAAATGCCATATGAAAGGGTGTGGGTACCTTTTTTCCTAGTAGGTTCTTTACAGCAGACATGCTGACTGGCAATTTAATCCTGATAAATATGTTTACAGAGCAAACCACTACAGCTTAAATAGCTCATTTTACAGACTGTGTTTGGAATCATGTAGGATGCATATAAGTGGTTTTAATAAAATTACAAAACCACAAAATAAGCTGTCAACACAAATGCAATTTCAGAGGAGCAGTTTATCTCCTGGATTTGTGTTTTTCCACATGCAAAGCAAAGGAGATAAAGCTTGCTGATATTGATCTCAAGGCCTCATCATAAAAAATTAAAAGTAATCTGTCAGAAAAGAAAAAAAGAATGTTTTCCATTTTGCTTAGAGAGCTCTTGAGTGCTCGTGTGAATGCAATTTACAGCATTAATAAAATCCTCTTGCAAATATTATTTTATTTTTATTGTTTCTTTTTATTCTCTGATTAAATAAAATACTCTGTAGTGCGCAGTTGACTTTTCTGCCCTTAATTGTGCTGGAATATTTAACTTCAAGTTTGCATATGCGTGTCACCAAGTCCAGGACACCAGTACGCCACTTGGTTTGGGGCTATAGGAAAGTGGACTCCATGGAAGTGTCTCCTTTTCTTCATTGTCTTTTGAAACAGGAGGAAGGGGAAATAACTCTCCATAAGTATGGTGACTGGGACTTGGGCAGGTCTCTGAGGTAACAGGATTTACTTATCTGAGTCTTTTTTTTTAACATCTCAGTTTGAGAAATGTCCATGTCTAAGAATTCTTTGCATATAGTGAAAACAGCTGTCCAGAAGGTGATTTTTTTTTTCCAAGGGAAGCAGGCAGATATGCCTTGATCTTCAGGAGGTTAATCCCTGTACTTTATGCCATATGATCCACAATAATCAACTCAGAAACCACTGACAATGAAATTGGAAGAAAATTGTAACAAATTACCGATTGTAAAATAGTCTTTTTCAGGACTGCAGGTGGGTTTCAAATACCTTCAGGGAAGGTTCACAAGAAGCCCTCACAGTATGGATAAACACATCACTTACACAATACATACAAAGACACCAAGAAGGGAGACACACCCTTTATGAAAGAAAGTATTCTGATACTGCATTGACAGATATGTAAGCACTGTTTTCATGGGGTGGGAGAAACAAAATAGGAGCTCCTTGGGAAACTCTCATCCCTTAAAAGCCTACTCTGACCTCAAATACCTTCCTTTTTGGTGTCACTCAAGGGTGGTACAGTCTATATCCTCTTTAAGGGTAATTTGAAAAGCGGAGCTTTCAAAATTGCTCGCGCTTCTTCTTTGCTTCCCATTCTGGACTTACATGATGACAGCTTTTTCTCTCCTGTGAATTTTGTTATTTCCTCCCTCTCCCTAGTAAAATATTTCCAAGGCAGCCTAAGAAGCTAGTGTTCTGTCAGATGTCACATATATTCAATAAGGATCAGTTGTCTCCCTGCCACAATAGTGTTGCCTCCAGAAATTTGACTGTAATGGCAATACTACTCAGCACCTCTCTGATCTAGAAACTGTTCTTAACCCTTGTTGGTGATGTTTTATTTCAGAAAGATTATTTAAAATTTTATTTATTCACCAGAGCACTGCAATTTATTGCTAAGCCCTAGAAAAGCTGTGTAACTGTAGAGGTTTACATTGCTGAAGGCATGATGGGCAGACCATGGAAAAGTAAGTCACATCTACAGTTGTAGCTGGAAGTTGAAAATTGGTTAATTTGATATAGGTAGAGATTGGAAGCCTTTGAGAGAAATAGAAAATTGTCTGCAGTACAGAACTGATGGCTTGATGAGAATCTATATCAGATATTGGTGTAAATGCATTTCTACTCCTGTCACATCACAAAACCAGCAGATAAAATTGCAGCACAGAGCTGTGCAAAGCACAGGTAATTTGCTTTAATGAGCATTAAAAATTGCCTGAGATTCTCTACCCTGACTCAGGGAGTGTTCATCCCACCATTAGCATTAACAAATCATGTTGGCTGTGCTGAGTTGTTCAGACCAGTGTATTTTTTAAGCCTGTTGCAGACGCAAAGCAACCTTACTGCTATGCTCATGCAGACTTTGTGTCTCAGTGATCACGTTCTAACTCCTCCAGGCAGGATAATTTGTTCCTGCTAGCTTTGCCTTTCCAGATTTTCAAAATTATCTTATCTTTTTAAAATTCAATTAAGCATAACTTTGCTAAGAATGATGAATTTGCCAAATACTTCCTTTGGCTGCCAGTATATAGCAGACATGGTGTGGAAATCCAGCTGATTGAAGCTTTTTGGGGACATAGCTTATTAAAAGTATGTTACAATGCCATTCTGATCTCCAGCACTAATTAAAATTGGTATGATAGATATGGTGCAATAGGGTCAAATAATCAGCTGATGTAAAACCTGTTGGGGAGTTCTTGATGTGCAATCTGATGAATGACAGGGGAATATTATAGAGTAAATAAGCAAACATGATGGCATAGCCTGGATATTATTTCATTGCATTTAAGGCAAGGCCATCTAGGCCTAAGAACCTTTTACTTACTTTGCATCTATGTAATCACTTAAATTATGATTTTTGCTGTCTTTTCAATGGTTCACCATTATGGTTCACCTGTTTTGTTTTATTAAACAACTTATCAAAGCAAAAAGCATAGCATATAAAACACTAGATATGTATTACTGCTTTAAAAATTTATCATCAAAGTCTTATTATAGAGTACACATATAAAGCACCACACAGTTCAAAATGAAGTTCCAAAAACCCACAAATTGGCATCTCAGTTGGCTGGCAATTCCAGCTAACCTGATCTGCACCTGACTGTTTGTGACAGCATCATCCCTATTATCCAGCATGGTTATTTGAACAAGATCTAGTCTAATTTGTCATACATTCACAACTATTTGGCAAAGTCACAGAAAATCTGTAAAAAGTGCTCTATGTCAGCATTCAGATTCACTGACTATGGGCACAAGGAATTGCAATTGCAGAAGGTGTCAGGTCATTGTTGGAATTTTGTTTTTTTTGCAAAGGACCAAATATTGCACAGTGGCCACTATTTAGGATCAGTATTGATGATCCATGTTTGTATTTTATGCATACCTGTATTATACAGACATAGAGTTTTATTGTTATGGTAAAATACTGTAATACATTCATCGCCACAAAAACTTGAAAGAAAGCATAAACAATATAGTTAAAATCTGGTAGAACACCAACTTTCTATTGTCTTTAAAGTCATTATCCTGGACATCTGTATGATGTACAGCTTGCTTTGGGGGAGGAAGGGCTATTCAATCTTTCCATGGAAATTAAATGTAGCTCAAAGATTTCCTTTGAATGGAGGAGCTTTGGTGGCTGTTTATGACACCCTTATGAGACTTTTAGTGGCAGTCGATGGGAGACGTGCTAGTCTGGAAACAACTAGAGGCCCACAGAGTTTGTGACATATCCCAAGAATAGCTGTGCTTAACCAGCTGAAAGCCACCACCATGAAGTCCCTATGTCTTTGTGACCATAACTTCCTGCAGTAACTTCTAGAATACTGGCAAACTTTTAACACTGGAGATCAGCCACAGCACATCCCACTAACAAAATAAATTTGTGTTGCTAACTTCTGCTTCCATGCTAGCACTGTAGTTAACCAGCTTCCCTTGAAATTGTGCCAAGCTAGTGTCTTCAAAATGCTATAAAGATAGACCTGTAATATCCAACAGGCACCAAGCCAGACTAATTTGTATTTCAGATGGATTATTTCCTGAGAGCCACAGTAAATCAATGCTTATTTTTCTTTCACAGTACACTTGTTCTGAGTCCATATGACTTGATGCCATATCTGTCTGGGTTTCCTGTGTTTTCCCTTGTACCCCATTGCTACCTGGCAAGGGCTGTCAGCTTGGACCAGTCTTAACATGATTTTGGTGGTAACTGTGGACAAATAAGAAAACCTTTCAGTGACAAAATAATTCACTCTTTTCCTTGCTCCTTCTTACAAAATTGAAGCGCTCAAGGGCACCCTTAGGCTATCTGTCTACTGGGGCTTGCTTAAGGACTAACAAGTTCAGAGTTTTTTCCCTGGTTGCTCAGCTAACACTCTCACTCAATCTCTGCCTCAGATACACAAACACACACAATAATATGCTTTCAGCCAGCATTCACTACTTAACATTTTTATTTGTTGTAGTTGCTTTGCCTAGCACGGTTGGTTTTGCCTGCACCATGCAGTAAAACCTAGAAATTCAGAGTTGGGTAGTACAGCTCTTAATGGTGTCTTGTTCTTTCCCCTCAAGAACTTGGGATGTAAATAGAGTTATTGGAGGGCTGGGAGAAAGGAGCTGAGGCAGAGATTTAACTGAACTCACATACAAAGTGTGTGTTTAACAGGAAATCAAAACCATTTCCCATTTCAAAAACTAATTTACCTACAAGCAGCTAATTTGCTGTCTTTCTACATGCCAGTGAAGCTCACATTATATGTCAATGCATTTTTAATTGTCATCTAAATTCCTGGGGAGCACAAATAGGATCGTGTACATAAAAATCACTACCATTATAGACATGCAGATATTTGCCTTTTAAATTTTTTCTGCTATGTTTCCTATTGTCAGGTGAAGAAGCATCATAATCTAAACCATAGTTACAGTCAAAATTCACCAGTTCAGCACATTGTATTGGCCTCTCAGAAAAGTAATGTGGGTTGAACAAGTTAGGATGTTCCCCAAATTTAGCTATTCCCCATCATCAGCAATAGTCATTCCTGAAAGGTAGTAGTTTGGAAAAGGCTTAGCAGAATATGACTGTGTGAAGCATACACAGACGTAACATAGTTTTACAGTTAAAATTAATACAAAGAATTGTTATTCCCTATATTGCAAGTTTCCTGAGTAACCTCAGGCAAGTTAAACATAGTTTTGACATTTGACAAGATGGTCCTTGACTTTTCAGTATATTCAACAGGGAAAAATACAAATATATACATACAAACTTCTTCTCTAAAAACATCAACATACATACAAAATAATCATCCACAAATTTACTCAGTAATATGACTCTCTGGTCTGGAAAAAACCGGTCATAGTTTTTGGTCTAGTGAGTCCCAAGGCCACTAGATTTGAATAGAAGTATTTCTGTTGAGGAAAACCCACAGTGTCTAAACAACATTTGTAAGTCTTTCCTCATCTCTTAAACTCACTATTAGATCACAGTTCCCTTCTCACATAGCTGAGTAGGACCCAAGGTCCCCAAATCAGTGTTGGACCCACAATGTGTCTTTTAGCACATGAAAAGCACTAATTTTCAGAGTCTCTTTTAAGGTGCTCATTTTCTGACAATGGACAGCAAAGCCAAATAACAGAGACTGCATAAAAATAATCTCTCAAATGACATGCCCACCCTCTACTATGAAGTAAAAATGAGACTAAACATGCAAAATGTGGGAGTTTTTCTTCTGCGTAATGCATTTTATTCTGCCCTATCTATGAAGTCTCCTTCTAAGAGACAGATTACCTATACAAAACAAACAGATTGCTTGAGTCCTAGAGACCTTCTGCCTTGACCTGAGAGATATTGGGGGAAAGCAAGCCGATTATACTGGAGTGACAAGAGTATTTCTCATCTGTCAGACCCCAGGGTGTGGAGAAAAATTACATCAGTACCTTGTACATGATTAATGTATTTCCCCACAGACTCATGGTTACAATAGTTTGGCCAAAGCCTGTCTGCTTACTTATGTCTACCAATTATCTTAATATCTTAATCTTAATATCTATTTATCTTACTTATCTCATCTAATTATTACATTTAGGGTGCATTCCAGTATCCAAAATATTCCAACACTTTATAAAATTTAATGTAATTATTTCAGAATTGCATTGATGTGGAGAATTAGAATCTTGAATGGAGAGGGTAAATTCAGTCTGAGGAGAGGGTTTGAATATCAGGTTTCCAGTAAGTGTCCAGCACAGCAGCTGCTCTTTGCAAAAAGAGTTGCATTTTCCAAGCTTCTTTCACAGATCATCATAACCATTTTACAGAATAGACAGACAAGAAGAAAAGATCTTCCTTCAGAGAGGTCTTATCAGTTCACGTCTGTTTCTAACTTCTTTCACAAAGGCATATATTGGCATTTTTTTTCATCCTGTGGGTTGGAAATATGTCATTCTATTACATTTACAAATTCTTGCTCCCTATTTCTGTGTCAATTTTTTTTAGGATACAATAGCAATAAAGAATAATTAAGTTTCTAAAAATGCCCACATTTTCCATTGGATTGTAAATACCAATTACCCTTAGGACCAAATTTTGCTGCATCATTCCTGTAGCATTTGGGTGAGAATCTGAATTTCCAAACCTATTCATCTGAAACTGTCATGGTCACTGCTCACGTATGAACTGTAGACATTTCACATGTGGACTGTTTACATTTCAAGTCTTTCCTGTTTTCTGTACAGGACCTAAATAAAATTCTTTTTTTCTACACAGCAATCCCTGAATAACAAGCTACCAATTAATAACCTTTGTAGAATTACAAGATATAAATTAAAAAAGAGATTATGAAAATTTTTGTTGCAGCATATCTCTCCAGTTCTAGAGAAAATTATAGTTATGGGAGTGCACAGTGAATATTTTTCATGTTTTAACTTCTAGTCTCCAGAATGTAATGGATTTATCCATCCTTTAGAATAGTTTTCTTCTTATAAATAACTTACAGGGGTTATAAGCTATAAATAAGCTTAAGGGGTTTCTCCCTCTGCCCCAGTTACATATTGGTACTCATTCAAATTTCATAAAGAACGATTTTTCCCCCATAAACCTCTACTAAATGACTCATGCAGAAATCAACATGTAATTCTTATCCTGTAGACCTTAACTAGAGAAGGAATCACTGAACATCATTACTACATCATGGAGAGCTCAAAATTTGCCTACAGCTTCTACCAGTAGGAGAAAACAGTACTAAGATCTACAACTTGTCTAAATAGTAACAAGAAAAAAGGACATAAGCATAAAACCGAAACAAAATATAAACCGAAACAAAATAGAAAAAAAAAACTAAAATGTTTTCTAATTTTACATTATGTTCTATTGTATTAGATGAAATTATCTTTCAGTATAGCATGAAAATAAAAGCTTGCATGTATATTTTGTCCAGATTTTGAAGGGACTCGAAGTAGAAACAGCATGTTTACATTGAGTCTTAAACCAGTCAGTTAAACACCTAAAATTAGACTTACAAAAATGGTGTAAATTCTTACTTACATAAGAGAACACAAAATCTAGCTTCCTTGTGATGAACTATAAAATACATTTTTTTGTCTGGACTCAGATGCTTTTATGCTGCCAATATGACTTGAATGACAATAAGTGCAACACCTGAGGCTTCTATTATGCAACATCACTTTAGCACAGAAGCAAAATTAATCTGGGTTTGAAGAAATTGCAGCTCTTCTAAATGTAACATGATACATCAAAACTAAGCAAGGAATGGTGGAGGAGCTGAGGATGATATTAAATGCTTGAAATCTGTGATGCTTCATTGATCAAGGAGTTCCTCCATGCATTTGAAAGAGCTCGACAGTAGTCTGGGCTTTCATATATGTAGATACACATTGTCTGTTGTGTGATGGTGCTCTTTATCACTACAGAATTGCTCTAGTAAGACTATGAGTCTTTGTAATAGAAGAGAAGAAAAAAGAGAAGTGCCTTCTTAATGTTCCTAGAATAGCATAATTTGACTATAAATAGTAATTTAGACTAGTACAGCTTAGTGATAAATGCAAAAAGGAAAACATAAGCACAAAGTGACATAGTGCCCAAGAAATCCCAGAGGTAAAGACGTTAAAGAACAGACTTGAACGGAGAGCATTTTGGTGCAGTTGAAGAAACAAAGGGAAAAAATGGGAAAAATGCCATGGGCAGGCCTGAAGCACAGTTTTGCACGAATTGCATCTGAAAAGCATTTATTTGAGACTTTTAAAGTGTGAAGTCCAAGTTTTCAGTTATAGTAATGTCTGTCTAGGCCATTTCACTCTGTTTTGAATATGCTTGAGGTAAGAGATTGGGCTAGTACAAGATAAAATGTGCACTTTAGGACCTGCGGAGAAAAGGTTAGTACCTAGGAAAGCAAAAGTCAGCCAAAGGATCATTGTAGCCTCAAAGTGCTGTTCTTCACCTCATCACCCCACCAGAACATCGGCATAGTATTCTCTCAGCAGTTCAGTGTAGCATTTGGACCAGTCTTCAGTGAACAAAGTCAATTATTCTTCAAAACTGTCCTTGGGAAAGTTAATTTACAAGGAATAAAAAGAAGACAAAAAAGTTTCAGGAACTCTATGCTATATGAACCTTCTTCAAAATGGCAAGAACTTTAATTTGGAAATTGTCCTGGAGATAGCATAGGAAAGTTCACAGAGTCATATAATAGTTTGATTTGGAAGGGACCATAAACATAGAATTAGTGAATCATAGAAAATTAAGGATTGGAAGGGATCTTATAGATCATCCTACTCCAACCTTCCTGCCAAGGGCAGAGACACTTTCTACTACATCAAGTTCCTCAGAGCTCTATGCGACCTGGCCTTGAACACCTCCAGGGATGGCAGCATCCACAAGTTCTCCTGGCACTCCAGGGCCTCACCACCCTCACAGTAACGAAATTCTTCATAATATCTAATCTAAACCTACTCTCCTTCAGTTTGAAGTCATTCTTGCTTCTCCAGTCACTATCTGCCCTTTTTAAAAAAAGGGAGAAATTTAAAAATTTCTCTCCATCTTTCTTGTAGGCTCCCTTCAGGTATTGGAAGGCCTCAAAACAGATCACCCTCAAGCCTTCTTTAAGGCTTCCTAAACATAAGTGAATGCACTCAGGAGCTGGACTCAGATATTGTGTCTACCCTGTAGGTACCCCTTGATCTCAGTCTTGATAGGCCTTAGGCCTGAATGATGGGGCTGAAACTGGTTGAGATCCCGAAAATCTTCTCTTTCCTCTTGGTCCATATTTTGGGTTACTGGTAACTGTTATGCTCCACTATAGGTGTGCAAAGAGCTTTCATCACAGAACCTAACAGGTGTGCCATATTCAAAATAATACATCCTTCACATCTAAAATAAACGACAATTGGGTTTGGGTTTGTTTCTTTTGTGTCCCCAGTAAGAAGCACAGGCAGCAGTTTCAGAGTGAAGCCACAGAAATTGCAGAGTTTATTTTCTGTTGTTGTTGAATTGCTTGATGTTGCGGTGTGACCGCTTTTCAGTTCGTGGTTTGGTTGTAATTTTAATGTTCAAGTTAGTATGTTCTGCTCCCCCCAGTTATGTGTTATAATGGTTCTGCCTTGGGGTCCCTCCCTGCCTTCCCCTCCTTCAGTTATCTGCCAATCCCCTGGTTGTCTAGGGAACTCCCACCATTTTGTATCCGTTCTTATGTCAGTCTGCTACCCCCTCCGATGTTACTATGGTTTCTCCCAAACCCCCTCATGCTTCCCCGACAACTTCCCTGTACGTCACTCTCTGCCCACACCCTCCCCCTAGAACCTTCCACTCTGGGCCGGGAGTGATTGGAGCAGGAGTCGCCCGTCCCTCCCCAACGCACCCTCCTTTTGTTGCTGCCTTGTAGCAACCATTGTGTTCTGTTCTGTCACTGGCCAGGGGTGGGCTGCTCCTCCCTTCTGGGTTGCTTTATAACCTCCGTGCACCCCAGCCCTCTGGGCAGTTCTGTGCAGCCGCCCTCGCCTTCTAAATAAATTAGTTCCGTGCTGCAGAGAATTGCCTGCCTCCTTTGCCTCTTTTCACTGCCGCATCGTCTCGCTCGTCTATCAAGGTGCTGCATTCCCCACCACACCACAAGGGAGAGCGCCTTAGGCTGCCATACACCCCCCTGCCTCCTTCCAGGAGCCGGAGCTGAGCGGCCACGTGGCTGTCACACCTAGGCTGCTGAAGTGTCTTCCTGTGGGCTAGCCGGGGTCAGGCTTCCCGCACTGCAGCAGCTTAGTTTTGATTAAACCTTTGGGTTTGCTTGCAAAATTAGCCATGTCCTATCTAGTGATTGGGAATGCATTTTTAAAGTGAATAAGGTGGTATGGATTGCAAAAGCTTAGTTGTCCAGAGAATGATTATAATCTTTTGTGCATTGAGGGCTGCTCCAAAGCTATTCCAGAATGATAACTGCTGATAGCAAGTCAATCAAATCTCTCTGTGACAAAAAATAAAAGTCTCACTCTGTTTCTTGGCAGAAATCTACCTCAGCATTAGCGGAGCTTGCTGGCACCTGTGTGGTTCACAGATGTGTGATCAGCCTCTTGTTTCTGCAGGTGGAGGAGTCTCTGTGGGTGTTCACAAGCCTTGAAAAGAAGCAGCCTTGCAGTAAATGACTGGAGCTCTCCAGGCTGTCATTACTGTGCCCAGCACATTCACAGTCGTAAAAACTGAAAATGCAGCAGAGTAAAAGCAGCAGCACAAGTGTACTATTTGCTAAGCTCTGAAAGCATACTTATGGCTTGGTAGATGAAACAGCAAAAAGAGCTGAGTGTTCATGTGTTTGTGGAAAAGAGCAAGGATGAAATTCTATGAAAATGAATTTCTGGGAATGAAAGAGGAGTAATGTCACTGTACTGAGGGACTGAATAATGGAAATAATGAATTCTTTGACTGTTCAAATATCTGAATTGTCAGAAAATATTTCCTGAATTACAAGATTAGACTGCAAAAGCCATCTTTCATCATGGCACAACATGGATAGGGGTTGTTGCACATTTTCAGACTGATATTCCCTAACTCAAAATAAAGTGTGGTAGTCTTGAACATTCAAACTTTTGCATATGTCTCTTAACCAATAGTCCTGTAATTGTACTCAGTTACCAAAACAGCTGAGAAAAACCTGCCTTGTGCATAATCGCATGAAAGACCATTTTGGCAAATCTTTTCCGTTTGTAATTTTTTAGAGTAATTGTAAAACAGATGTCATTTAGCAGTAACTAATTCAAATAGCTGGTAGCTACTGGGGAAATAATTCTTCGAATTAGCCACTATAATGGATTCAGCACAAAGAAAGATAAATTGGAATTTTCTTCATCAGCCACTTGTCCAGGTGAGTTTTCAGAAAAAATATTTGTATTGTCATTTTTCTACCGTGGGCTGCGGTACAGTTAATTTCTCCTATAGTAGCTAATATAGAGCCATGTTTGCAATTGCACTGAGAAAGGTATTGATAATATAGAGATGTTTATGTTACTTCTGAGCCTTACATACCCAGCATCAAGGCCTTTGCTGCTTGTTGTGCTGCCCTGACAATGGTTAGGCTGGAGCTACACCAGGAGCTGAGAGGAGGCCAAGCTGGAACAGGCTCAAGGGCTATCCTACACTGCTGAGCATCATGCTCAGCACGTAAAGCTGGGAGGACAAGAAGGAATGCTGGACCTTTGGAGTGATGACTTTTGTCTGCCCGAGTCTCCATTAGGTGTGATGGATCCCTGTTCTTCTGGGGATGGTTCAACACCTGCCTGCCCACTGGCAGCAGTGAATGAATTCTTTGTTTTGCTTTGCTTGTGTGTGAGGTGTTTACCTACTAAACTGTCTTTATCTCAGCCCATGAGATTTTTTCACTTTTACTTTTCAAGTCTACCCCTAATCCTGCTGGAGGGAGCACGAGCAAATGACTGTGTGGTGCTTCATTGCCAGCTGAGATTAAACCACATCATAGATAACAGCAGCTTTGAACTGCTTACCACAGTTCCTTGTGCAACTAAAGCCACATTTATAAAAATATTTTGTTCCAAATAAGCAAGGGAATGACAAACAATTTCTGTGTAGTTATTGTAGTTACGCAATTTCAAAAGAGGGAGAAATTATCATGATACTTCTTTGGGGTGTTAGGAGCTTGACCACCTGCTCCAACTGCTTCAGCTGCTCCAACCTTGGGGTCCCCTGAGCAGATGTTGGAGTCCAGCCCAGTGCCCCAGGGACAAGGGCTGCTACTTTCCTGGTTGTAGGCTGAAATCGTAGCAAAGATGCATAGCAAATTGCCAGGTTGCTTTATTAGCAAGCGCATATTCCCTGTCTGTGTCTCCATGTGTTTTGTCTCCATCTTCCTCTGTCTTAATATCCCTTCTTGCATTTAAAGGGGCTTGTCCAGATAACCTTTAAGGAGCAGAAATTCTCCTCCCAGGTACACCTCCAGCTTCCTCCTAAAAGAGGAAAAAGTACTGATGTACTCTATTCTTTTAAGAATTTGTTTCACTATGTGAAAAATTAATTTTTTTTGCTTCTGTAATTCTTCAAAGTATATGCTTAGCACTGATAGTCCCTCTTTTCTCTGTCAGCTCTAGCCTTTACCTATAAAAAACCCAAAGCCATGTGATAGAACTTCTGTTAAGCTAAATAACTATGAAAGATATCAGTTACTACAGCCTGCAATGTAAATGCAGAATAGACATAAAAAGTCTACGTTTTGTTTGGAGACTGGGGATAAGGGGCAGTCTTCTAATACAGTCTTTGCAATTATACAAATGACCACTTTGCAAGTTGTAAGTGCAGATGTGTATTTGGTTTTAAGTACTTTTTTTTTGCTCAAGTAAAGCACATGTCCTTTCTTTCTGTTTTTTTTTTTTTTCCTTATTAGCATAGAGTATTGTTTTGGTTTGTTTCCATCAGTTGAAGGTATGATGGCAAATAAAGTAAAACCAATAAAGAAAAAGGAGGACCTTTATATCAATGAAGTCTCATGCGTTTTTTTTGGATGAAGTTGTCATCATGCTGCCACCCAAGTATAATTTTTCCCAGTGCCTGTGATCTAACACCAGGTAAAGTTCTGTCTTCTCCCTTATATTACCCAAAAACCATGCATCTGCAGAACTATACATAAAACTTCACACATGGAGTCAAAATTTCTTATAAAGTTGTAAAAATAAGGAAAATAAGGGTTCTCCCTGTCACACAGAGTAAATATTTTTAATTATGGAGCAAGTTCACTATTTTATGTTTTTTGCAAGTCTACCCACTGAATCAGGAGAGAAATATTGAGGTAGGTTGCTTATTTCTAGATTAAAGAGATGAGGAGAATAACAAAAACAAATAGATAACATACTGATGTAATTTCCATAAATTACCTACTACACCTTCATCTCTCCCCAATTAGCAAACTGAGAGTGAAAATACAGGAAGCTGACATCTGCTTTCATATTAAAAAAAAAAAACCAAAGAAGACTGTGTTCCAGCTAAAGCAGCATGAAAGTTTATTGATAATTGTAAAGGTCACAATTCTCATGGAATTGGAAATATATAATCAGTGTGCTCTGTGACACTTTCTTTAATTCAGAGGTACTTTCTACTACAAAGCAAGTAGATATATTTGAAAAATCAAATTTAAAAGAGCTTCATCTTCAAGTTAGAAAATTCTTTATCACATCTGGCAAAAATAAGTCTTAAATCTTCATTTTTTAATAAAAATACATAAATAAGAAGCACAAAGCTGCCTCAGAAGTCAAAACCAACTTGGTATAATTCTATCATAGCATGGTAGCTGCACCTGAAATATTCTAGGCAATAATGAAATAAAGTTTGTCAGGGGATATAACACACCAATTTCAATAGCTGAGGAATTAATTAATAAATTAGTAACTTCTAAGAATAGGAACTTTTGAGGAGTAATTGACTGTATAGCTGCACAAAGCAGAGAGAAACAGTTCTGCGGGTAGATGAACCTTAACTACAGCAAGGCACTTACATCCCAAAGTATCCCCTCTATGGAAACCAGCTGTGATACTTAAAAATTCATATCCTAGCTTATGTCTCACAAACATACCCATGTAGACAAGCCCTGAGGTTACTTTAACAAAGCCCGAGTAAATTCTCTGTTTAGAAAAGGCCTAAAGCCTACAAATGAAAGACCAGATTTTCAAGCATCCAGCTGCTCCTGTTGTAAAAACAAATGCTGTTTATTTCCAAATCCAGTCAATGAGAATTTCAAAGACTTACAACTTTGTGTTCTCTAAGCAGCATCTGGTCTCATGTGATCTACATTAATCTTAACAAATACATCGTTTTCACTTGCCTATGCAGCATGAAGTTATGACAATTTTTGTAAAAAGTCCACAGGCCATGTGTGCGTGAAAAAAAACTGAACAGTAATAATCATATTAAGGAAAAATAACTTTCTTTTTTTTCTTTTTGTTGAAATAAACATGTAGGAAATACAAATAGTCTTGAACATTAAACAGAAAATACTTAATTTTTAGTGTACTGTATTTAACCTAGCAGATTACAACTATGTTTTTATATTTGACATTAGAAGACAACTGCTTAGAGCAGATGGACATACTGGGAATGAAAATGGGAGATAAGAAAAACATCCTGTGGTGGTTTTTTTCCAAAGTTTTTCACATTTTTGCTATCAACAGAACTACAGAAGAAATTATCAGAAGCCTTATAGAAAAGTTATTACAACTATTTGTGCAACAGTAAATAGAAACACAGTACAAAAAGTTGAATAGAGAAAGCTGGGTGGAAAACTTTTAAGAAAAATCTCACTAATGAAAGGAGTAAATGCTTAGTTTCAAGAAATAAAGAGCAACCTTACACAGTGAAAAATGGCTCTGATTTTCTCTAGAAAGGAGACTGACAAAGTCAGAGCAGATGTCATCAGCCTTTGTTGTTTGAAACTGTCTAGCAAGTGCCTTATGACAGCAAATGCTTTATTGCTTTCAATGAAATTTTGATATAACCTTTTTGCTTCAGATACCAAGTTGCAGCCCATGTATCAAGTAGAGCATTTGTTCAAGGCAATGTGCATGTGTCAGAGGTCACAATGCAGCCCTTAGGTCACTGCGGCCCTGTAGGTCACTGTGGCCCTGAGTAGTCACATTTTTACCTATTCATAAGCACTCCTCTTAGTCAGATCATCTCTGGCCTTTGAATGATGAAATGATTTCTGTCTCCCACTGCTTCTTCAGTACTATTCTTACTGCCTTGTCAGAAGTGAACCCACAGATCTTGCTTTACCCTTCAGAACCATTAACCTTACTTTATAACTTGACTCATGATTCAATCCCATTCTACTTGACATTTTTGCTATATATATGATTGGACATTAATTATAACAATCTAACCTCTTGAGTCTAAAAAAGTCAAATTCCTAGAGAAAATTAAAGCTCTAATAGTAGGGTTACCAAGCAAATAAAAAGCAAGTACAGCACATAAATTAAAGGAGTTATTTGAATTGTGGTCTGGGTGTCTAATTATCCACAGTAAAACTGAAGTGCAGGACAAGAGAATTCACCTATACAATAGCAAATGTAGTTTCTAGTCCAACACTAATGTCACCCCAAGACACCATTGCTTCTTGAGCATATTCTGACAGCATTATATACTCACCACTTGGTGCTAATGAATCAATGTTTATAGACAATGTCTTATTGGAAGCATTCTTTTTAAGTGTTATGCCTAATATAAAATAAGGGGTGTTTTTAATAGAAGAGAATTTAACAAGAGCTGTTTGTCCTGAAGTACGCGCCAGAGCAAACTATTCTAATCTAATCTATTTTATTCTAGTCTAGGGTGAATTATAAACTATTCATATTCTAAATACTGTGGAGATTCTAACTTATCTTTTTCTTTTTTTCTTCTTTTTTTTTTGAGGTTTTTGGATGTTTTTTAAGAAATTAAGGAGTCTACAATTTCTGCTAACAGTGTGCTCTTCAGTACTTTACTTCTAAAATACAAACTAGTGAGCATTGATGGGATATTTCCATAAGAATTTTTTTCTTTCATAGTAAATGTCAGAAAAGGAATCCCAGAAGAAGAAATTTCAGAGCATCATATCACCAGTTCTTCAAATCTTTCTAGTGTTTGTAGCTGGTAAGTAACACTCCAGTATATTAAGACTGTTTGTATAAGTTGAAATGATAATATATTTTAGATGATTTTATCATTTTCTGGTTTATTACTACAAATTACCACCATATAGATCAAAAAGCAGGCCTTAAACTTTAATCTCTAACCAAATAACCATGTGTTTCTAAATTGCAACACTCCACCCTACACCACTCTTTCTAAAAATGAATTAATTGTGTTGGGAAAATCGATTTTTCTCCATAATCACATAAACTGCCGCTGCACAGGGAATATACTTTTCCCCATTAAAAACATGATTCTCCTTTATGATATTTAATGCTGCAGAATCACAAGATTGAAGGCATAATTTAAAGATAATCTAGCCTACCTCTTTGCATAAAGCAAATTCAGCAATATTGATTTGTTTCATGACTGATGCTTGAACAAGTTACAGTCAGAGAAACTCCACATCATCCTCAGACAATGTGTTTGAGTTCTTTGTTATCAGCCACTAGGAAAGCTGTCCTAATGTGTAATTTAAAGCTGTCTCTTTTTTCTAGAGCTGATAAATTTTACTTTGTCCCCAGTGTGTATAGAAGACAGACCATTTTTTTCTACTTGTAGTGATTTTTCTGTCAGTCAAATATCTGTGTTTCCACAGTTCTTTAGATGCAAAGCAAAATGATCAGATTCTCTTTCTAGGTCACTTATATTTACTGTACTTCTGAAAATTATGTCTCTCATTCGGTTTTTTACTTTCTTGGAAAGCAATACCTAAAATTGAGTGCTTTTTATCATATAGCAGTTTACTATTTCAGCTGCTTCTGGAGTATTTGACTCTAAGGAATGAGGACTCCAGAGAAGGAAAAATTTAGTGGCAGTCAAAAAATCTCACTGTGAATGAAAGCAATTGTATTCATAAGAATGATGTTACACAACAATACTGCACACTAGTTTAATGGAAAAATAGAGAAAATGTCTCATTATTTCAATGCCTTATAGTTTTCTGCCTGCAGTATTGCTTAGAGTATCTGTGGCTGGGGTGGAAAGAGTGGGAATATGTGGAGGATTCCATTATTACACTGAAAATAACAATTCCAGTGAGAATGCCAAATATTTCCAATAATCTGGTAACCTTCTCAACATCAAGCAGTAACTAATATGAACATAATTTCTTTCATTATCTTTGCCTACAGGACAAATGTTGATTTTTAATATGTGTATTGCAATCAGGATTGTATTATTTTGACATCTAAAATGCATTATACTAAAATATGTTTTAAATAATTCAGACAATGGAATAGGTATTCATTGACATTTTACCTTGTTCTTTAACTGTTTAAAGGAAAATTAGAAAATGGTAAAAAAAAACAAGACAAACAAGACAAAATTAAAATTTCTACTCAAATCCCCCAGTATCAGGAAGCTTAACTGAAATTTAAATAATAAGAATATAATTCAGTGAGAGATCCTAGATATTGTTTTCTTGTCATTAATAGAGAGCTCAGGTGAAATATACTGACTTTGTTAGCTGTTTAAAAAACTGGGAGGCTCACCTATAGAAATCAAGAGTGAAGGCTGCAGGAAATAAAAGTATTTATTTAAATTCTTTCAGTGTTGCCAGGTTGTGATTGGACTGGAAGATTCTCAGAGCTGGCATTAATAGACATCATGCTTAACAGGTTTTTTGGGGATTTTTTACTTCAATCTGAATTGGGAATAAATTAAAAAATTATGAATCCTGGCAGAAAGTAGCTTCTATACTTACCTATTTATTTTGTATTATTTCTCAGATCGTGAAGACATTCAAGATCTTACTTCAGGGATTTCTCAGTATTTATTTTGTGCAACATTAGCATACAGAGCAACTGATATCAGACTTAAGAATGCTTCAGAAACTCAGTTCTGCACTTCATCTGACAAGAAACATCAATTGATTATTTTTTCACTTGTCTGAATACAAAACCAGACAAACACGTATTTCAATAAAACATAGTAATACTTCACATAGAGATTTTTGAGTCAGCTGTCTTGTAGCAGGTGATTTTGATGTAGAGAGGTATGTGTGGTAGATGCCTTCCTAGTAACAGAAACATATAGGGATGAGTGGACAGTACAATTCTGTTCTGTCACTATTAAAAGAACATCCTCACAGTAGTCTCTAATACTCATCATTGCTCAATAACTTGACCCTTAAGACTGCCTAATAGTTGTTCACAGCATGTTTAGTATCTGCTGTCACTGTATTTGTGCTTCTGCAGTGGGATTTTTAAGGTTTGGGGGAAGAAACAAAACCCTTTCAGCAGCAGTCAGGACGTGATCATCATCTGCGGTCCACTGTGAACAGCAGAATGCATTCTTGCATGTGATGGTAGGAAAATGCCTATCAAGGAGATAATTTGTCACAGATACACATTATCTAATGCTAATATGTATAATTCATGTGCATGAATCAGATGCTTGTTGAAATTTAGATGTGAAAACCAACCCAAAAATGTATAAGTTTCTCTCACTTTGGTAGGATTTGTAACAGTTAAGGTCCCTGTGCCATTTTAAGCACATGCCTGTACAGGATGTCAATAATATATTTAAGACTGTTTAGCTTTTGCAGCCACAAGCTGCACATCCAGACACGAAAATGGGGATAGCTTTATGCTTTCTGAATGGAAAGCACCATATATGTTAACTTAATTAAATTTACTCTCTGATCTGCTTGCAAGGGAAAGAGAGAAAGACAGAAATAACACTAGCTGATGGCTACATTTAGCCATCCAAGTAGAAAACGACAGAGACATTGAATTTATTTATGTTTAAGTTCACCTGTGCAGTGCTCAATTAATTTGCCTAGGCAAAAGAAAGAAGTGACAGTCCTTGGCATGATTGCAAAGGATTTTCAGTACACAATTGTCCAGAACTCTTCTCCAACATTAGTTCCAGGCGTTTAGTTAAAAAAAAAAAAAAAAGCAATGTCTCAGACAAAATTCAGAGGAATAATTTCATTACCAGGCATTATAATTTTGGTCAATATGAGCTTCGAGAGTTTAAATATTCAGTATGTTTGGAATATGCACACAGACTAACTTTATATAAGTTATGGTTTTCTCTTCTCCGCTGCCACTCTTTTCTGCTAATCACAGGAGCTGCTCTGCTAGGCAACAGTACACAAAGGCATTACCTTTAGATGTCAAATGCATCTCTGAGAAATTATTCAACCCCACTCTTCATGTATTCTTCAGGAAATAGTTCAGTGAAAGTTCAGCAAAGCAGTGAATTCATTAAACAAACTTTGCTACTGTGACATGGTGTAAATCAGTTTATTCAAATTCTGCCATGCTCTCTCCCTGTTCTAAAACAGCTTCTTAGCTTTATTAGTAAAAGTAAATGTATTTTAAATTCATGGTAATAACTTTATTAATTTTGGACTGAATATTATTTAAATAATATTTTTCCTCTAATTTAAGATTTTAAAAAATCTGAAGTATAAATGTTACAAAACTAAGCTGACTTTCTTATCAGCTATAACCCCACCAATGTCACTAAAAGCCCAATGACATCAAGACACTTTTACATTTCACCAGAATACCAGAATTAGAATGCATTAGGCATCTGAATTAGAGGGAAAAGTGACAAAAGTTAGCAAAAGAGCAAAACAGTAACAGGATAATAAACTGAAAGAAAGAACTTAGGTACAGAAGCCTTACAGCACGATTGGTGTTTTTAGAAAGAGTTGAGCTTTTGCAAGCTGGTATTCTTCTGATAGCCAGCCTAGAATATGCCTGCAGAGGTAGTCTGCAAGGTAAATGGAATTATAGCTAAGATTTCAAAAGCTTACTGTTTTGTGCTTTACATGGGTATTTCTTAATGGAATACAGCCAATTAAACTTTATTGTCTCATAAACCTCCAAGCCTATCTCCTTTTTATGAGTTCCTTATACTGCTTTCACTGCTATTGCAAGTAATTTATAGAGATCCATGACAAGGAAATTCAAATGTGTATTGCCTTATGTAACTAAGCAATTACTCAATTATTGATTAATCAGCTAATTATACTATGAAAAATTCTTCTTTTGTTTATAAGAGATTTAGCCCAATAGTGTCTGGATTCACTGCTCTGAGAAAATATGCAGGTTATATCTACATGTTTTAATTATTTCCTTCCAATCCTGATGCCACCTGAAAATAAATATCTAATTCTAGGAACATTTACCTGTATAAAACTGTCTTTATTTCCATTAGATTGTAAGAAAAACAGTTCTTGTTTATTTACATTCTTCTAGATTATTTTTGCATTTCAGTTTTCAGTGGAGTTTTATCTTGAAAACCCACTCAAGTGATCTCTATTCAGTACTGATCTTCGTTTCAATTTTACACTACAACTTAGTGCCAAATTGAGCAGTGTTATCTAAAAGGCAAAATCTGGCCCATCATTATTTATTTCATGAAATTTTCAAAAAGTTTATTTTATGTACCTATTTTGGGTTATCTGCGTTTTTAAGTACTTTTCCAGGAAAGGCTCTCAGGGACTCCTACTCTAGAATTAGTCTAGTTAGTCACATTTAATGCAATTATCTGGTCTCCCCATGGGCAGGGGAGCCACTGCTGTCCTTCCTGCACGATGTCACCACCACACACCCATATTTCCAATACCTAGCTATGGTTTAAGTTAGTTATTCCAGCCAACACAAATCTCAGTTGAAGATAGGATGTTTCACCTGATCTGTACACAGCTCTCAATGCCATCCAAAGCCTGTGACTGTCAGACACTTGGCTGCAAGGCTAAGGCAATTAACCATCTAAATAGATGGACGTGTAGCAAACCTTTTAATGAGCCTGAAATAAAGGTCAATTTGCAGCATGCTTGAGCTAATGTTTTCATTTTATTTCAGAAAAATAACTTAGGAGATGTAATTGCATCTCTTCAAAAATCTCATTTTATATTACATAAAATGTTGGGGGTTGAAATTTGTTTGCTTTCTAGAGATTAGCAGAAGCATAATTTTCATGTTCTTTTTGTTATTCACAAGATTAACTATCAAACAGCTATGTGAAGAAAGCACAATCCAGTGCTTATAGTCCTGAGAAAGTAACCACTGCAAGTCACAATTGCTAGACACTACCACTGTTTTTTATGAGTGATGTAATCCAGATTCAGACCCAGCACAAAATATTCTTAACTCCTAGTGTTATCGAGAAACCAATGAACTCAAAGAACTCAATTGCTACAAAATTCTGGAGTGTACTGCACAGTGCTTTTGTTCTTCAAAAGTAACAAAATTCCAAATGCTACCTATAGAGAAAGAGCTATTGCAACTAGAAAGCTTTGGAAAATCTCCTTAATATACATTAGTGAGACTATTTCCTCTTAAGGATACTGAAAGATTTATAAAGCAAAGCCCAGCTATATAGCACATATGGATTTTACAAGACAGTCCTGAAAGTTCATTGTTTTGACAACAAACAATATGAAGTATACAAATAGGGATTGATCTCAGAACTCAGAAAAATTCCAGTGATTGAAATATATTTTAAGAAATTATATGTCTTTGTTCACATGCCACTGTTAAAACATACTGTTCTGAAACTGCCAATAGCATTTACATCCTGCCTTTCCATACTGCTTCAGAAGGGATGTGCTATATTATTATTATATTACATAAAGCATTTTGGCATTTTTACATAAATACGCAAAAGGGGTGGTCTATCAAAGCAGATTGCATCTGAAGTACCCCAGCAGAATACTTACTTAGATGAAACAAAACAAATAGTCCCAAAGCTGGGTCGAATCTAATGATATGAGGTTGAACAAAACCAAGTGCGGGGCCTGCACTTTGACCAAAACAACCCCTGCAGCGCTACAGGCTGGGGCAGAGTGGCTGCAGAGTGCCTAGGCAGAAAGAGACCTCGGGCTACTCACTGATGGCAGGTAAACATGAACCAGCAGTGTGGTCATGTGGACAAGAAGGCCAATGCCATCCTGGCCTGCATCAGGAGTGTAACCAGGACCAGGGAGGTGTCTTCTTCTGCTTGTATTTGGCACTGATGAGGCCACAGTTTGTCCAGTTCTGGGCCCCCCAGTACAGGAAGGACACTGAGATGCTCAAATGTGTCCTGAGGAGGGCAACAAGGCTGGTGAATGGTCTGAGACATAGGTTCTGTGAGGAGCAGCTGAGGGAGCTGGGGCTGTTTAGCCTGGAGAAGGTTCAGGGGTGACCTTATCAACCTCAGTAATTCCCTAAAAGGAGGGTACAGCCACGTGGTGGGTGGTCTTTTCTCCCAGGCAACCAGTAAAAGAAGAGGACAAACTTTTAAACTATACCAGGAGAGGTTGAGGCCGGACATTAGGAAAAATTCTTCACAGAAAGGGTGATTTTGGTCATGGGAATGGGCTTCCCAGGGACGTGATGGAGTCACTGTCCCTGGAAGTGAATAAGGAAAGACTGGACATGTCTCTTTGTGCTGTGGTTTGGTTGACAAGGTGATGTTTGGTCACAGATTGGACTCAATGATCTCAAAGGTATTTTCCAACCTAGTTGATTCTGTGATTCTGTGTAACTTCTTTTGTTGTCTCGTGATTTACAGCCTATTTTGTAGGTTATAAGTGAATTGCACACATCTCATCAAAGTATGACTTGGCAAAAATTAGAACTCATGTCCATATTTTAAGAATAAGTGTAGGTTTTTCCTAAGGTGACCAAAATAAAGACTTTAAGTACTTACACATAGGGAGAAATTTCAGATCATATCAAGACAACATTTCAGTGCTATTTCAGTCTCAGGACAAGAAACTACATTAATTTCAGTTGAAACATAGAACCAATAAGAAACTATTTCAAAACAGTATTATTAGAATAGCAAATTTACAGTCACAGCAAGCTACCAAGGCCAAAGAAAAATCACAAAAATGCAATGCTTTCCTATAGAGATCTCTTTCAAATGATTGAGCTCAGGTTATATTCAAGACAGCAATTCCAAAGGCATTGATGCCATTGAATTTCCAGTTCATATTCTCACTGGTTGGATTCACTTTAACATCCTGTTATCTGCTGCTGTATTTATGAGCAAGGTCCCAACCTATGTTTTTCTCAAAAGGTGTACTTTCTCCAGCAGCACGAGGGCTAGTTACAGTTATAGAGTAGCTAATTATGTCTTGCTTTTTGGCCCTCTCTTCAAAGGACCAAATTTGTTTAATTATATTTGATGGAAGAAAATGCATTTCCCAGCACTAGAAATTACATAGAAAAAAAGCTCTTTTTTTTCCCCAAATCTCTCTCTTTTGTTGATCAACCATTTATAACCATTGCCCACAAAGTCTCACTACTGATCAAGCTGCCTTGAATTCAGGTTTTATGTGAAGTTTAGGTGCAGATCACTTTGGTTGTGTGTCATTAGGACTGATCTGTAACATTCTAAGTCTACTGTACATTTTCGGTAAGTTTGGTAGGCAAGCCAGATTGTTTTAATTTGACAAGTTGACAGATATGAAAACTTCTGCTATTTGTCAGCTCACATGTAAATTGTCTCAATTATCTCAAAAGATATGGCTTTATTCGAATTTGCATTTTGGTTTTCTTAGGTTCCTATAAAGACAAGACTGATGCAACAAGGAACAGAAATCCAACAGTCCCAGGGTCTGTGCAAACAAACACATTTAGGTCAAACAAGCAGTACAGTCCTGCCATCTGTATCAACACAGTGTTTGTCAATTGCCAAAGGGCAAAACAGATTATGAAGACATTTATTCATGCTGATGTAGTAGACATAAAGTCTTCATAGTACATTACAAATTCACATAATGTTGCTCTTTCGTTTGGACTTCTGATTGATCTGAGAGGTATGAAAAGTCCATCCACATTTAACCAAAGATATCCTGAGCAAATACGGAGCTGCTGATGCTGAAGAACACTAATTATTCCAGCTGAGACTGACATTAAGCTATATTCAATCATTTACTCCTCATCATCCCTTTTACTGAAGGAAAAATATGCCAGATCTTTGTACATTTATTAGATTACTTATGTCAGGTCTGAAAGCAGCTAAGAATCCTTGATTCTTCTCTTATAATTCTTTCCTACAAAGCCAGAAACCTGGCCCAAATATAGATGAGTGGACAGGGATCTACGCATTAGCTTCAATCATCTGTGAATCACACAAAATAGATTCTCTGAACATCAGGATAGAATAGAAACAAAGATCAAAACTACCAAAAATAATTTTAAAAAGCAAAAAAACCACAAAAAATAATTTATAATAAATTTTCAAAAAAACAAAATACCTGTGTATGCACATATAATCTATAGCAAGTGAAAGACCTGAGCTACTGTTCTATTTTAATTAGAAATTTTTTAAGAATCAAAGGGATCTACTTTGGGGTTTTATTTCTTTTTACAGTGCTGACATAAAATTAGGACATTACCTGTCCACAGACATTTGATAACCTATTTCTGGATGGATACTCTTAGAGTTTTGAGATAGGTGTTAGTCTTTCTGACCAAACTCAATGGTGATTTTAACATAAATGATGCTTAAGCTATGCAGTGTGTTTTAAGACAAATCAATCATCTATTAAAATATCTCTTTCATCTTCAGTGTCTTACATGGCAATGTAGTGATCATTGATCTTACCATCCTGTTTTGGGAACTGCAGCTCTAGGTTTTAATAATTTGAGCTTCTTGACCCCTTTATTTTTATTCAAGTAATCAGAGAAATATGCTTTTCTGTGAATGCCCTGACCAGCTTCTACTGAGGCAATCTGGAATGTGTTCAGTGAATTTGTTTAGATTTGAAGCACATCCTGAGAATTTTTTAAAACTTTTCACAAAACCTCTAAGTCAGCATATAATGAGCACAGCAGTTGTGTTTCTCTGTAGAGTTAGCCAAGATTATAAAAAAAGAAAAAAATTAAATTATTCTTCAATACAGCTCTGATGATTCTCCAGCTACAGATCCCTATTAAAATTGACAAGGAAACAAGCAAGCATGCATGTGGTAGAACTCACTTTAAAGATCATATATTATGTGCCTGTTTGTGTGCAGATAATTTTTTCTATGTTAATTTCACTGAAAAGCAAGATAAATAAGCATGTGACCTCCAGAGTATAATGAAAACAATTAAAATCATTAATAACTGGCTTTGTATTTTAAAATAAACCAGAATCTGATATCAAGTAGGTTGTGGCTAAGTAAAAGAAGTGCCTCAAAAATATCCACATGCTTGCTACATATGTCGCTAACACTAACCCATAGCACTGATAAGGCAAGTTGAGGACAGTCCATGAGCAACAACAGGACTTCCATGCTAAGAAAAGAGGCCAGGAGACTCCTGTAGGAATCTCAGATATGTAGTTGCCTGCTAAACCAGATATCTGTCACAGTCAGGAGCAAAAGATCCCAAGAGGTCTGCTTCTGCATCAACCATGCCTCCTTATGCTTTGGGAATAATCTTAAAAAAAATATTTTAGAAATTAAGACCATTGCTTTTTTTTTTTTTTCATTTGGTCTAAATAGAGACTTTTCATTTTGCTTAGCAAACTGGAATATATTACTGAAAAATCTCATTTTTTCTTTCACACCCACTATGGCTTTTGTTAAGAAAGTTCCAGGAATCATGCAGTTGTTTATGAATAAGAAAAATGTTTGAATCATTGTTCAGAAGTTCTGGAAATTATGTCTTATTTCTATTGTCCGAGGAACATCCCTGTGGTGAAAAGGATTCTCCGTGCCAAAAAAAGTTAACATTTACTGGTATGAAAGGTAGATTTCACAAGTCAAGAAAAAAAATCCAAGAGTTTTTTCACAGAAAAAGAAAAACAAACCAAACCCAACAACAACGATTTTAAGCAGAAGAAATGCAAATACTTCACAAATTCTAATGCTACATTTTTGGAGAGATGGCAAATTAGCAGATGAACTTCTATTCAAAGATTCATTTTCACTTGCCAGAGCTGGAAATGTGAAAACACACTCTGAAACAGACTCAGCCTATCAAAAATTTTTCAATGTGTTCCTTTTTATGTACTTCTAGTAAAATTGAAGGAGAAGGAGAGTTTGATTCACTTCTCATAGAGAAGCTACAGTAGTTTTTGAAAAGAATATTTATTGAAATCTGAACACAGGTGGGTGCTGGTAGCCACTTCACCTCTCAGAAAGTTCTCTGGATATGAAGTTATCATTATATTCAGCACAAAGCAACAGAATACTGAAACGAGAGATGAGAGGTGTGAAGGTCTGAATGGGGAGAAGACAACTTTTAGGGTGTGCAACCAGGAGGTGAGGAGATGTCTGTGGGCTCCAGGGATCTCAGACTGAGGAAATGAAATTGCTTCTTTCTTGTCCTTGGGAAACACTGACAACTTCCATGATTCATTTTTACAACCTTAAAAATAAGAACATGCTGATTATATTTTTATTATTTCCAAGATAGTTAGTAATTTTTCTTTTTTAGCCAAATATATTCAGATTTGCAAATCCCTTCAGATGCTTTACAGCTGTTGATTCTTTTGATAAATAGAAAATAATTTCATAGGAACAGGAGGAGTTAGATAAGACAAATTCTTGTGTATTGTCTTAGAGCTGTTGCCTAGAAATGTTTGAGCACATATTTAATGTGTCTATGTGTTTATATTAACAGAATTATATGCCGTAGAAATGTTGAGCACCAAGTGAGTAAATAAATATGGGACTAAACCTAAAAATGGCCAGAGAAACTATTCTTTTGCAGTGGGAAACTTGGATCGCCTTCTATAAAGCAGGAGGGAGCAAGAGAGCAAAGAGAATTCAATTCATTTCTTAATGTTTGAAAATTTACCCTTTTTAGAGGATTTTCCTCAAAAGTGTTCCTACTCACTGCAGGGACACTCCTGCATTAAAAACTTTCAAACCTTTTGAGGGGATGGATGGATGAAGAAATTTGTGGGTGAATTACATTTCTCCTTAAAAGCTAAATCCACACAGGCACCTAACCAGCTTATTTGCCTCATGACTGTATAATTTCGAATTAATTGTGAATGCCAAAGTTCCTCTAGCTGCAGGAGACATATTAATTTAGCATATAACTATAACTGAATTACATGCATGCTGGTTTTACAGATACCTTTAACAGCATCCATTTTCTTCCTCTAGCACTAAAAGTAGGTGGTACATTAGAAGGGTGTGTCCTGATGTCTGTAGTATCAGAAAACAGTATTCTGTCCTGTAGAAAGAAAGAAAAGTATCTAAAAACAACAATGATCTCATTTCAAGTCAACTCATACCAGATAGGGAGGTGACTAGATTACTCATTACATCTAGGGGTATTGAGGTAGCAGACACAACTATATGGTTTTCTGGATGTACACAACTAGGATCATGAACAGGTTTCATGAAATTGAAGAAAACAAATGCCACAAAGAGATAAAGACCATTTTAATCTGATATTACCTAACCATGCACCACAGTGTGGCATAATTTTATGAGACTTTTGAAAACAAGCAGTCATCAGCAATGGCTTCATATCTACGCTGGTACCTCAAGAGACACCCTTGCCAGATCAAGCTTACAAGGAGAAGGACAGGTCTTGTTTTTTGTTGAAACACTGTGCAGATAAGCAGATTTAAAACAGAAGCATAATTGGCAAAATATATGTGAGGTAGTTGAAATACGGCTCTGCACTGACACAGGGACTGAAGCATTCCTGTTTACTGTCTCACATCAGTCTGCACTAATCTTCTCCATCGTAAGTCAAAAAATCACTCAAATGCCCAGAGCTTCGTGATCTCTGATATTTTGCCATTTCCAACAAAAGACAGTTGCTATACTCAAACAAAAAGCAAAGGACATCCTCCAGACTATTGAAGAGAAAAAAGTACCTGGATTGCAGTGTAAACACTATCTGTGCCTCTATAACTCCAAATATTGTCCAGAAATTTTAACAAGGAGCAATGGTAACATTGAATGAACAGTAGTTGAATTCATTTATTTAAGACACCTTTTACAGTCTAGACAAGGCAAAAAGCATACAGAGGCAGAATATTATTGACAACATAATACAAAGACTCAGTTTATGGGGTTTGGCTTTACTGTTCCTACAGAAAAATAATTTAATCTAAAGAAAAAAGATCTTCACACTGCCCCAAGTACGTCCCAATGCACCACCCAGCATTACACTCCATATATTCTAAGTTTGATTTTGTACAGGATTTGAATACTGGGCTTTTTAAACATTGCTTAAAATGCCTGGCAGTATGTGAGGAAGTATATTACAAAAGTTTTTGCTCTTAAACTCCACCCTTCAGAGGTAGTTATATAAAAAGCTTGTTATTAAGAGAGTCTGTCATGAACTGAAGACAGAAGCAAAACTTCAATGCAAGGTCCGGGAAGGAGAAAATTGCTTGGAAAAACACAGATTTGTCTGTAAAGTGTTAATAAGTTCAGGTTGTACCTGAATGTTAAACCTCTGGAGATGGCGTCAAAATCAGTGCAAGTTCATGTTGCCTCATATCCTCTCACAGCTGTTACACAATGGACAATAATGACTGCTGAGATTATTGTCCTCATTGTACTGATTTTTTCATTAATTTTCAAATACCTAGCCTGGTCTAACCTGGGATAACACCAGAGCTCTGGGCTTTGTCACATCAGCTCTGATTCAACAAGGGGGTCCGATCCAAACCCAAGAATTTTCCAGGTAAGAGCTGAGCAATGAAGAAGCTGAATGACATTTCTGCCAAGAAAAATGTGAACTAAGGTATGAATCAAGATTTCTTGGTATTCAGATGAAGCCTGTTGAGGTTCTGAACAGTTGAGAGGTGAAATACTCTGCACTTTTCTGTGAAAGAATATTCACTTTAGGGGGAAATAGTACAAATAAGGAGCCCTATGACAACTTTGTTTTCTGTGTCTTTTTAAGCCATTTTTGCTGCTGGCTGCACAGCAAGACACAGCTCCATGACAACCTGTAGTGTTCCACAATGGAATCATCCTCCCACTCCTCCCATGTATTTCTGGGTGCTTGGGGCAGTATACAGGGTTCGTTGGTCTAAGAGGTCATGTCCAACATCACATAAGAACCTTTCATCTTGCAGCTTGACCTGACTCATCTTCAAGGTAAGCTCTTTTCTTTGCAGATCTTTCATCCTACTTTGCAGCTAGTGAAACAAACTTCAGAAGCTGGCACCTGAACAAAGAACAAACTGGCATCTGCCTTCCTAAATTACTTTATGTGACCTCAGCATATACAAAATTAGAAAAGCAAATCATTCAATTCCACTTCCTCTAAAATCTGACCTCTCCTATCCTCAGCAGCCAGGGTCCTGAAGATTCCTCCTGTAGATTTCCACCATGTGTTTGTTACAGAGAAGAGTGAAGGATGTGGAGTTTCTCACTGAGAACCTGGTGTTGGTTAGGTAGCACAGAAAAATAGCAAGGTCCCCACAAAGGATGAAACATCTCTGTCTAACTTAACTGAGGTAGGCAAGACCTTGAGTTTCAGTCAGCTTATTCACACTGAGAACCTAAGCACTTACAAGGAAATCCACTTCCTTTTACCTCTATCCATAGGTTTATTACCAATGAAAGTCATCCAATCACTGATTTTGACCAGTGGCCAGTTACAGTTTATGAAACATTGGAAACATTGCTTTACTCCCCTTCTCACTGCTGAAGAACTGCTCTAGTGTTGAAGGGTCTCTCAACAAGTTATGTATACCAGCTTCACTGAGGAGGAGCTAAAAATTGCTATCTGGTGGAAAGTGGAGTAAATTACTCAGGGCAAACATTTGCAAGCTATTTGCAGAACATTGGGCAGTTATAACCATAAAAGGCAGGCATACGCACAGAGACAGATGGCAACGAGGGTGGCTTGGAGGGGAGGCAGTTAGAGTTTAGGTGTAAGAAATTAGGAAACCATTGATAGAAAAGTTTAAAAGTGGGTAAGGGATTCATGGTTGCTTTTATAAGCCATGTAAGGAAATCTTGAATAGCAGCGTGAAGAAACTAACATGAGAAATATGTGTATATGAAAATAGTCAGAAAAGGAAAAATATTACTGAATAAAAAGCCTTCTCCTAGCATTACAGAAAAATGGTCTGCATTATACAGAAAAAAATATGTGTTAATATCACAGCAAGCTACAGAGAACCCCTGTTTAATCCCCCTCCATGCATTTCTTATCATGCTCTATACTCTTCACAGGTGATGGGTTTCTGTAATAAAATAGTTTCATGGGTAGCTTGTTTTGAAATAACTAAAAGAAGTATTTGAATGTGACAGTAAATTCTAAAAATTGAGAGGGGGAAGATATTCATCATTTGGTATGTAATATCACCTTTACTTTAGAGATGAAAACACAAAGGCACAGAGAAATAAAAATGAGTATCTGCAGTCTGATATTGAGTCCATGGGTATACTAGAAAAAATACTATGCCTTAAATTTTTGAAGGCACTTGGGGTGGCTGAATAAGATGACTACCAGAAGCAGATATTTTTTCAGATTTACTATTGCTTAAGACATACAGTGTTAAATAGTTTCTCCATTAATTCATTTTCACATCCATTTGGAGTCACTTTCTGGAAAAAAGGAACCTTAGCAACCAGAAATGTCTCTCTGCTATGTAAAAGCCTTTTTCAATTTAAGAAACTAAGGCTTTGCATCTGGGTACTTACTTTAAAAGCTGACATTGAAAAGATAATGTAAGCCTACCCAGTCCTCCCCTTTACAAAGTCCTATTATTTGACATACATCTAGTAGCATGTACATTTGAGGTTACAATGTCCTTAACCATGGCTTCCTGCAGTTTACGCTGGACCATTATTCTGTACACAATGAGACATAACATTAAAAATGCATAGCACACCTTGCCCAAATTATCTCATTGTTGTGCCAGGACAGAAAACATGAAGCATGCATTTGGAAAGCAACTGTCTTCTTTCTTCTGGTATTGGTATCCTTAATTGCTTTGTAAGTTAGTTTGTTTAAAATGAGGATTTCTCCAGAAACACAAAACAGTATTTTGGATGCACATAAAGATTCTTTGGCAAGACCTGAACTCATTTTTTCTGTTCCTAAAAGAAAATCCTTTGTTTTGCATCCACATATTCTAGTAGGGGTTTTAAACTTACAAAATAAACCTGAACATACAAAATAAACCTGAATACCACCATAAATTACTGCCAGATGATGAATTGCATTTTGAATAGAGAGAGTGGAGCTAGTATCCCAATCCTATTGAAAGTCAATGAGCACTGAGAGTCAAATTCCAGTCTGAGTACTTTCTCCAAATCACACACAATTACCACTTCCTAGGTTTTTCTGACTGTGCTGGAGTAAAGTATCAGCATCATTTTTTTTCCTGCCAAGATAGACTTGCTTGTATTTTCCAGCCTAGAATCTCATTTAATCTTCCATTCAGATATCTTATCTTATTAGGTTGTCTTCTTATTACTTCTCCATCCTTATTGACGTTCATACATTTTCCCCATTTATTATGTCCTGTGGGTTTCATTATCATGTAGTTTGCCCCAAGTGAGAAAATAAGCTTGTGTAAATGAATGGTATTTCTCTCCTTATTTCAGCTCAGCTATGCTGATCCACACCAGTGGAGGCTCTATCTGACTGTCTCTAGAAGATTGTTAATTGAAACCAGAAGTAAGCAATTGACTGCATTATCCAGCGCACAGAATCCCTACAATTATACTCTGATGATAATCTTTCAAATCCAGCTCTCAAACCCGATAAAACACTCATGTACTATCTCCTGAGAATTACAGTGAATTAGTATTTTCTGCAAGAAGTTCTTTTGGGATAAATTGATACAATTGTAATACATTTCAGTGAAGCTGTACAGAAAACAGTTAAGCTTGGTCAATCATATGCTATTCTAAACTGCATGTATCAGTGAATCACATCAAAGGGATCATTTGTTTTAAGACTATAAATCTTTTGATGTACAGGAAAATAGAATTTTAGGACAAAAATGAAGTTTATTTTGCACATTAAATAAAAGCTGAATCCGGATTGAAAGAAATATTAATCTGGATGGAAAGCAATATATATATTCTTATAATATTTTCCATCTAGGTCTCAAGTTATGTTCCATTAAAATGTTAAAAAGTTCAAAATAAGGCAGAAAAAAAAGTAAAACTTCTGGTCTTATTAGTGATTAAGGCAAATATTCTTGTCTTTATATCACAAATAGTAAACAAGCTGTCACATGAACAGTTTTTGATTCCACAGCTTTGAATTCACAAGATGAAACCCATTTACTCCATTGATTAGCCACAGTGAACAGAAAAGCTACAACAAAACAGAAGCTTTTTATTTCATTTCACATGATATAAAAAAAAATTAAAAAAAAAACCACACCAATCTCAAAACTTCCAGCTGTTAAACTTATTTAGAGTGACTAACATGCCAAAAGTCAAGCCAGAACATTGTCTGTTTCAGTGACTGCCATAAGGACTGCTAAAACTGCCCTCAGAATCACACACCTTGTGAAGCATTCCACCTAATTCTCCAAGGCATCTTTGATTTAATTTCCTCACAATCAATAAGATTCTCCCCAGGAGCAAAACACAATGCCAAGTTCAAGTACGTATTTTACATACAGGAAGAAGCCTGCTAGAGATTAACATTTATCAGACAGCAATAATCTGTCACCGGCATTTCTAGGCGAGGTTCTCTATTCTTTAAAAGCAAGTTAAATAATATGCAATGAGATAATATTGATAATTTTCAGATAGAAAAGAAATTGATGTGGTGGGTCAAACTGTTTCAAAACAGCCACTTTCGAGACTGTCGTTTTCTCTCTGTCAAATATGAGGAATCAAGTGGGTAGCAAGGCATATGGTGAGCATGCCCTACAAAAAACAATGAGAAGTGTTTGAAAAGAGAAAGTGATCACAGAGAAATGTATTTGTGAACTCTGGTTGCATCCCTTTTGTTTTTTCAGCCCTCAGAGAGCCTCCTTGACCTCCTTGATCTCAGTGTATCAGTCAATCTTTAAAATACTTCCGGAGGAAAAAGAAAAAAGGAATTCTCCTGACTTCTGGTGTTGGAGTCACTTACTCCTGTGAGTTCATCTTGGAGAGTGAAAGATCTGAGCACCAAAAACATGAATGCTCCCAGCCTCAAGGAGCAATGATCAGTAGGGACATTTCACTGTTGCTTTGCTGGCAGAGAACACTGGAGACAGAGGAAGAGCTCTGGAAATAAAGGGAAAAAGAAGATGGAAAGGGAAAGCTACATGCAATGCTAAGTAGTTGCTTCTGGTACCATACAGATCAGAATTATGGTGCATGATATTCAGCACATCCGCTGATAGCTTTACTACAGTCTAAAGTGCAATAAGGACACACTAAGAGATTTCATTTACTAATACAAGTGGTAGGGCAAGCTTTAACTCTCACATCAACGTATTTGCAAGTAAGAATCTATCTCAAACTTTATTTCTTTTTTCTGCAAGTACAAGACTAAAGACTTTTTTGTTGTTGTTTTAGCAAGGCATCCCATACACAGAGTTCATTCAGGATATTCTTTTTTGTGGTTCATCAAGTCTTACGTGACAGGGAACAAGAAAGTACTTGAGAAAGCTTGAGAAATACAACTGTCCAATTCCCACATGGGAATGTGGTACTGGTCCGTACCAGCACCTCCACATGGTGGTTCTGAAAATGTGAACAAGCTGTAGTAGAGTCATAGAATCATAGAATATCCTGGGTTAGAAGGGATTGGCAAGGATCACTAAGTCCAGCTACTGCTTTTGCACAGGACAGCCAAAAGAATCATACCATATGCCTAAGAGTATTTGTCAAACACTTTTTGAACTCTGACACATTTGGTGCAGTGACCACTTTCCTGGGGAGCCTGTTAGAGTGCCCAACCACCCTCTGGGGGAAGAACCTTTTCCTGACGTCCAAACTAAACCTCCCCTGACACAACTTCAGGCCATGTCTTCAAGTCCTGTCACTGGTCAGTAGAGTGAAGAGATCAGGGCCTGCCCCTCCTCTCCTCCTCACAAGTCATTACTGCAGTGAGTTCTCCCCTCAGTCTCCTCCAGGCTGAACAGACCAAGTGACCTCAGCCACTCCTCATACGGATTCACCTCAAGGCCCTTTTCCACCTTCATTGCCCTCCTCTGGACAGTCTCTAACAGCTCAATGTCTTTTTTCCATTGTCTGACCCAGACCTGCCCCCAGCACTCGAGGTGAAGCTGCCCCAGTGCAGAGCAGAGCAGGACAACCCCCTTCCTTGCCTGGCTCTGATGCGGTGCCTGGTGCCCCCCTGGACATGGGTGGCCCTCCTGGCTGCCAGGGCACTGCTGGCTCATGTTCCACTTGCCTTAGAGCAGGACCCCCAGGTCCCTTTCTGTGTCACTGCTCTCCATAATTTCATTCCTGT
The DNA here is from genome assembly GCF_901933205.1 of Camarhynchus parvulus. NCBI lineage: Eukaryota > Metazoa > Chordata > Aves > Passeriformes > Thraupidae > Camarhynchus > Camarhynchus parvulus. The sequence goes on along the minus strand of NC_044601.1, from coordinate 12,681,302 downwards.
CTGTATTTAGGGTTGCTCTGTCCCTGGTGCAGAATCTGGTACTTTTCCTTGTTAAACTTCATATGCCTAGTGTTTGCCCAGACCTCTGCTTGGTTGAGGTCTCTCTGCAGGGCCTCCCTGCCCTCACAGGAGTCAACAGCTCCTCCCAGTTTTGTATCATCTCTGAACTTGCTTAGTATGCATTCCAATCCTCTGTCCAAATCATTTATGAAGACGTTGAAGAGCACAGGGCTAAGGATGGAGCCCTGTGAAACATCACTGGGCTAACAGTCTGATGTCATCCATTCACTGTAACTCTTTGTGCCTAATCCATGAACCAGTGGCTTTTGCTCAGTCATCACATGATGTGTTTATCCAGGTGCGGGCTGCATATTTTGTCCAGAGGGATTCTCTCAGAGATGTAAGTAAATTTCTTCTGTCTTGCTTGCTAGACAGCCTTTAAGCTCCAAAAGAGGTATGCAAGCTCATAAGCATCTTCTCGGTTTCCTAAATTGTTCAATACATTTTCTATTCAATCAGGATTTTCTTCTACACAATCTTCCCACACTTACAATTGTGATAGCATTTTTTCAGAGCAAACCAAATGTATTTAAATCTGATATTTGAAGTAAGAGCCAAAGAGCCAGAGAAGAATATCCTGCCTCACTTTGTCTGCACTTAGTCAACCCAAGTCCATATAACTACTGCTAAATTGACACTGGATCCCAGCTAAGCCTGTGAGTTACTTTGAGACTTTGCACCATGTAAGTGCAAATAATCAAGCACATGAGAACTGTGAGTGTACATCTTCCTGAAAAAGTAAGTATAGATACACTCTCTGTCAAAAATATTGAAAAAATAAAATTAAACTGCACTTGATCTCTCTTGGTGTAAAAAATCACTACTTCCCATAAGATGAATAGGTCCCAGTGCAAAGCTTTATTCCTAAAAGGAAGAAAGAGTTTAAAAAACAAAAGGTATTTTGTAGGAAGGACCTGTGATCAAAGGGGAGAAAAAAAGAATAAAATTACGACGCTTGAGGAACATGGTGTACTGAGAGCCTGGGAACCATTGAATGGAGACCAATTAAGGAGCAAAGAGGGAAATTCTTTGCAGAGAACAATTCTACTAGGGGAAGACCAGAAGTGCTCAGAGGGAAGCCGGAGAGCAGATTTACTTTTCTTGTTGTATTGTTTTTGCTGATAAATAATAACTGTGCCTATTAAATTGGTCAAGGAAAAAAAGCAGGGCGGATATTTGCCATTCTCAGCATGAATATTAGGCATATCACTGTCAGTTTCCAAGGTCATGTTTATGTCTTCCTCCTTCAGTCCTCAGGAGGTGTAGCCGTCTTCCCTTGTGCTTCTCCTCAGCATTTTGGGGACTTGGTTGAATACACTAGGCTGCAGCAAGATGCAGACAGTAAAAGAGAAAAGAGTCATCCCCTGATGACACCAACATTTATAGCAACAATGGGAAGAGGGATTGTGGCATTCACATTCTTTGAAAAAATTCCTTCACCCAGGGTTTTTCTCCTGGGAAGCTGAAAGAAAGGCAGTGAGAGAAGCCTCAGCGAAAAGGAAAACAATTCTTATCTCATTTACTTCTCCCGTGTTGTGCTCATGTGGAATGTGTTTGGAGATTGTTTACCCAAAGGTGATTGCCTGATTGGACTCTGGTGTGAGTGGTTTTGATCCATTGGCCAGTTGGGGCCAAGCTGTGTTGGGACTCTGGAGAGAGTCATGAGTTTTCATTATTATCTTTTTAGCATTGAGTAAGTATCTTTTCTGTATTCTTTAGTATAGTATAATATTCTTTAGTAGAATATAGTATAATAAAGTAATAAATTAGCCTTCTGAGAACATGGACTTAGAGGCATCATTCTCTCCCCTCATCAGTGGACCTGCATTTAAAATAAGGGATCTGGCATTTTTGCTTGTCAAAGTGTTGTTTCTTTATTAATGTATTTTAAACTGTAACTTCTGCTGTGGCCTAACCAGATGCTAGTTCTTACTTCAGACACAGACTTTTACTTCATCATCTGTGCTTAACTATATTTACTCTTGTGGCCAAAGGATGCATCTAGGGACAAGTACAAATCATCAAGAACCCCTGCCGTTTATGTAGGAGTTACAGAGATTTGCAGAGATGCGGTCGCTCACTGGAAGTGGCCCGGCACGCTCCACAGAGCGGAGACTCAAGGAGTGAGAGTTCGCGAGCGGCCACAGTCTGTCCTGGCCAGAGGACGACTGGCTGTCGAAGGACAGAGCCGATCCCCCGGCGACCTGGGACCCCTGGGCGGTATAGCCACAGGTGGCGTCCCAGAGGGGAGAGACAAAAAGGGAGCACAGGCAGCGGCAATCACGAGACGGCGGAGCAGACGAAGGACAACGCGAGTCAGTCAGCTTGCCGTGGTAGGAGAAGGGTTTATTAAGGAGCAGGGAAGGCACGAGAGGGAAAGGGGTCACGACAAACTGACACCGAACCTCCCCCTGGTCAGGCCTTATAAAGCCGACCCCAGGGGGAGGGAGAAACAATACAGAACCAATCCAAAGACAGAACATCAAATGAGGTGACATTAGAAAACCAATCAACAAAAACCAAAGGAGTGGCTTTCCCCCCTAGCCCAATCACCACCCAAACCCCGAGAAACCTTCTGGGCCCTGGGAGTGGGGTGGGGGTGATGGACAGGGGGGTCGCCAGGGAAACAAAGGAGGGGGAACACAGATTGACATTGGAATTAACATAAAACAAGGAGGACCCGGCTGATTGACATATAACGGACACCGTGGGAGGGGGAGGGAACCCTGGAAATCCCCTGCCTGGTCGCCATCTTAACTCAATAGAACTTAATGGGAATAAAATATAAAACTTGTAAAACTCAACCTTATAACGTTAAACGGTGATAAACAACACGCACCCCAACATCTCCCCCTTTTTTAAACTAAACAAAACGAAGGAAACATGGGGAAGATGAGGGGCTTAACTTTAAAACTTAAACAAATGGAAAAGTCTCTGAGAAACGTAAAGTTCGAGAACAACAGTCTTAACATCCTGAGCCCTCTAGACACCCTCAACGCTCTCGAAGCTGCCGCTGATGTTGTCGGCTGATTCAGGCTCTTCGTCGTCTCCCTCCTCTCCCTCCCCTCACCGCTGGATGTTGGCGCGGTCATGTCCACATATGTGGATGTATCTGGGGGAGGAAGTGGAGGAAGCGGAGCCAGGACTGCGTTCGCCGAGGGCGTCGAGGTGAGTCGTTTAATGAGTTGTTTCAGACAGGTCCAGAGGGCTAGAGAACTGAAAAGAACTACTACAAGAACAAAAGCGACAAAACCTAAATCCTTCAAAAGAGAAATGGCCCAGCCTGAGAGCCCCGAGTTCGGGAAAAGATGGTACACCCAATCGGAGGACTCCTTTTGCAAATCAGCGATGTTTTGCTGCAACTGGTGGACCTTTGCCTGGATGTCTTGTGCTCTGGTCTTGAGGTCAAAACAGCACGTGCCCTGGAACTCCCTGCAGTCATGGTGGTGTTTGAGCAGCAGGAAGTCCAGGGCTGCCCGGTTCTGGAGAACCGCCTGCCTGGTTATTCTCTCCTCTGCTAGGAGGTCTGTCAGTGCGGCCGATGTCAAATTCGCCTGTTTGGCAGCCCAACATTCTAACTCTCCCAATTCCCCCAGGGCCTTGGCAACCGCGACCCAGGGCAGCAAAACGGACATTGCGACCCTTTCGGATTTCGGCCAATGTTCAATTTTTGAGTCGCAGTCCGAGCCGAATTGCTCAGTGTGTCTTTTAGACCTAATCACGTACCCTGTTCCGTTTTCGTCTGCCAATCAGAAATTTGCGACATGTTGGGTGCAAACAAGGTCAGCCGACCCAGGGTACAAGGGCCTCCGATCAATTGGGAGGGGATGCCCGCCCATGCCCGGTCGCCACAAATTAAAAACAAATTCATCGGGAGTTTGTGGGAGAAATAATCGAGGGTGGCAGGGGCGGCGACGTTGATGGTGGTGTTGCACCAACCCTCTGCTGTGAACTGGGGTTTAGGTTTGGGGAGGAAAGTAACATACGGGGTAGGCGGGACGTCATAATTAGGGGCGAACATAAAGCAAAGGGGGGCTTTGGCGGCGCCGAGCAGCTGAAACTCAAGAGGGGGCTCCCCGAGCCTGCCCCTCGAGAAGCGGGATACTTCCCTCTCCCAGATGACCCGGGGACTGGTGCTTGCTCCCGGGGCAACTGCTCGGGGATTCTCCCACCTCCTGAATGCTACCGCCATGAAAGGTGGTAGCTGGCTGATGGGCGCTGGGATCCCAACCAGGCTGGTTCCCAAGGGGTTCTCCGAGGCTCCTGGCGTCCAGGCAGATGTCGTCCCTGCCAAGGGACCTGGCCATCATCTTCCAGATGTTCTCATGCGGTTGTTGGATTGGCCAGGTACTCCCCACGGCAAGGAGCGACATGAAGATCCACCAAGCTGGAGAGGGGCAGGCTGGGCATCTTGATCATAACTGAAATAAATGAAGAAAGAGGCGACCTGAGCAAGGGTTAAACCGAGGGGGGAGAAAACACAAGGTCACTGAAGGGGGGGGGAAAAGGATTCCCAGAGCCACAAGGGCAGGTTTTCATCGGGCAGGTGCTCTGACTGCCCGAAATTGGACTCTGGGGTCTCCTCAATGGGGGAGCTCCCGCCTCCTCCGCCACCAGCTTGCAACCTTGACCTGAGGGGGTCCTTTGGCCCGCGTTGGTGTGCGGGGCACGTAAGGGCGGACCCACCGGGAAGGGACCCACTTGGGGCCTGAGGGAGTTGACACGCAAGCGTATCCCTCCCCCAGGTCACAAGAGGAAAAGGCCCCTCCTGCCGGTAGGTCTCCGGATCCCTCACCAGGACCGGAGGCTTCTCCTTCATTCTCAGGTTGTCGTGCCCCCCAAAGTGCCTCACAATGGGAGGCTCTAAGTGCTCGAAAGAGCAGTTTAGAAAATTTAATGTGTAAATGGCACGAGATAACTGGATGTGGGGCGATTCCATCTTCATAGCCGGGGTCAGATGGCTAAGGACCCTTTTGAGGCTCTGATGGGACCGCTCCACCACGGCTTGTCCCGTAGGGGAATAGGGGATGCCGGTCTTATGGCCTATTCCCCACCTCTGCAGGAAGTCACGGAGCTCCCTGGAAACATAAGCTGGGCCATTATCGGTTTTAATTTCCTTGGGGATGCCCAGCACGGAGAAGGCCTGGAGCAGATGTTTTTGCACATCCAGGGCCCTCTCCCCCATGTGGGCAGAGGCAAAGATGGCACCAGAGAAGGTGTCTACCGACACGTGGACATACCTGAGGCGGCCGAATGATGGAATTTTGGTGACGTCTGTTTGCCACACCTCACAGCTTGCTAAGCCCCTCGGGTTAGCACCAGCAGGCAGAGATGGAGGCTGACTCTGCTGGCACTGGGGGCATGTCGCCACAATGGCCTTGGCCTGGTTGCGCGTTAGATGGAACTGGCAAACCAGGCCAGGCGCATTCTGGTGGAAGAGCTGGTGGCTTAAGCTTCTCTTGTTGGAACACTTGTGGGAGTGGGGCCCAGGTGGCACCGCAAGCCAGGGCCTCCTCCGGCTCAATGCAGTCGTTCCCCGCCAGGGCATCTGCCCGGCGGTTCCCTTCTGCAATGAACCCTGGCAGGTCAGTGTGGGACCTCGTGTGCATCACGTAGTATGCCTGCTTTCTCTGGGAGATGGACTTGACAAGTTTCGAAAGCAGACGATACAGGGCCGAATTTTGAACTTCTTGGAGAACTGCGTTCTCTGCTCTTGCAACCACACCGGCAACATAGGCCGAATCGGTGACCAAATTGAAGGGCCAGTCCTGGAATTTTTCAAATGCCCGGACGACTGCGTCCAACTCAGCGACTTGAGGGGAACCCTCAACTCTCTTAACTTCCTTCTCCCAACGCTGAGTCTGGGGATCCACCCAAGTCATAGCAGACGTAGCTAGTCTGCTTTCCTTGTGGGACCCCCCGGACGCATCTGTAAAAACTGTCAGGGCTTCCAGGGGTTTCCGGCTCAACAATCTCTTGTTGGAAAATTTGAATTGCAGACCGACGTTGAACAGTGGGTGTGATGGCCGTACAACGTCGATCTGCCTGGTGTAGTCCGCGAGCGCGAATTGGAGAACCTCACTCTCCATCAGAAGTTCGTTTAGCATCTTAATTTGGAACTTGCCCGATTTTAATTCAATTGGGAGGTGAATGCACACGAACTCCTCCCCTGCCAACTCCCTGATCCGGAAGCGAGCTTTCCGGATCAGTTCTGCCACCAGCTCATGTGGCTGTGTGATCCTCTTGGACCGGTGGCAACTGAGGAACACCCACTCTATGATTAAGAGGGGGTCGCCAGTGCCCTGGTCCTTGCCCCGACCCTTTGATGGAATGCGGGACTGGTCCCATTGATAAATGAGACCGTGGAGGTGTGGCAATCGGCCTAATATGATGAATTTGAATGGCAGGTCCGGATCATACCGGTGTGCCTGCCGTGCCTCAAGCAGTCCTGCAATCTTCTCTAACGCCGCCTCAGCCTCTGGGGTGAGGTCCCTAGGCGAACAAAGCGCCTCTCCCCCTTCAAGTAATTTGAAGAGGGGGGCTAGGTCCTCGGTGGTAATGCCTAGCCAGGGCCTTACCCAATTCAACGCCCACACAGTTGGTGGGTATCCGCCAAGGTTTCCACCCTGAGGTGGATATCCAATTTTTGCGGCACAATGGTCCGCTTTGTGATTTCAAGGCCCAGATATTTCCAGGGCGGCATCTTTTGAATTTTGTCTTCCACTAACTCAAACCCTGCAGAGATTAGACGATCGCTGACACGGGAGAGCACGTGTGCCAGCTGGTCGTCGTCGCGGGCACAGACCAGCACATCATCCATATAGTGATGGATGACGACATCGCTGTAGGCCTCGCGGATGGGCGCGAGGAGGGCGGCAACGTACCACTGGCAGATAACAGGGGAGTTCTTCATCCCTTGCGGGAGAACTCGCCAGTGGTAGCGCTTACCGGGAGCCTGTCTGTTCACAGATGGAACAGTAAAAGCAAAACGCGGGGCATCATCAGGGTGAAGGGGAATTTGGAAAAAGCAATCTTTTATATCAATTACAGCCAGATTCCAATTTCGGGGGAGCATCGTAGGGGATGGCATCCCTGGCTGGAGGACACCCATGTCTTCGATGACCGCATTAATTTGGCGGAGGTCGTGCAAAAGCCTCCATCTTCCTGACGACTTTCTGATGACAAACACTGGTGAGTTCCACGGTGAGGTGGTCTCAACCAGGTTGCCTTTCTGGAGCTGCTCTTGCACGAGCTCGTTGAGCGCTTGTAATTTTTGTTTGTTTAGCGGCCACTGCTTCACCTGTACTGGAACATCAGATCGCCAATTCAACTTCCAGGTGACGCGCTCTTCAGCGACCGCTACCCGAAAAACCGGGCGAGGAGCCGGGAGGTCAATTCTGGCTCCCCACTGCTCAAGGGTGTCTCTCCCCCAGAGAGGCTCGCTGTAATTCAAAACGAATGGGCGAACACGAGCCAATTGCCCATCCGGCCCCGTAATTTTCACGAAGCTCCTTGATTGTCGCGCCAATTGTGAACCCCCAACACCTTGAATGTGCCATCAACGCTTTGGAGCTCCCAGTGTGACGGCCATTCCCGAGCGGGAATGATCGTCACGTCCGCCCCCGTGTCTAGCATCCCCCTGATGTTGATGGTGTCCCCCCCCTGTGCCAAGCTGCATTCAAGCCTTGGCTTGGCAGCCCCCAGTTTCTGTGCCCAGGCCACGGTAGGGTTCTTTCGCAGCTCTTCCTCCCTCCTCAGACGACGGCGGGGGAGGCCAGAGCGCTGGCCTGGACAGTCCGGGTCCCAGTCACCAACCACGATGTCGTCAATGGCCGGGACCGGGATGGCTTGGGCGATGATAGTGCCCTTGGGGAAGGAACATGGGTGGATGCTGGCACGCTACAGCGACCTCGAACCTGTGCTGGTCCGAGGACACCAAGGCCGGAAAAACCTGCAAATCCAGCGGTGTAAACTTGGTGTCCCCCACGATGACATAGTGGTGATCCAGCCGGCTCCAGGTACCTGCGGTGGTGGGCAGCACTGACAGGAAGCGCAAATCGGTGTCCTGAAAATGAAGGTCCTCCCGTATCGACAACCTGTAAGGAGAAGCAAGACAATTGGTCGTCAATACGGGTTCTGGTGAGGGAGACGGAGCCACACAACCAAGGCAGGCTGTCTCCCCAAAGGTCAAGATTGGCGGTTTGTCATGTCCAGAAAAAGATATTGAAAGTCCAGGTAGATTAGTTTTGAGGACGCCCCCCGGTGACGCTGGGGGTGCTGGCGGCTGGCCTCCTCCCTGCTCCTCCCTTCCCCTGCGCTGAATAGATGTTACTTGCCCGTCCTCATTTTTGTCAACTTTGCGCAGGGGCAGGCTGCGCTCCCCCTCTAGTTTTTTGAGCTAGAGGGGGCCCCCCCGGTGAGATTGCCAGACTGCTTGTCCCTGCGGAACTGATAAAACTCTTTCCGCAGGGGGCAGTCCGGCATCCAGTGTCCCTCCTTAAGACATAAATGACAATGTCCACGCGTTGTTGTGATCTCGGTGTCCCGGGTCCTTGTGCGGCTGCAGCCTCCACTGGGTCGTCGGGGTGATAGACGTAGACTTCCGGCCCCTCGAGCACTGAGACGCGCCTGGTGGTCGTGGGCGTCTTGACGCTGCTGGTCTGCCGGAGCGCTGGTACTTTTCGAGCACAGACCAGCAACATCTGCTTGAGGGTCGGTGGAGGCTGTAATGGTAGACTGAGAATGGCGGCTTTGCACGCCTGGTTAGAATTGGATGCAGCGATGGCTGCAACCATCTCTTGCCGAGTGGACTCCGACACGTTTTCAAACTTTGCCGCGGCCTGAAGGCCCAACACAAAGTCATCAAACGGTTCATCTTGTCCTTGTTGAAGCAGGAAAACCGGAACAAGGGGTACACCTACTATCACCTTGAAAAATTCTTGCGCTCCAGCCTGTGCGGCTCTTTTGAGAGCCTCAGATGGAATGAGCTCCGCCGCCTGTTGCCCTTTTCCCCAATCCCCCAGACCGCATAGATGTTCCACGGTCAGGGGATTCCCGTTCCGCCCCAGGAGATATTGGGCTGCGCCAGTATCTCCGGGAGAAGATCAGCCACCGCTTGCCTCCATCCCTCTTCCCACCGGGAGAACTGAGACTCATTCAGAAGACACGAGAAGATCTGCCTGACATCGCAGGGAACAGCTCAGTCTCCCGGAGGGTGCGTTCAGGAGGCCTTTGAAAAACTCGCTGCAAGACGCAAACTCTTTTTGGGCCTTGCAGAGTTCACGGATGGCTGATCTGGGAACGGGCGTCCAGCGGACGTCCCATTGCCCCCCTCCGCCGGTGAAATGTCACCGGGCCTGCCGTGATGGGATCAGGCAGACCGGGACCGGAATTTCCCACGCTTCCCCCCTCCGCCCCCGACGCCGGCCAATATGGCGGATTGTGGGAACCGGAAGCGGGAGCGTGGGAACCGGAACCTGGTGGGAGGGACAGGGAGGTGACACTGGACGGGGGTGGAGCCTGATGGTATGTGGCGGCGGGCGGAGCCGAGGGCGTGGAGCTGTGGGTGGGACAACTGGGGAGGTGGGCCGGTGGGAGGAGGAATAAGTGGGAAGGTCTTTGGGGAGGAAGGGGTTGGGAAGCGGGAGGAAGGGGTTGGGCGATGGTCGGCCCGAGGGGACATGGGAAAGGGAGTCCTGCCACGGTGCCTTGTGGCCCCCACCATCTTGTGCTCCATAGGAGCCATCTTGTGGGGGGACCACAAAGCGAACTTTACTGTTCAACTTGGGGGATTTTAAAACTTGGAACCTGGGGTTGGGGGAAGGCGAGGGACAGGGAGAGGCTGACCGCGACCCGGCCGTTGGTCGACGGCAGCGAGGGGATGGGGACGCCTGAGGAGGGCCCTCGGATGGAGCTCGAGGCTGTCTGTGGTTCAGGGCTGCCCGCCTCAGGATTCCCGTTCTCTTTGGGGGTAGAGGGAGAGGGCTGAGGGGTAGGGACACTTTCAGGGGCTGAAACAGGGGGAACAACAGAACTCTCAACTTTGGCGCTTCTCGAACTGATCGCTGCCGGGCAACTGGAGCACTGGCAGCGGCTGAGCGTCCTCCCAGCTCTCTCGCTCTCTTTGTTTTAACGCAGTGACTAACTGCGCCACCCAATGCAGGTGTCTTGCCAATTTTAAACGTTTTGTAATATCAATTTCTTCCGAGCGGGCCAAATCAGATAATTTAAGCAGAACCTCCTCCCAAAACGAGAGGTTCTTAACGTGCTCGGGAGAAAAATCTTTAAACCGGGAGGAGACCCAGCGTATTAAACTCCTGATCTCCCGCTCCTTGAACGGGAGATCCGCACCATACAAAAATGCAAAACATAAATGAACAGACTCGCGCTGTGTAGTGGAGAGCCTTGCGCCCATGGCTCAGATCTTAAAATCACCACACAGCCTCAACGACCAGCCACAACCAAAAACCGAAGAGGGAGCAGAGAACTAACAACAAAACCAGGGTAGGGAGCCGCGAATCCCGCCGGCGCCACCCGGGGAACCGCAACAACTTAACAGGATTTAACGAGCCGCCCCCTGTCAGCTGCACGAGGAGCCAGTTATCCCTCCCCCACTAAGGAGCTTGGGGACTCCCCACTAAGCTGAACAGCGAGCGAACTCAAAGCAAAAACAGGCACTGGCAAAAACGACTAAGGAAACCTCCGCGCCGGCCCCCCCGATCGCCGCACCTATGAAGACGAGGATTGCACGAGGGACCTTGCCCCCCTATCCCTTGGGAATCAGGGGCACCCCGGGTCCTCACCTATGAAGTCGAGGATCGCAACCCGGGGGGGTCTATAAAAACGGAGGGGAGTGAGAACTCACCGACCGGAGCGGAGGGGGACAAGGAAGCTGGCTGGTCGAAGCTCCACCGGAACTGCACCTCGGGCTGTCAAGGGGTCCTTGCAGTTCGGATCCTCCCAGAGCGGCAGCTGAGTGCCCCAGCTGCTCACTCGACGGGAGGTGTTGCCGCGCCCAAGGCGGATTTGTAGATCCACGGGTACGTGAGGCGAAAGGGTCCTGGAGACCGATCTTCAGGAAAATCCCTCTGGTCGCCCCACGTTGGGCGCCAGCAACTGCGGTCGCTCACTGGAAGTGGCCTCGGCACGCTCCACAGAGCAGGAGACTCTAGGGAGTGAGAGTTTGCGAGCGGCCACAGTCTGTCCTGGCCAGAGGACGACTGGCTGTCGAAGGACAGAGCCGATCCCCCGGCGACCTGGGACCCCTGGGCGGTATAGCCACAGGTGGCGTCCCAGAGGGGAGAGACAAAAAGGGAGCACAGGCAGCGGCAATACGCGAGCGGTGGAGCAGGTGAAGGACAGCGCGAGTCAGTCAGCTTGCCATGGTAGAAGGGTTTATTGAGGAGCAGGGAAAGTACAAGAGGGAAAGGGGTCACGACAAACTGACACGAACCTCCCCCTGGTCAGGCCTTATAAAGCCGACCCCAGGGGGAGGGAGGAACAATACACAACCAATCCAAAGACAGAACATCAAATGAGGTGACATTAGAAAACCAATCAACAAAAACCAAAGGAGTGGCTTTCCCCCCTAGCCCAATCACCACCCAAACCCCGAGAAACCTTCTGGGCCCTGGGAGTGGGGTGGGGGTGATGGACAGGGGGGTCGCCAGGGAAACAAAGGAGGGGGAACACAGATTGACATTGGAATTAACATAAAACAGGGAGGACCCGGCTGATTGACATATAACGGACACTGTGAGAGGGGGAGGGAGCCCTGGAAATCCCCTTGCTCAGTCGCCATCTTGATTCAATAGAACTTAGTGGGAATAAAATGTAAAACTTGTAAAACTTAACATCAGAACAATAAAACGGTATAAACAACACGCACCCCAACACAGAGACTGTGAGTCTTTCTCCACACAAAATTCTTCAAATCCCTTCAAAGTAAATAACAGCGCACATAAATTAATAAAGAAAAACATCTTGAGTACTGGTGCCTTGTTCACAGATTAAATCCTATATGTATAGTAATTGTTGTATGTATACTTATATGTATATATAAGTATAAAATTCTCCTTAACTAGGGAATCATATGAGCGGATTTCTTCCCCTCATATGATTCCCTAGTTAAGGAGAGTTTTATAGTTATATATACATGTATGAGAATATACAACACTAATTTGGGCTAGAAGAAAAAAAAAGTTGAGGAACAGCAAAGACTTTTATTTAGGTAAATAAACTATCTAACTTCTATATAACCTGTGTGTAAATACATAGATGTAGAGCTAGATATAGATATAGATTATATAGATATACATGATATAGATATATAAAAAATAGTATGAGGCTGCTTAGTATTCAGAGACTGGCGAAGAACACGATTACAGAGACCTATTTTCATCAACTGAGATTAGCCTCTAGATGTATGTGGGTATAGGGAAAAAAGTCCTTCCAAGAGAAATTTTTAGTAATAATCATATTTTGAAGCCATTAATATTTTCTTTTATGTTTTTTATTAACTCATCAGATTTCGATTGTAGCTGATCATAAATCTAAAATAGAGAAAAATGAAAAAAATATATATTTGTATTAGCTTATTTCCACAAGGGTAAAATAGTTCATGTTAGAGATGTGATAGATATGAATGTAGAAACACTAGTTTTTATGAGTACTTTTGCTGTAAAAATTTACCAATATTATTAATAAGAAATATTAATTAATATTTTGTTAATATTAAGAAATATTAATAAATAAGAGATATTTTATGTTCATCCAGGACAAAACAACACAAAAAAACAAAGAGTGAGCCATTTTCCAGTAGTCTTTACTAAAATAAATATGGAAAACGACGTATGTCTTTACAGCTCTGAACTATGGGCATGAATAAATATGTTGTTCGAAAACAAGTCGCTTTTTCACAGCTGAATTTAGGTTTTATTTAGAACATATTTACTAGCTTTCAAGTATAGAGAAGAAAATTCTTTTCATCAGGGATTTCCATGATGCACATAGGATGAATATGCTTACAAAAGGAATTTTGCAGTGCAGTATGAAAACTGTGGCAAAGGGTTAGCCTGTGTAGGCCAAGGAACTGCCCCTCCCTCTTTCTCTGCCTGAAAGAACCTCTCTTGATCTTCTGATCAAAAATCTGTTTCCATTTTGCACATAATTCTGTTAAAGTTTATGTCAGCATGGAGTGGGGAAACAGAAATTAAAACATCTGTTTGCAAGTAGGAATATCTTTTTTGAGTTGCAAGCCCATCCACAAAACTTCTGTCTAGAGTAGTTTACCCTGCATCCACAATAAAGTCAACTAAATTTCTTAGCTAAATAGTAGATACTGGTCCCACCAGGAAATTTATTTTGGAATCTGGACATTGTTACAAAGAATAAGTATTTCTGTGTCTAAATATAGCAGGTATGGCAATTTGCGGTACAATGAGAATATAAGTTAAAATAGAAGAAAGCTGAGAAATTAAAATCCACATATCATATGCAGTTAAACCCCACCTCTCAGAAAGATTAAATTGCCATTCGTTTTAGGCAGAGTTGTGGTGGTTCAGTCCTTGTTACAAAAATTGCAAAGCTGAATCTGTTGTAGTTTCCAATTAAATGTAGGGCTCTGAATTAAGTCTTACTTATAGCCAGTTGTTGTGAGATGGTTTGAAGCGTCATGAAAGTATTCTCCAAGTTAGCAAAGAGACCGAATGAAAGCTTCCTAACTGAAATGGCAGAACTAAACGAACTTAAACCAAACCTCTCCTAATGAAGTCAGTTCAGAAAAGATTTTCTGACTTGATAAGTTATAGCACTAGGTTTGCCACTGTCACTAAGATATAATGGTAATGCTTTAGTAGGAAATGCAGAAAGCTGTATCAAAATTTCAGCACCATCTCTTTGTCAATATCCTGACCAAAAAGCTTTATAGTGGCTTGTCCATTGCAGCTGTGTTGTTGCAAATTACAGCATGAGACTGTGCTCAGTTACTGATCAACCAGCAAAAATACAAGTGTTTTACTATCTGTCAGCAGGTTAAAAGGATTCTGTTACTTA